>NC_084467.1:158558858-158858858 GCF_027409185.1 Cynocephalus volans | reverse complement strand
TTCCTACAGGCTAGATGTGAGAGGCACATTCTGCTGCTTCCTCCCTAAGAGTTAAGCTTGCTTCTGAAAGCTCAACCTCCGGGGAGTCTGTTTGGCAGAGATATAGAACACACTTTTCCAAGCCTGTTGGATGGCATTTGCAGTGTCATTTCGCATCTAATTTCCCAAACCAAACTGCTTGCAGCTCTAACTCCCTTCTAACTACCACTTCTTCGGTTCAGTGAGATATGCTGGATTCTAAACGGAGAAGCTTCTCTGACGCTTTTTCACAGAGATTTTGAAACTGAAATCTCCCATGCCGTTTCCACCATAGGCAGCAATAGGCTTCCCCATAGAACTTGCCAACCTGAATTCCTACAGGCTAGATGTGAGAGGCACATTCTGCTGCTTCCTCCCTTAGAGTTAAACTAGCTTCTGAAAGCTCAACCTCCGGGGAGTTTGTTTGGCAGAGATATAGAACACACTTTTCCAAGCCTGTTGGAAGGCCTTTGCAGTTTCATTTCGCGTCTAATTTCCCAAACCAAACTGCTTGCAGCTCTAACTCCCTTCTAACTACCACTTCTTCGGTTCAGTGAGATATGCTGGATTCTAAAGGGAGAAGCTTCTCTGACGCTTTTTCACAGAGATTTTGAAACTGAAATCTCCCATGCCGTTTCCACCATAGGCAGCAATGGGCTTCCCCATAGAACTTGCCAACCTGAATTCCTACAGGCTAGATGTGAGAGGCACATTCTGCTGCTTCCTCCCTTAGAGTTAAACTTGCTTCTGAAAGCTCAACCTCCGGGGAGTTTGTTTGGCAGAGATATAGAACACACTTTTCCAAGCCTGTTGGAAGGCCTTTGCAGTTTCATTTCGCGTCTAATTTCCGAAACCAAACTGCTTGCAGCTCTAACTCCCTTCTAACTACCACTTCTTCGGTTCAGTGAGATATGCTGGATTCTAAACGGAGAAGCTTCTCTGACGCTTTTTCACAGAGATTTTGAAACTGAAATTTCCAAACCCGTTTCCAACGAAGGCGCCAATGGGCTTCCCCATAGAACTTGCCAACCTGAATTCCTACAGGCTAGATGTGAGAGGCACATTCTGCTGCTTCCTCCCTTAGAGTTAAACTAGCTTCTGAAAGCTCAACCTCCAGGGAGTTTGTTTGGCAGAGATATAGAACACACTTTTCCAAGCCTGTTGGAAGGCATTTGCAGTTTCATTTCGCGTCTAATTTCCCAAACCAAACTGCTTGCAGCTCTAACTGCCTTCTAACTACCACTTCTTCGGTTCAGTGAGATATGCTGGATTCTAAACGGAGAAGCTTCTCTGACGCTTTTTCACAGAGATTTTGAAACTGAAATCTCCCATGCTGTTTCCACCATAGCCAGCAATGGGCTTCCCCATAGAACTTGCCAACCTGAATTCCTACAGGCTAGATGTGAGAGGCACATTCTGCTGCTTCCTCCCTTAGAGTTAAACTAGCTTCTGAAAGCTCAACCTCCAGGGAGTCTGTTTGGCAGAGATATAGAACACACTTTTCCAAGCCTGTTGGAAGGCATTTGCAGTTTCATTTCGCGTCTAATTTCCCAAACCAAACTGCTTGCAGCTCTAACTGCCTTCTAACTACCACTTCTATGGTTCAGTGAGATATGCTGGATTCTAAACGGAGAAGCTTCTCTGACGCTTTTTCACAGAGATTTTGAAACTGAAATCTCCCATGCCGTTTCCACCATAGGCAGCAATGGGCTTCCCCATAGAACTTGCCAACCTGAATTCCTACAGGCTAGATGTGAGAGGCACATTCTGCTGCTTCCTCCCTAAGAGTTAAGCTTGCTTGTGAAAGCTCAACCTCCGGGGCGTCTGTTTGGCAGAGATATAGAACACACTTTTCCAAGCCTGTTGGAAGTCCTTTGCAGTGTCATTTCGCATCTAATTTCCCAAACCAAACTGCTTGCAGCTCTAACTCCCTTCTAACTACCACTTCTTCGGTTCAGTGAGATATGCTGGATTCTAAACGGAGAAGCTTCTCTGACGCTTTTTCACAGAGATTTTGAAACTGAAATCTCCCATGCCGTTTCCACCATAGGCAGCAATGGGCTTCCCCATAGAACTTGCCAACCTGAATTCCTACAGGCTAGATGTGAGAGGCACATTCTGCTGCTTCCTCCCTTAGAGTTAAACTTGCTTCTGAAAGCTCAACCTCCGGGGAGTTTGTTTGGCAGAGATATAGAACACACTTTTCCAAGCCTGTTGGAAGGCATTTGCAGTTTCATTTCGCGTCTAATTTCCCAAACCAAACGGCTTGCAGCTCTAACTGCCTTCTAACTACCACTTCTTCGGTTCAGTGAGATATGCTGGATTCTAAACTGAGAAGCTTCTCTGACGCTTTTTCACAGAGATTTTGAAACTGAAATCTCCCATGCCGTTTCCACCATAGGCAGCAATGGGCTTCCCCATAGAACTTGCCAACCTGAATTCCTACAGGCTAGATGTGAGAGGCACATTCTGCTGCTTCCTCCCTAAGAGTTAAGCTTGCTTCTGAAAGCTCAACCTCCGGGGAGTCTGTTTGGCAGAGATATAGAACACACTTTTCCAAGCCTGTTGGAAGGCCTTTGCAGTGTCATTTCGCATCTAATTTCCCAAACCAAACTGCTTGCAGCTCTAACTCCCTTCTAACTACCACTTCTTCGGTTCAGTGAGATATGCTGGATTCTAAACGGAGAAGCTTCTCTGACGCTTTTTCACAGAGATTTTGAAACTGAAATCTCCCATGCCGTTTCCACCATAGGCAGCAATGGGCTTCCCCATAGAACTTGCCAACCTGAATTCCTACAGGCTAGATGTGAGAGGCACATTCTGCTGCTTCCTCCCTTAGAGTTAAACTTGCTTCTGAAAGCTCAACCTCCGGAGAGTTTGTTTGGCAGAGATATAGAACACACTTTTCCAAGCCTGTTGGAAGGCATTTGCAGTTTCATTTCGCGTCTAATTTCCCAAACCAAACTGCTTGCAGCTCTAACTGCCTTCTAACTACCACTTCTTCGGTTCAGTGAGATATGCTGGATTCTAAACGGAGAAGCTTCTCTGACGCTTTTTCACAGAGATTTTGAAACTGAAATCTCCCATGCCGTTTCCACCATAGGCAGCAATGGGCTTCCCCATAGAACTTGCCAACCTGAATTCCTACAGGCTAGATGTGAGAGGCACATTCTGCTGCTTCCTCCCTAAGAGTTAAGCTTGCTTCTGAAAGCTCAACCTCCGGGGAGTCTGTTTGGCAGAGATATAGAACACACTTTTCCAAGCCTGTTGGAAGGCCTTTGCAGTGTCATTTCGCATCTAATTTCCCAAACCAAACTGCTTGCAGCTCTAACTCCCTTCTAACTACCACTTCTTCGGTTCAGTGAGATATGCTGGATTCTAAACGGAGAAGCTTCTCTGAGGCTTTTTCACAGAGATTTTGAAACTGAAATTTCCAAACCCGTTTCCAACGAAGGCGCCAATGGGCTTCCCCATAGAACTTGCCAACCTGAATTCCTACAGGCTAGATGTGAGAGGCACATTCTGCTGCTTCCTCCCTTAGAGTTAAACTAGCTTCTGAAAGCTCAACCTCCGGGGAGTTTGTTTGGCAGAGATATAGAACACACTTTTCCAAGCCTGTTGGAAGGCATTTGCAGTTTCATTTCGCGACTAATTTCCCAAACCAAACTGCTTGCAGCTCTAACTCCCTTCTAACTACCACTTCTTCGGTTCAGTGAGATATGCTGGATTCTAAACGGAGAAGCTTCTCTGACGCTTTTTCACAGAGATTTTGAAACTGAAATCTCCCATGCCGTTTCCACCATAGGCAGCAATGGGCTTCCCCATAGAACTTGCCAACCTGAATTCCTACAGGCTAGATGTGAGAGGGACATTCTGCTGCTTCCTCCCTAAGAGTTAAGCTTGCTTCTGAAAGCTCAACCTCCGGGGAGTCTGTTTGGCAGAGATATAGAACACACTTTTCCAAGCCTGTTGGAAGGCCTTTGCAGTGTCATTTCGCATCTAATTTCCCAAACCAAACTGCTTGCAGCTCTAACTCCCTTCTAACTACCACTTCTTCGGTTCAGTGAGATATGCTGGATTCTAAACGGAGAAGCTTCTCTGACGCTTTTTCACAGAGATTTTGAAACTGAAATTTCCAAACCCGTTTCCAACGAAGGCGCCAATGGGCTTCCCCATAGAACTTGCCAACCTGAATTCCTACAGGCTAGATGAGAGAGGCACATTCTGCTGCTTCCTCCCTTAGAGTTAAACTAGCTTCTGAAAGCTCAACCTCCGGGGAGTTTGTTTGGCAGAGATATAGAACACACTTTTCCAAGCCTGTTGGAAGGCATTTGCAGTTTCATTTCGCGTCTAATTTCCCAAACCAAACTGCTTGCAGCTCTAACTGCCTTCTAACTACCACTTCTTCGGTTCAGTGAGATATGCTGGATTCTAAACGGAGAAGCTTCTCTGACGCTTTTTCACAGAGATTTTGAAACTGAAATCTCCCATGCCGTTTCCACCATAGGCAGCAATGGGCTTCCCCATAGAACTTGCCAACCTGAATTCCTACAGGCTAGATGTGAGAGGCACATTCTGCTGCTTCCTCCCTAAGAGTTAAGCTTGCTTGTGAAAGCTCAACCTCCGGGGAGTCTGTTTGGCAGAGATATAGAACACACTTTTCCAAGCCTGTTGGAAGGCCTTTGCAGTGTCATTTCGCATCTAATTTCCCAAACCAAACTGCTTGCAGCTCTAACTCCCTTCTAACTACCACTTCTTCGGTTCAGTGAGATATGCTGGATTCTAAA
This sequence comes from Cynocephalus volans, assembly GCF_027409185.1. Lineage (NCBI taxonomy): Eukaryota > Metazoa > Chordata > Mammalia > Dermoptera > Cynocephalidae > Cynocephalus > Cynocephalus volans. Next base: position 158,854,053 of record NC_084467.1, on the reverse strand, counting down.
CGGAGAAGCTTCTCTGACGCTTTTTCACAGAGATTTTGAAACTGAAATCTCCCATGCCGTTTCCACCATAGGCAGCAATAGGCTTCCCCATAGAACTTGCCAACCTGAATTCCTACAGGCTAGATGTGAGAGGCACATTCTGCTGCTTCCTCCCTTAGAGTTAAACTAGCTTCTGAAAGCTCAACCTCCGGGGAGTTTGTTTGGCAGAGATATAGGACACACTTTTCCAAGCCTGTTGGAAGGCCTTTGCAGTTTCATTTCGCGTCTAATTTCCCAAACCAAACTGCTTGCAGCTCTAACTCCCTTCTAACTACCACTTCTTCGGTTCAGTGAGATATGCTGGATTCTAAACGGAGAAGCTTCTCTGACGCTTTTTCACAGAGATTTTGAAACTGAAATCTCCCATGCCGTTTCCACCATAGGCAGCAATGGGCTTCCCCATAGAACTTGCCAACCTGAATTCCTACAGGCTAGATGTGAGAGGCACATTCTGCTGCTTCCTCCCTTAGAGTTAAACTAGCTTTTGAAAGCTCAACCTCCGGGGAGTTTGTTTGGCAGAGATATAGAACACATTTTTCCAAGCCTGTTGGAAGGCATTTGCAGTGTCATTTCGCGTCTAATTTACCAAACCAAACTGCTTGCAGCTCTAACTCCCTTCTAACTACCACTTCTTCGGTTCAGTGAGATATGCTGGATTCTAAACGGAGAAGCTTCTCTGACGCTTTTTCACAGAGATTTTGAAACTGAAATTTCCAAACCCGTTTCCAACGAAGGCGCCAATGGGCTTCCCCATAGAACTTGCCAACCTGAATTCCTACAGGCTAGATGTGAGAGGCACATTCTGCTGCTTCCTCCCTTAGAGTTAAACTAGCTTCTGAAAGCTCAACCTCCGGGGAGTTTGTTTGGCAGAGATATAGAACACACTTTTCCAAGCCTGTTGGAAGGCATTTGCAGTTTCATTTCGCGTCTAATTTCCCAAACCAAACTGCTTGCAGCTCTAACTCCCTTCTAACTACCACTTCTTCGGTTCAGTGAGATATGCTGGATTCTAAACGGAGAAGCTTCTCTGACGCTTTTTCACAGAGATTTTGAAACTGAAATTTCCAAACCCGTTTCCAAAGAAGGCGCCAATGGGCTTCCCCATAGAACTTGCCAACCTGAATTCCTACAGGCTAGATGTGAGAGGCACATTCTGCTGCTTCCTCCCTTAGAGTTAAACTAGCTTCTGAAAGCTCAACCTCCGGGGAGTTTGTTTGGCAGAGATATAGAACACACTTTTCCAAGCCTGTTGGAAGGCATTTGCAGTTTCATTTCGCGTCTAATTTCCCAAACCAAACTGCTTGCAGCTCTAACTGCCTTCTAACTACCACTTCTTCGGTTCAGTGAGATATGCTGGATTCTAAACGGAGAAGCTTCTCTGACGCTTTTTCACAGAGATTTTGAAACTGAAATCTCCCATGCCGTTTCCACCATAGGCAGCAATGGGCTTCCCCATAGAACTTGCCAACCTGAATTCCTACAGGCTAGATGTGAGAGGCACATTCTGCTGCTTCCTCCCTAAGAGTTAAGCTTGCTTCTGAAAGCTCAACCTCCGGGGAGTCTGTTTGGCAGAGATATAGAACACACTTTTCCAAGCCTGTTGGATGGCATTTGCATTGTCATTTCGCATCTAATTTCCCAAACCAAACTGCTTGCAGCTCTAACTCCCTTCTAACTACCACTTCTTCGGTTCAGTGAGATATGCTGGATTCTAAACGGAGAAGCTTCTCTGACGCTTTTTCACAGAGATTTTGAAACTGAAATCTCCCATGCCGTTTCCACCATAGGCAGCAATAGGCTTCCCCATAGAACTTGCCAACCTGAATTCCTACAGGCTAGATGTGAGAGGCACATTCTGCTGCTTCCTCCCTTAGAGTTAAACTAGCTTCTGAAAGCTCAACCTCCGGGGAGTTTGTTTGGCAGAGATATAGAACACACTTTTCCAAGCCTGTTGGAAGGCCTTTGCAGTTTCATTTCGCGTCTAATTTCCCAAACCAAACTGCTTGCAGCTCTAACTCCCTTCTAACTACCACTTCTTCGGTTCAGTGAGATATGCTGGATTCTAAAGGGAGAAGCTTCTCTGACGCTTTTTCACAGAGATTTTGAAACTGAAATCTCCCATGCCGTTTCCACCATAGGCAGCAATGGGCTTCCCCATAGAACTTGCCAACCTGAATTCCTACAGGCTAGATGTGAGAGGCACATTCTGCTGCTTCCACCCTTAGAGTTAAACTTGCTTCTGAAAGCTCAACCTCCGGGGAGTTTGTTTGGCAGAGATATAGAACACACTTTTCCAAGCCTGTTGGAAGGCCTTTGCAGTTTCATTTCGCGTCTAATTTCCCAAACCAAACTGCTTGCAGGTCTAACTCCCTTCTAACTACCACTTCTTCGGTTCAGTGAGATATGCTGGATTCTAAACGGAGAAGCTTCTCTGACGCTTTTTCACAGAGATTTTGAAACTGAAATTTCCAAACCCGTTTCCAACGAAGGCGCCAATGGGCTTCCCCATAGAACTTGCCAACCTGAATTCCTACAGGCTAGATGTGAGAGGCACATTCTGCTGCTTCCTCCCTTAGAGTTAAACTAGCTTCTGAAAGCTCAACCTCCAGGGAGTTTGTATGGCAGAGATATAGAACACACTTTTCCAAGCCTGTTGGAAGGCATTTGCAGTTTCATTTCGCGTCTAATTTCCCAAACCAAACTGCTTGCAGCTCTAACTGCCTTCTAACTACCACTTCTTCGGTTCAGTGAGATATGCTGGATTCTAAACGGAGAAGCTTCTCTGACGCTTTTTCACAGAGATTTTGAAACTGAAATCTCCCATGCTGTTTCCACCATAGCCAGCAATGGGCTTCCCCATAGAACTTGCCAACCTGAATTCCTACAGGCTAGATGTGAGAGGCACATTCTGCTGCTTCCTCCCTTAGAGTTAAACTAGCTTCTGAAAGCTCAACCTCCAGGGAGTCTGTTTGGCAGAGATATAGAACACACTTTTCCAAGCCTGTTGGAAGGCATTTGCAGTTTCATTTCGCGTCTAATTTCCCAAACCAAACTGCTTGCAGCTCTAGCTGCCTTCTAACTACCACTTCTATGGTTCAGTGAGATATGCTGGATTCTAAACGGAGAAGCTTCTCTGACGCTTTTTCACAGAGATTTTGAAACTGAAATCTCCCATGCCGTTTCCACCATAGGCAGCAATGGGCTTCCCCATAGAACTTGCCAACCTGAATTCCTACAGGCTAGATGTGAGAGGCACATTCTGCTGCTTCCTCCCTAAGAGTTAAGCTTGCTTGTGAAAGCTCAACCTCCGGGGAGTCTGTTTGGCAGAGATATAGAACACACTTTTCCAAGCCTGTTGGAAGTCCTTTGCAGTGTCATTTCGCATCTAATTTCCCAAACCAAACTGCTTGCAGCTCTAACTCCCTTCTAACTACCACTTCTTCGGTTCAGTGAGATATGCTGGATTCTAAACGGAGAAGCTTCTCTGACGCTTTTTCACAGAGATTTTGAAACTGAAATCTCCCATGCCGTTTCCACCATAGGCAGCAATGGGCTTCCCCATAGAACTTGCCAACCTGAATTCCTACAGGCTAGATGTGAGAGGCACATTCTGCTGCTTCCTCCCTTAGAGTTAAACTTGCTTCTGAAAGCTCAACCTCCGGGGAGTTTGTTTGGCAGAGATATAGAACACACTTTTCCAAGCCTGTTGGAAGGCATTTGCAGTTTCATTTCGCGTCTAATTTCCCAAACCAAACTGCTTGCAGCTCTAACTGCCTTCTAACTACCACTTCTTCGGTTCAGTGAGATATGCTGGATTCTAAACGGAGAAGCTTCTCTGACGCTTTTTCACAGAGATTTTGAAACTGAAATCTCCCATGCCGTTTCCACCATAGGCAGCAATGGGCTTCCCCATAGAACTTGCCAACCTGAATTCCTACAGGCTAGATGTGAGAGGCACATTCTGCTGCTTCCTCCCTAAGAGTTAAGCTTGCTTCTGAAAGCTCAACCTCCGGGGAGTCTGTTTGGCAGAGATATAGAACACACTTTTCCAAGCCTGTTGGAAGGCCTTTGCAGTGTCATTTCGCATCTAATTTCCCAAACCAAACTGCTTGCAGCTCTAACTCCCTTCTAACTACCACTTCTTCGGTTCAGTGAGATATGCTGGATTCTAAACGGAGAAGCTTCTCTGACGCTTTTTCACAGAGATTTTGAAACTGAAATCTCCCATGCCGTTTCCACCATAGGCAGCAATAGGCTTCCCCATAGAACTTGCCAACCTGAATTCCTACAGGCTAGATGTGAGAGGCACATTCTGCTGCTTCCTCCCTTAGAGTTAAACTAGCTTCTGAAAGCTCAACCTCCGGGGAGTTTGTTTGGCAGAGATATAGAACACACTTTTCCAAGCCTGTTGGAAGGCCTTTGCAGTTTCATTTCGCGTCTAATTTCCCAAACCAAACTGCTTGCAGCTCTAACTCCCTTCTAACTACCACTTCTTCGGTTCAGTGAGATATGCTGGATTCTAAAGGGAGAAGCTACTCTGACGCTTTTTCACAGAGATTTTGAAACTGAAATCTCCCATGCCGTTTCCACCATAGGCAGCAATGGGCTTCCCCATAGAACTTGCCAACCTGAATTCCTACAGGCTAGATGTGAGAGGCACATTCTGCTGCTTCCACCCTTAGAGTTAAACTTGCTTCTGAAAGCTCAACCTCCGGGGAGTTTGTTTGGCAGAGATATAGAACACACTTTTCCAAGCCTGTTGGAAGGCCTTTGCAGTTTCATTTCGCGTCTAATTTCCCAAACCAAACTGCTTGCAGGTCTAACTCCCTTCTAACTACCACTTCTTCGGTTCAGTGAGATATGCTGGATTCTAAACGGAGAAGCTTCTCTGACGCTTTTTCACAGAGATTTTGAAACTGAAATTTCCAAACCCGTTTCCAACGAAGGCGCCAATGGGCTTCCCCATAGAACTTGCCAACCTGAATTCCTACAGGCTAGATGTGAGAGGCACATTCTGCTGCTTCCTCCCTTAGAGTTAAACTAGCTTCTGAAAGCTCAACCTCCAGGGAGTTTGTATGGCAGAGATATAGAACACACTTTTCCAAGCCTGTTGGAAGGCATTTGCAGTTTCATTTCGCGTCTAATTTCCCAAACCAAACTGCTTGCAGCTCTAACTGCCTTCTAACTACCACTTCTTCGGTTCAGTGAGATATGCTGGATTCTAAACGGAGAAGCTTCTCTGACGCTTTTTCACAGAGATTTTGAAACTGAAATCTCCCATGCTGTTTCCACCATAGCCAGCAATGGGCTTCCCCATAGAACTTGCCAACCTGAATTCCTACAGGCTAGATGTGAGAGGCACATTCTGCTGCTTCCTCACTTAGAGTTAAACTAGCTTCTGAAAGCTCAACCTCCAGGGAGTCTGTTTGGCAGAGATATAGAACACACTTTTCCAAGCCTGTTGGAAGGCATTTGCAGTTTCATTTCGCGTCTAATTTCCCAAACCAAACTGCTTGCAGCTCTAACTGCCTTCTAACTACCACTTCTATGGTTCAGTGAGATATGCTGGATTCTAAACGGAGAAGCTTCTCTGACGCTTTTTCACAGAGATTTTGAAACTGAAATCTCCCATGCCGTTTCCACCATAGGCAGCAATGGGCTTCCCCATAGAACTTGCCAACCTGAATTCCTACAGGCTAGATGTGAGAGGCACATTCTGCTGCTTCCTCCCTAAGAGTTAAGCTTGCTTGTGAAAGCTCAACCTCCGGGGAGTCTGTTTGGCAGAGATATAGAACACACTTTTCCAAGCCTGTTGGAAGTCCTTTGCAGTGTCATTTCGCATCTAATTTCCCAAACCAAACTGCTTGCAGCTCTAACTCCCTTCTAACTACCACTTCTTCGGTTCAGTGAGATATGCTGGATTCTAAACGGAGAAGCTTCTCTGACGCTTTTTCACAGAGATTTTGAAACTGAAATCTCCCATGCCGTTTCCACCATAGGCAGCAATGGGCTTCCCCATAGAACTTGCCAACCTGAATTCCTACAGGCTAGATGTGAGAGGCACATTCTGCTGCTTCCTCCCTTAGAGTTAAACTTGCTTCTGAAAGCTCAACCTCCGGGGAGTTTGTTTGGCAGAGATATAGAACACACTTTTCCAAGCCTGTTGGAAGGCATTTGCAGTTTCATTTCGCGTCTAATTTCCCAAACCAAACTGCTTGCAGCTCTAACTGCCTTCTAACTACCACTTCTTCGGTTCAGTGAGATATGCTGGATTCTAAACGGAGAAGCTTCTCTGACGCTTTTTCACAGAGATTTTGAAACTGAAATCTCCCATGCCGTTTCCACCATAGGCAGCAATGGGCTTCCCCATAGAACTTGCCAACCTGAATTCCTACAGGCTAGATGTGAGAGGCACATTCTGCTGCTTCCTCCCTAAGAGTTAAGCTTGCTTCTGAAAGCTCAACCTCCGGGGAGTCTGTTTGGCAGAGATATAGAACACACTTTTCCAAGCCTGTTGGAAGGCCTTTGCAGTGTCATTTCGCATCTAATTTCCCAAACCAAACTGCTTGCAGCTCTAACTCCCTTCTAACTACCACTTCTTCGGTTCAGTGAGATATGCTGGATTCTAAACGGAGAAGCTTCTCTGACGCTTTTTCACAGAGATTTTGAAACTGAAATTTCCAAACCCGTTTCCAACGAAGGCGCCAATGGGCTTCCCCATAGAACTTGCCAACCTGAATTCCTACAGGCTAGATGTGAGAGGCACATTCTGCTGCTTCCTCCCTTAGAGTTAAACTAGCTTCTGAAAGCTCAACCTCCAGGGAGTTTGTTTGGCAGAGATATAGAACACACTTTTCCAAGCCTGTTGGAAGGCATTTGCAGTTTCATTTCGCGTCTAATTTCCCAAACCAAACTGCTTGCAGCTCTAACTGCCTTCTAACTACCACTTCTTCGGTTCAGTGAGATATGCTGGATTCTAAACGGAGAAGCTTCTCTGACGCTTTTTCACAGAGATTTTGAAACTGAAATCTCCCATGCTGTTTCCACCATAGCCAGCAATGGGCTTCCCCATAGAACTTGCCAACCTGAATTCCTACAGGCTAGATGTGAGAGGCACATTCTGCTGCTTCCTCCCTTAGAGTTAAACTAGCTTCTGAAAGCTCAACCTCCAGGGAGTCTGTTTGGCAGAGATATAGAACACACTTTTCCAAGCCTGTTGGAAGGCATTTGCAGTTTCATTTCGCGTCTAATTTCCCAAACCAAACTGCTTGCAGCTCTAACTGCCTTCTAACTACCACTTCTATGGTTCAGTGAGATATGCTGGATTCTAAACGGAGAAGCTTCTCTGACGCTTTTTCACAGAGATTTTGAAACTGAAATCTCCCATGCCGTTTCCACCATAGGCAGCAATGGGCTTCCCCATAGAACTTGCCAACCTGAATTCCTACAGGCTAGATGTGAGAGGCACATTCTGCTGCTTCCTCCCTAAGAGTTAAGCTTGCTTGTGAAAGCTCAACCTCCGGGGAGTCTGTTTGGCAGAGATATAGAACACACTTTTCCAAGCCTGTTGGAAGTCCTTTGCAGTGTCATTTCGCATCTAATTTCCCAAACCAAACTGCTTGCAGCTCTAACTCCCTTCTAACTACCACTTCTTCGGTTCAGTGAGATATGCTGGATTCTAAACGGAGAAGCTTCTCTGACGCTTTTTCACAGAGATTTTGAAACTGAAATCTCCCATGCCGTTTCCACCATAGGCAGCAATGGGCTTCCCCATAGAACTTGCCAACCTGAATTCCTACAGGCTAGATGTGAGAGGCACATTCTGCTGCTTCCTCCCTTAGAGTTAAACTTGCTTCTGAAAGCTCAACCTCCGGGGAGTTTGTTTGGCAGAGATATAGAACACACTTTTCCAAGCCTGTTGGAAGGCATTTGCAGTTTCATTTCGCGTCTAATTTCCCAAACCAAACTGCTTGCAGCTCTAACTGCCTTCTAACTACCACTTCTTCGGTTCAGTGAGATATGCTGGATTCTAAACGGAGAAGCTTCTCTGACGCTTTTTCACAGAGATTTTGAAACTGAAATCTCCCATGCCGTTTCCACCATAGGCAGCAATGGGCTTCCCCATAGAACTTGCCAACCTGAATTCCTACAGGCTAGATGTGAGAGGCACATTCTGCTGCTTCCTCCCTAAGAGTTAAGCTTGCTTCTGAAAGCTCAACCTCCGGGGAGTCTGTTTGGCAGAGATATAGAACACACTTTTCCAAGCCTGTTGGAAGGCCTTTGCAGTGTCATTTCGCATCTAATTTCCCAAACCAAACTGCTTGCAGCTCTAACTCCCTTCTAACTACCACTTCTTCGGTTCAGTGAGATATGCTGGATTCTAAACGGAGAAGCTTCTCTGAGGCTTTTTCACAGAGATTTTGAAACTGAAATTTCCAAACCCGTTTCCAACGAAGGCGCCAATGGGCTTCCCCATAGAACTTGCCAACCTGAATTCCTACAGGCTAGATGTGAGAGGCACATTCTGCTGCTTCCTCCCTTAGAGTTAAACTAGCTTCTGAAAGCTCAACCTCCGGGGAGTTTGTTTGGCAGAGATATAGAACACACTTTTCCAAGCCTGTTGGAAGGCATTTGCAGTTTCATTTCGCGACTAATTTCCCAAACCAAACTGCTTGCAGCTCTAACTCCCTTCTAACTACCACTTCTTCGGTTCAGTGAGATATGCTGGATTCTAAACGGACAAGCTTCTCTGACGCTTTTTCACAGAGATTTTGAAACTGAAATCTCCCATGCCGTTTCCACCATAGGCAGCAATGGGCTTCCCCATAGAACTTGCAAACCTGAATTCCTACAGGCTAGATGTGAGAGGGACATTCTGCTGCTTCCTCCCTAAGAGTTAAGCTTGCTTCTGAAAGCTCAACCTCCGGGGAGTCTGTTTGGCAGAGATATAGAACACACTTTTCCAAGCCTGTTGGAAGGCCTTTGCAGTGTCATTTCGCATCTAATTTCCCAAACCAAACTGCTTGCAGCTCTAACTCCCTTCTAACTACCACTTCTTCGGTTCAGTGAGATATGCTGGATTCTAAACGGAGAAGCTTCTCTGACGCTTTTTCACAGAGATTTTGAAACTGAAATTTCCAAACCCGTTTCCAACGAAGGCGCCAATGGGCTTCCCCATAGAACTTGCCAACCTGAATTCCTACAGGCTAGATGAGAGAGGCACATTCTGCTGCTTCCTCCCTTAGAGTTAAACTAGCTTCTGAAAGCTCAACCTCCGGGGAGTTTGTTTGGCAGAGATATAGAACACACTTTTCCAAGCCTGTTGGAAGGCATTTGCAGTTTCATTTCGCGTCTAATTTCCCAAACCAAACTGCTTGCAGCTCTAACTGCCTTCTAACTACCACTTCTTCGGTTCAGTGAGATATGCTGGATTCTAAACGGAGAAGCTTCTCTGACGCTTTTTCACAGAGATTTTGAAACTGAAATCTCCCATGCCGTTTCCACCATAGGCAGCAATGGGCTTCCCCATAGAACTTGCAAACCTGAATTCCTACAGGCTAGATGTGAGAGGCACATTCTGCTGCTTCCTCCCTAAGAGTTAAGCTTGCTTGTGAAAGCTCAACCTCCGGGGAGTCTGTTTGGCAGAGATATAGAACACACTTTTCCAAGCCTGTTGGAAGGCCTTTGCAGTGTCATTTCGCATCTAATTTCCCAAACCAAACTGCTTGCAGCTCTAACTCCCTTCTAACTACCACTTCTTCGGTTCAGTGAGATATGCTGGATTCTAAACGGAGAAGCTTCTCTGACGCTTTTTCACAGAGATTTTGAAACTGAAATCTCCCATGCCGTTTCCACCATAGGCAGCAATAGGCTTCCCCATAGAACTTGCCAACCTGAATTCCTACAGGCTAGATGTGAGAGGCACATTCTGCTGCTTCCTCCCTTAGAGTTAAACTAGCTTCTGAAAGCTCAACCTCCGGGGAGTTTGTTTGGCAGAGATATAGGACACACTTTTCCAAGCCTGTTGGAAGGCCTTTGCAGTTTCATTTCGCGTCTAATTTCCCAAACCAAACTGCTTGCAGCTCTAACTCCCTTCTAACTACCACTTCTTCGGTTCAGTGAGATATGCTGGATTCTAAACGGAGAAGCTTCTCTGACGCTTTTTCACAGAGATTTTGAAACTGAAATCTCCCATGCCGTTTCCACCATAGGCAGCAATGGGCTTCCCCATAGAACTTGCCAACCTGAATTCCTACAGGCTAGATGTGAGAGGCACATTCTGCTGCTTCCTCCCTTAGAGTTAAACTAGCTTCTGAAAGCTCAACCTCCGGGGAGTTTGTTTGGCAGAGATATAGAACACACTTTTCCAAGCCTGTTGGAAGGCATTTGCAGTTTCATTTCGCGTCTAATTTCCCAAACCAAACTGCTTGCAGCTCTAACTCCCTTCTAACTACCACTTCTTCGGTTCAGTGAGATATGCTGGATTCTAAACGGAGAAGCTTCTCTGACGCTTTTTCACAGAGATTTTGAAACTGAAATCTCCCATGCCGTTTCCACCATAGGCAGCAATGGGCTTCCCCATAGAACTTGCCAACCTGAATTCCTACAGGCTAGATGTGAGAGGCACATTCTGCTGCTTACTCCCTAAGAGTTAAGCTTGCTTCTGAAAGCTCAACCTCCGGGGAGTCTGTTTGGCAGAGATATAGAACACACTTTTCCAAGCCTGTTGGAAGGCCTTTGCAGTGTCATTTCGCATCTAATTTCCCAAACCAAACTGCTTGCAGCTCTAACTCCCTTCTAACTACCACTTCTTCGGTTCAGTGAGATATGCTGGATTCTAAACGGAGAAGCTTCTCTGACGCTTTTTCACAGAGATTTTGAAACTGAAATCTCCCATGCCGTTTCCACCATAGGCAGCAATGGGCTTCCCCATAGAACTTGCCAACCTGAATTCCTACAGGCTAGATGTGAGAGGCACATTCTTCTGCTTCCTCCCTTAGAGTTAAACTTGCTTCTGCTTCTGAAAGCTCAACCTCCGGGGAGTTTGTTTGGCAGAGATATAGAACACACTTTTCCAAGCCTGTTGGAAGGCATTTGCAGTTTCATTTCGCGTCTAATTTCCCAAACCAAACTGCTTGCAGCTCTAACTCCCTTCTAACTACCACTTCTTCGGTTCAGTGAGATATGCTGGATTCTAAACGGAGAAGCTTCTCTGACGCTTTTTCACAGAGATTTTGAAACTGAAATTTCCAAACCCGTTTCCAAAGAAGGCGCCAATGGGCTTCCCCATAGAACTTGCCAACCTGAATTCCTACAGGCTAGATGTGAGAGGCACATTCTGCTGCTTCCTCCCTTAGAGTTAAACTAGCTTCTGAAAGCTCAACCTCCGGGGAGTTTGTTTGGCAGAGATATAGAACACATTTTTCCAAGCCTGTTGGAAGGCATTTGCAGTGTCATTTCGCGTCTAATTTCCCAAACCAAACTGCTTGCAGCTCTAACTCCCTTCTAACTACCACTTCTTCGGTTCAGTGAGATATGCTGGATTCTAAACGGAGAAGCTTCTCTGACGCTTTTTCACAGAGATTTTGAAACTGAAATCTCCCATGCCGTTTCCACCATAGGCAGCAATGGGCTTCCCCATAGAACTTGCCAACCTGAATTCCTACAGGCGAGATGTGAGAGGCACATTCTGCTGCTTCCTCCCTTAGAGTTAAACTTGCTTCTGAAAGCTCAACCTCCGGGGAGTTTGTTTGGCAGAGATATAGAACACACTTTTCCAAGCCTGTTGGAAGGCATTTGCAGTTTCATTTCGCGTCTAATTTCCCAAACCAAACTGCTTGCAGCTCTAACTCCCTTCTAACTACCACTTCTTCGGTTCAGTGAGATATGCTGGATTCTAAACGGAGAAGCTTCTCTGACGCTTTTTCACAGAGATTTTGAAACTGAAATTTCCAAACCCGTTTCCAACGAAGGCGCCAATGGGCTTCCCCATAGAACTTGCCAACCTGAATTCCTACAGGCTAGATGTGAGAGGCACATTCTGCTGCTTCCTCCCTTAGAGTTAAACTAGCTTCTGAAAGCTCAACCTCCGGGGAGTTTGTTTGGCAGAGATATAGAACACACTTTTCCAAGCCTGTTGGAAGGCATTTGCAGTTTCATTTCGCGTCTAATTTCCCAAACCAAACTGCTTGCAGCTCTAACTCCCTTCTAACTACCACTTCTACGGTTCAGTGAGATATGCTGGATTCTAAACGGAGAAGCTTCTCTGACGCTTTTTCACAGAGATTTTGAAACTGAAATCTCCCATGCCGTTTCCACCATAGGCAGCAATGGGCTTCCCCATAGAACTTGCCAACCTGAATTCCTACAGGCTAGATGTGAGAGGCACATTCTGCTGCTTCCTCCCTAAGAGTTAAGCTTGCTTCTGAAAGCTCAACCTCCGGGAGTCTGTTTGGCAGAGATATAGAACACACTTTTCCAAGCCTGTTGGAAGGCATTTGCAGTGTCATTTCGCATCTAATTTCCCAAACCAAACTGCTTGCAGCTCTAACTCCCTTCTAACTACCACTTCTTCGGTTCAGTGAGATATGCTGGATTCTAAACGGAGAAGCTTCTCTGACGCTTTTTCACAGAGATTTTGAAACTGAAATCTCCCATGCCGTTTCCACCATAGGCAGCAATAGGCTTCCCCATAGAACTTGCCAACCTGAATTCCTACAGGCTAGATGTGAGAGGCACATTCTGCTGCTTCCTCCCTTAGAGTTAAACTAGCTTCTGAAAGCTCAACCTCCGGGGAGTTTGTTTGGCAGAGATATAGAACACACTTTTCCAAGCCTGTTGGAAGGCCTTTGCAGTTTCATTTCGCGTCTAATTTCCCAAACCAAACTGCTTGCAGCTCTAACTCCCTTCTAACTACCACTTCTTCGGTTCAGTGAGATATGCTGGATTCTAAACGGAGAAGCTTCTCTGACGCTTTTTCACAGAGATTTTGAAACTGAAATCTCCCATGCCGTTTCCACCATAGGCAGCAATGGGCTTCCCCATAGAACTTGCCAACCTGAATTCCTACAGGCTAGATGTGAGAGGCACATTCTGCTGCTTCCTCCCTTAGAGTTAAACTAGCTTCTGAAAGCTCAACCTCCGGGGAGTTTGTTTGGCAGAGATATAGGACACACTTTTCCAAGCCTGTTGGAAGGCCTTTGCAGTTTCATTTCGCGTCTAATTTCCCAAACCAAACTGCTTGCAGCTCTAACTCCCTTCTAACTACCACTTCTTCGGTTCAGTGAGATATGCTGGATTCTAAACGGAGAAGCTTCTCTGACGCTTTTTCACAGAGATTTTGAAACTGAAATCTCCCATGCCGTTTCCACCGTAGGCAGCAATGGGCTTCCCCATAGAACTTGCCAACCTGAATTCCTACAGGCGAGATGTGAGAGGCACATTCTGCTGCTTCCTCCCTTAGAGTTAAACTTGCTTCTGAAAGCTCAACCTCCGGGGAGTTTGTTTGGCAGAGATATAGAACACACTTTTCCAAGCCTGTTGGAAGGCATTTGCAGTTTCATTTCGCGTCTAATTTCCCAAACCAAACTGCTTGCAGCTCTAACTCCCTTCTAACTACCACTTCTTCGGTTCAGTGAGATATGCTGGATTCTAAACGGAGAAGCTTCTCTGACGCTTTTTCACAGAGATTTTGAAACTGAAATTTCCAAACCCGTTTCCAACGAAGGCGCCAATGGGCTTCCCCATAGAACTTGCCAACCTGAATTCCTACAGGCTAGATGTGAGAGGCACATTCTGCTGCTTCCTCCCTTAGAGTTAAACTAGCTTCTGAAAGCTCAACCTCCGGGGAGTTTGTTTGGCAGAGATATAGAACACACTTTTCCAAGCCTGTTGGAAGGCATTTGCAGTTTCATTTCGCGTCTAATTTCCCAAACCAAACTGCTTGCAGCTCTAACTCCCTTCTAACTACCACTTCTTCGGTTCAGTGAGATATGCTGGATTCTAAACGGAGAAGCTTCTCTGACGCTTTTTCACAGAGATTTTGAAACTGAAATCTCCCATGCCGTTTCCACCATAGGCAGCAATGGGCTTCCCCATAGAACTTGCCAACCTGAATTCCTACAGGCTAGATGTGAGAGGCACATTCTGCTGCTTCCTCCCTAAGAGTTAAGCTTGCTTCTGAAAGCTCAACCTCCGGGGAGTCTGTTTGGCAGAGATATAGAACACACTTTTCCAAGCCTGTTGGATGGCATTTGCAGTGTCATTTCGCATCTAATTTCCCAAACCAAACTGCTTGCAGCTCTAACTCCCTTCTAACTACCACTTCTTCGGTTCAGTGAGATATGCTGGATTCTAAACGGAGAAGCTTCTCTGACGCTTTTTCACAGAGATTTTGAAACTGAAATCTCCCGTGCCGTTTCCACCATAGGCAGCAATAGGCTTCCCCATAGAACTTGCCAACCTGAATTCCTACAGGCTAGATGTGAGAGGCACATTCTGCTGCTTCCTCCCTTAGAGTTAAACTAGCTTCTGAAAGCTCAACCTCCGGGGAGTTTGTTTGGCAGAGATATAGAACACACTTTTCCAAGCCTGTTGGAAGGCCTTTGCAGTTTCATTTCGCGTCTAATTTCCCAAACCAAACTGCTTGCAGCTCTAACTCCCTTCTAACTACCACTTCTTCGGTTCAGTGAGATATGCTGGATTCTAAAGGGAGAAGCTTCTCTGACGCTTTTTCACAGAGATTTTGAAACTGAAATCTCCCATGCCGTTTCCACCATAGGCAGCAATGGGCTTCCCCATAGAACTTGCCAACCTGAATTCCTACAGGCTAGATGTGAGAGGCACATTCTGCTGCTTCCTCCCTTAGAGTTAAACTTGCTTCTGAAAGCTCAACCTCCGGGGAGTTTGTTTGGCAGAGATATAGAACACACTTTTCCAAGCCTGTTGGAAGGCCTTTGCAGTTTCATTTCGCGTCTAATTTCCGAAACCAAACTGCTTGCAGCTCTAACTCCCTTCTAACTACCACTTCTTCGGTTCAGTGAGATATGCTGGATTCTAAACGGAGAAGCTTCTCTGACGCTTTTTCACAGAGATTTTGAAACTGAAATTTCCAAACCCGTTTCCAACGAAGGCGCCAATGGGCTTCCCCATAGAACTTGCCAACCTGAATTCCTACAGGCTAGATGTGAGAGGCACATTCTGCTGCTTCCTCCCTTAGAGTTAAACTAGCTTCTGAAAGCTCAACCTCCAGGGAGTTTGTTTGGCAGAGATATAGAACACACTTTTCCAAGCCTGTTGGAAGGCATTTGCAGTTTCATTTCGCGTCTAATTTCCCAAACCAAACTGCTTGCAGCTCTAACTGCCTTCTAACTACCACTTCTTCGGTTCAGTGAGATATGCTGGATTCTAAACGGAGAAGCTTCTCTGACGCTTTTTCACAGAGATTTTGAAACTGAAATCTCCCATGCTGTTTCCACCATAGCCAGCAATGGGCTTCCCCATAGAACTTGCCAACCTGAATTCCTACAGGCTAGATGTGAGAGGCACATTCTGCTGCTTCCTCCCTTAGAGTTAAACTAGCTTCTGAAAGCTCAACCTCCAGGGAGTCTGTTTGGCAGAGATATAGAACACACTTTTCCAAGCCTGTTGGAAGGCATTTGCAGTTTCATTTCGCGTCTAATTTCCCAAACCAAACTGCTTGCAGCTCTAGCTGCCTTCTAACTACCACTTCTATGGTTCAGTGAGATATGCTGGATTCTAAACGGAGAAGCTTCTCTGACGCTTTTTCACAGAGATTTTGAAACTGAAATCTCCCATGCCGTTTCCACCATAGGCAGCAATGGGCTTCCCCATAGAACTTGCCAACCTGAATTCCTACAGGCTAGATGTGAGAGGCACATTCTGCTGCTTCCTCCCTAAGAGTTAAGCTTGCTTGTGAAAGCTCAACCTCCGGGGAGTCTGTTTGGCAGAGATATAGAACACACTTTTCCAAGCCTGTTGGAAGTCCTTTGCAGTGTCATTTCGCATCTAATTTCCCAAACCAAACTGCTTGCAGCTCTAACTCCCTTCTAACTACCACTTCTTCGGTTCAGTGAGATATGCTGGATTCTAAACGGAGAAGCTTCTCTGACGCTTTTTCACAGAGATTTTGAAACTGAAATCTCCCATGCCGTTTCCACCATAGGCAGCAATGGGCTTCCCCATAGAACTTGCCAACCTGAATTCCTACAGGCTAGATGTGAGAGGCACATTCTGCTGCTTCCTCCCTTAGAGTTAAACTTGCTTCTGAAAGCTCAACCTCCGGGGAGTTTGTTTGGCAGAGATATAGAACACACTTTTCCAAGCCTGTTGGAAGGCATTTGCAGTTTCATTTCGCGTCTAATTTCCCAAACCAAACTGCTTGCAGCTCTAACTGCCTTCTAACTACCACTTCTTCGGTTCAGTGAGATATGCTGGATTCTAAACGGAGAAGCTTCTCTGACGCTTTTTCACAGAGATTTTGAAACTGAAATCTCCCATGCCGTTTCCACCATAGGCAGCAATGGGCTTCCCCATAGAACTTGCCAACCTGAATTCCTACAGGCTAGATGTGAGAGGCACATTCTGCTGCTTCCTCCCTAAGAGTTAAGCTTGCTTCTGAAAGCTCAACCTCCGGGGAGTCTGTTTGGCAGAGATATAGAACACACTTTTCCAAGCCTGTTGGAAGGCCTTTGCAGTGTCATTTCGCATCTAATTTCCCAAACCAAACTGCTTGCAGCTCTAACTCCCTTCTAACTACCACTTCTTCGGTTCAGTGAGATATGCTGGATTCTAAACGGAGAAGCTTCTCTGACGCTTTTTCACAGAGATTTTGAAACTGAAATCTCCCATGCCGTTTCCACCATAGGCAGCAATAGGCTTCCCCATAGAACTTGCCAACCTGAATTCCTACAGGCTAGATGTGAGAGGCACATTCTGCTGCTTCCTCCCTTAGAGTTAAACTAGCTTCTGAAAGCTCAACCTCCGGGGAGTTTGTTTGGCAGAGATATAGAACACACTTTTCCAAGCCTGTTGGAAGGCCTTTGCAGTTTCATTTCGCGTCTAATTTCCCAAACCAAACTGCTTGCAGCTCTAACTCCCTTCTAACTACCACTTCTTCGGTTCAGTGAGATATGCTGGATTCTAAAGGGAGAAGCTACTCTGACGCTTTTTCACAGAGATTTTGAAACTGAAATCTCCCATGCCGTTTCCACCATAGGCAGCAATGGGCTTCCCCATAGAACTTGCCAACCTGAATTCCTACAGGCTAGATGTGAGAGGCACATTCTGCTGCTTCCACCCTTAGAGTTAAACTTGCTTCTGAAAGCTCAACCTCCGGGGAGTTTGTTTGGCAGAGATATAGAACACACTTTTCCAAGCCTGTTGGAAGGCCTTTGCAGTTTCATTTCGCGTCTAATTTCCCAAACCAAACTGCTTGCAGGTCTAACTCCCTTCTAACTACCACTTCTTCGGTTCAGTGAGATATGCTGGATTCTAAACGGAGAAGCTTCTCTGACGCTTTTTCACAGAGATTTTGAAACTGAAATTTCCAAACCCGTTTCCAACGAAGGCGCCAATGGGCTTCCCCATAGAACTTGCCAACCTGAATTCCTACAGGCTAGATGTGAGAGGCACATTCTGCTGCTTCCTCCCTTAGAGTTAAACTAGCTTCTGAAAGCTCAACCTCCAGGGAGTTTGTATGGCAGAGATATAGAACACACTTTTCCAAGCCTGTTGGAAGGCATTTGCAGTTTCATTTCGCGTCTAATTTCCCAAACCAAACTGCTTGCAGCTCTAACTGCCTTCTAACTACCACTTCTTCGGTTCAGTGAGATATGCTGGATTCTAAACGGAGAAGCTTCTCTGACGCTTTTTCACAGAGATTTTGAAACTGAAATCTCCCATGCTGTTTCCACCATAGCCAGCAATGGGCTTCCCCATAGAACTTGCCAACCTGAATTCCTACAGGCTAGATGTGAGAGGCACATTCTGCTGCTTCCTCACTTAGAGTTAAACTAGCTTCTGAAAGCTCAACCTCCAGGGAGTCTGTTTGGCAGAGATATAGAACACACTTTTCCAAGCCTGTTGGAAGGCATTTGCAGTTTCATTTCGCGTCTAATTTCCCAAACCAAACTGCTTGCAGCTCTAACTGCCTTCTAACTACCACTTCTATGGTTCAGTGAGATATGCTGGATTCTAAACGGAGAAGCTTCTCTGACGCTTTTTCACAGAGATTTTGAAACTGAAATCTCCCATGCCGTTTCCACCATAGGCAGCAATGGGCTTCCCCATAGAACTTGCCAACCTGAATTCCTACAGGCTAGATGTGAGAGGCACATTCTGCTGCTTCCTCCCTAAGAGTTAAGCTTGCTTGTGAAAGCTCAACCTCCGGGGAGTCTGTTTGGCAGAGATATAGAACACACTTTTCCAAGCCTGTTGGAAGTCCTTTGCAGTGTCATTTCGCATCTAATTTCCCAAACCAAACTGCTTGCAGCTCTAACTCCCTTCTAACTACCACTTCTTCGGTTCAGTGAGATATGCTGGATTCTAAACGGAGAAGCTTCTCTGACGCTTTTTCACAGAGATTTTGAAACTGAAATCTCCCATGCCGTTTCCACCATAGGCAGCAATGGGCTTCCCCATAGAACTTGCCAACCTGAATTCCTACAGGCTAGATGTGAGAGGCACATTCTGCTGCTTCCTCCCTTAGAGTTAAACTTGCTTCTGAAAGCTCAACCTCCGGGGAGTTTGTTTGGCAGAGATATAGAACACACTTTTCCAAGCCTGTTGGAAGGCATTTGCAGTTTCATTTCGCGTCTAATTTCCCAAACCAAACTGCTTGCAGCTCTAACTGCCTTCTAACTACCACTTCTTCGGTTCAGTGAGATATGCTGGATTCTAAACGGAGAAGCTTCTCTGACGCTTTTTCACAGAGATTTTGAAACTGAAATCTCCCATGCCGTTTCCACCATAGGCAGCAATGGGCTTCCCCATAGAACTTGCCAACCTGAATTCCTACAGGCTAGATGTGAGAGGCACATTCTGCTGCTTCCTCCCTAAGAGTTAAGCTTGCTTCTGAAAGCTCAACCTCCGGGGAGTCTGTTTGGCAGAGATATAGAACACACTTTTCCAAGCCTGTTGGAAGGCCTTTGCAGTGTCATTTCGCATCTAATTTCCCAAACCAAACTGCTTGCAGCTCTAACTCCCTTCTAACTACCACTTCTTCGGTTCAGTGAGATATGCTGGATTCTAAACGGAGAAGCTTCTCTGACGCTTTTTCACAGAGATTTTGAAACTGAAATTTCCAAACCCGTTTCCAACGAAGGCGCCAATGGGCTTCCCCATAGAACTTGCCAACCTGAATTCCTACAGGCTAGATGTGAGAGGCACATTCTGCTGCTTCCTCCCTTAGAGTTAAACTAGCTTCTGAAAGCTCAACCTCCAGGGAGTTTGTTTGGCAGAGATATAGAACACACTTTTCCAAGCCTGTTGGAAGGCATTTGCAGTTTCATTTCGCGTCTAATTTCCCAAACCAAACTGCTTGCAGCTCTAACTGCCTTCTAACTACCACTTCTTCGGTTCAGTGAGATATGCTGGATTCTAAACGGAGAAGCTTCTCTGACGCTTTTTCACAGAGATTTTGAAACTGAAATCTCCCATGCTGTTTCCACCATAGCCAGCAATGGGCTTCCCCATAGAACTTGCCAACCTGAATTCCTACAGGCTAGATGTGAGAGGCACATTCTGCTGCTTCCTCCCTTAGAGTTAAACTAGCTTCTGAAAGCTCAACCTCCAGGGAGTCTGTTTGGCAGAGATATAGAACACACTTTTCCAAGCCTGTTGGAAGGCATTTGCAGTTTCATTTCGCGTCTAATTTCCCAAACCAAACTGCTTGCAGCTCTAACTGCCTTCTAACTACCACTTCTATGGTTCAGTGAGATATGCTGGATTCTAAACGGAGAAGCTTCTCTGACGCTTTTTCACAGAGATTTTGAAACTGAAATCTCCCATGCCGTTTCCACCATAGGCAGCAATGGGCTTCCCCATAGAACTTGCCAACCTGAATTCCTACAGGCTAGATGTGAGAGGCACATTCTGCTGCTTCCTCCCTAAGAGTTAAGCTTGCTTGTGAAAGCTCAACCTCCGGGGAGTCTGTTTGGCAGAGATATAGAACACACTTTTCCAAGCCTGTTGGAAGTCCTTTGCAGTGTCATTTCGCATCTAATTTCCCAAACCAAACTGCTTGCAGCTCTAACTCCCTTCTAACTACCACTTCTTCGGTTCAGTGAGATATGCTGGATTCTAAACGGAGAAGCTTCTCTGACGCTTTTTCACAGAGATTTTGAAACTGAAATCTCCCATGCCGTTTCCACCATAGGCAGCAATGGGCTTCCCCATAGAACTTGCCAACCTGAATTCCTACAGGCTAGATGTGAGAGGCACATTCTGCTGCTTCCTCCCTTAGAGTTAAACTTGCTTCTGAAAGCTCAACCTCCGGGGAGTTTGTTTGGCAGAGATATAGAACACACTTTTCCAAGCCTGTTGGAAGGCATTTGCAGTTTCATTTCGCGTCTAATTTCCCAAACCAAACTGCTTGCAGCTCTAACTGCCTTCTAACTACCACTTCTTCGGTTCAGTGAGATATGCTGGATTCTAAACGGAGAAGCTTCTCTGACGCTTTTTCACAGAGATTTTGAAACTGAAATCTCCCATGCCGTTTCCACCATAGGCAGCAATGGGCTTCCCCATAGAACTTGCCAACCTGAATTCCTACAGGCTAGATGTGAGAGGCACATTCTGCTGCTTCCTCCCTAAGAGTTAAGCTTGCTTCTGAAAGCTCAACCTCCGGGGAGTCTGTTTGGCAGAGATATAGAACACACTTTTCCAAGCCTGTTGGAAGGCCTTTGCAGTGTCATTTCGCATCTAATTTCCCAAACCAAACTGCTTGCAGCTCTAACTCCCTTCTAACTACCACTTCTTCGGTTCAGTGAGATATGCTGGATTCTAAACGGAGAAGCTTCTCTGAGGCTTTTTCACAGAGATTTTGAAACTGAAATTTCCAAACCCGTTTCCAACGAAGGCGCCAATGGGCTTCCCCATAGAACTTGCCAACCTGAATTCCTACAGGCTAGATGTGAGAGGCACATTCTGCTGCTTCCTCCCTTAGAGTTAAACTAGCTTCTGAAAGCTCAACCTCCGGGGAGTTTGTTTGGCAGAGATATAGAACACACTTTTCCAAGCCTGTTGGAAGGCATTTGCAGTTTCATTTCGCGACTAATTTCCCAAACCAAACTGCTTGCAGCTCTAACTCCCTTCTAACTACCACTTCTTCGGTTCAGTGAGATATGCTGGATTCTAAACGGACAAGCTTCTCTGACGCTTTTTCACAGAGATTTTGAAACTGAAATCTCCCATGCCGTTTCCACCATAGGCAGCAATGGGCTTCCCCATAGAACTTGCAAACCTGAATTCCTACAGGCTAGATGTGAGAGGGACATTCTGCTGCTTCCTCCCTAAGAGTTAAGCTTGCTTCTGAAAGCTCAACCTCCGGGGAGTCTGTTTGGCAGAGATATAGAACACACTTTTCCAAGCCTGTTGGAAGGCCTTTGCAGTGTCATTTCGCATCTAATTTCCCAAACCAAACTGCTTGCAGCTCTAACTCCCTTCTAACTACCACTTCTTCGGTTCAGTGAGATATGCTGGATTCTAAACGGAGAAGCTTCTCTGACGCTTTTTCACAGAGATTTTGAAACTGAAATTTCCAAACCCGTTTCCAACGAAGGCGCCAATGGGCTTCCCCATAGAACTTGCCAACCTGAATTCCTACAGGCTAGATGAGAGAGGCACATTCTGCTGCTTCCTCCCTTAGAGTTAAACTAGCTTCTGAAAGCTCAACCTCCGGGGAGTTTGTTTGGCAGAGATATAGAACACACTTTTCCAAGCCTGTTGGAAGGCATTTGCAGTTTCATTTCGCGTCTAATTTCCCAAACCAAACTGCTTGCAGCTCTAACTGCCTTCTAACTACCACTTCTTCGGTTCAGTGAGATATGCTGGATTCTAAACGGAGAAGCTTCTCTGACGCTTTTTCACAGAGATTTTGAAACTGAAATCTCCCATGCCGTTTCCACCATAGGCAGCAATGGGCTTCCCCATAGAACTTGCAAACCTGAATTCCTACAGGCTAGATGTGAGAGGCACATTCTGCTGCTTCCTCCCTAAGAGTTAAGCTTGCTTGTGAAAGCTCAACCTCCGGGGAGTCTGTTTGGCAGAGATATAGAACACACTTTTCCAAGCCTGTTGGAAGGCCTTTGCAGTGTCATTTCGCATCTAATTTCCCAAACCAAACTGCTTGCAGCTCTAACTCCCTTCTAACTACCACTTCTTCGGTTCAGTGAGATATGCTGGATTCTAAACGGAGAAGCTTCTCTGACGCTTTTTCACAGAGATTTTGAAACTGAAATCTCCCATGCCGTTTCCACCATAGGCAGCAATAGGCTTCCCCATAGAACTTGCCAACCTGAATTCCTACAGGCTAGATGTGAGAGGCACATTCTGCTGCTTCCTCCCTTAGAGTTAAACTAGCTTCTGAAAGCTCAACCTCCGGGGAGTTTGTTTGGCAGAGATATAGGACACACTTTTCCAAGCCTGTTGGAAGGCCTTTGCAGTTTCATTTCGCGTCTAATTTCCCAAACCAAACTGCTTGCAGCTCTAACTCCCTTCTAACTACCACTTCTTCGGTTCAGTGAGATATGCTGGATTCTAAACGGAGAAGCTTCTCTGACGCTTTTTCACAGAGATTTTGAAACTGAAATCTCCCATGCCGTTTCCACCATAGGCAGCAATGGGCTTCCCCATAGAACTTGCCAACCTGAATTCCTACAGGCTAGATGTGAGAGGCACATTCTGCTGCTTCCTCCCTTAGAGTTAAACTAGCTTCTGAAAGCTCAACCTCCGGGGAGTTTGTTTGGCAGAGATATAGAACACACTTTTCCAAGCCTGTTGGAAGGCATTTGCAGTTTCATTTCGCGTCTAATTTCCCAAACCAAACTGCTTGCAGCTCTAACTCCCTTCTAACTACCACTTCTTCGGTTCAGTGAGATATGCTGGATTCTAAACGGAGAAGCTTCTCTGACGCTTTTTCACAGAGATTTTGAAACTGAAATCTCCCATGCCGTTTCCACCATAGGCAGCAATGGGCTTCCCCATAGAACTTGCCAACCTGAATTCCTACAGGCTAGATGTGAGAGGCACATTCTGCTGCTTACTCCCTAAGAGTTAAGCTTGCTTCTGAAAGCTCAACCTCCGGGGAGTCTGTTTGGCAGAGATATAGAACACACTTTTCCAAGCCTGTTGGAAGGCCTTTGCAGTGTCATTTCGCATCTAATTTCCCAAACCAAACTGCTTGCAGCTCTAACTCCCTTCTAACTACCACTTCTTCGGTTCAGTGAGATATGCTGGATTCTAAACGGAGAAGCTTCTCTGACGCTTTTTCACAGAGATTTTGAAACTGAAATCTCCCATGCCGTTTCCACCATAGGCAGCAATGGGCTTCCCCATAGAACTTGCCAACCTGAATTCCTACAGGCTAGATGTGAGAGGCACATTCTTCTGCTTCCTCCCTTAGAGTTAAACTTGCTTCTGCTTCTGAAAGCTCAACCTCCGGGGAGTTTGTTTGGCAGAGATATAGAACACACTTTTCCAAGCCTGTTGGAAGGCATTTGCAGTTTCATTTCGCGTCTAATTTCCCAAACCAAACTGCTTGCAGCTCTAACTCCCTTCTAACTACCACTTCTTCGGTTCAGTGAGATATGCTGGATTCTAAACGGAGAAGCTTCTCTGACGCTTTTTCACAGAGATTTTGAAACTGAAATTTCCAAACCCGTTTCCAAAGAAGGCGCCAATGGGCTTCCCCATAGAACTTGCCAACCTGAATTCCTACAGGCTAGATGTGAGAGGCACATTCTGCTGCTTCCTCCCTTAGAGTTAAACTAGCTTCTGAAAGCTCAACCTCCGGGGAGTTTGTTTGGCAGAGATATAGAACACATTTTTCCAAGCCTGTTGGAAGGCATTTGCAGTGTCATTTCGCGTCTAATTTCCCAAACCAAACTGCTTGCAGCTCTAACTCCCTTCTAACTACCACTTCTTCGGTTCAGTGAGATATGCTGGATTCTAAACGGAGAAGCTTCTCTGACGCTTTTTCACAGAGATTTTGAAACTGAAATCTCCCATGCCGTTTCCACCATAGGCAGCAATGGGCTTCCCCATAGAACTTGCCAACCTGAATTCCTACAGGCGAGATGTGAGAGGCACATTCTGCTGCTTCCTCCCTTAGAGTTAAACTTGCTTCTGAAAGCTCAACCTCCGGGGAGTTTGTTTGGCAGAGATATAGAACACACTTTTCCAAGCCTGTTGGAAGGCATTTGCAGTTTCATTTCGCGTCTAATTTCCCAAACCAAACTGCTTGCAGCTCTAACTCCCTTCTAACTACCACTTCTTCGGTTCAGTGAGATATGCTGGATTCTAAACGGAGAAGCTTCTCTGACGCTTTTTCACAGAGATTTTGAAACTGAAATTTCCAAACCCGTTTCCAACGAAGGCGCCAATGGGCTTCCCCATAGAACTTGCCAACCTGAATTCCTACAGGCTAGATGTGAGAGGCACATTCTGCTGCTTCCTCCCTTAGAGTTAAACTAGCTTCTGAAAGCTCAACCTCCGGGGAGTTTGTTTGGCAGAGATATAGAACACACTTTTCCAAGCCTGTTGGAAGGCATTTGCAGTTTCATTTCGCGTCTAATTTCCCAAACCAAACTGCTTGCAGCTCTAACTCCCTTCTAACTACCACTTCTACGGTTCAGTGAGATATGCTGGATTCTAAACGGAGAAGCTTCTCTGACGCTTTTTCACAGAGATTTTGAAACTGAAATCTCCCATGCCGTTTCCACCATAGGCAGCAATGGGCTTCCCCATAGAACTTGCCAACCTGAATTCCTACAGGCTAGATGTGAGAGGCACATTCTGCTGCTTCCTCCCTAAGAGTTAAGCTTGCTTCTGAAAGCTCAACCTCCGGGAGTCTGTTTGGCAGAGATATAGAACACACTTTTCCAAGCCTGTTGGAAGGCATTTGCAGTGTCATTTCGCATCTAATTTCCCAAACCAAACTGCTTGCAGCTCTAACTCCCTTCTAACTACCACTTCTTCGGTTCAGTGAGATATGCTGGATTCTAAACGGAGAAGCTTCTCTGACGCTTTTTCACAGAGATTTTGAAACTGAAATCTCCCATGCCGTTTCCACCATAGGCAGCAATAGGCTTCCCCATAGAACTTGCCAACCTGAATTCCTACAGGCTAGATGTGAGAGGCACATTCTGCTGCTTCCTCCCTTAGAGTTAAACTAGCTTCTGAAAGCTCAACCTCCGGGGAGTTTGTTTGGCAGAGATATAGAACACACTTTTCCAAGCCTGTTGGAAGGCCTTTGCAGTTTCATTTCGCGTCTAATTTCCCAAACCAAACTGCTTGCAGCTCTAACTCCCTTCTAACTACCACTTCTTCGGTTCAGTGAGATATGCTGGATTCTAAACGGAGAAGCTTCTCTGACGCTTTTTCACAGAGATTTTGAAACTGAAATCTCCCATGCCGTTTCCACCATAGGCAGCAATGGGCTTCCCCATAGAACTTGCCAACCTGAATTCCTACAGGCTAGATGTGAGAGGCACATTCTGCTGCTTCCTCCCTTAGAGTTAAACTAGCTTCTGAAAGCTCAACCTCCGGGGAGTTTGTTTGGCAGAGATATAGGACACACTTTTCCAAGCCTGTTGGAAGGCCTTTGCAGTTTCATTTCGCGTCTAATTTCCCAAACCAAACTGCTTGCAGCTCTAACTCCCTTCTAACTACCACTTCTTCGGTTCAGTGAGATATGCTGGATTCTAAACGGAGAAGCTTCTCTGACGCTTTTTCACAGAGATTTTGAAACTGAAATCTCCCATGCCGTTTCCACCGTAGGCAGCAATGGGCTTCCCCATAGAACTTGCCAACCTGAATTCCTACAGGCGAGATGTGAGAGGCACATTCTGCTGCTTCCTCCCTTAGAGTTAAACTTGCTTCTGAAAGCTCAACCTCCGGGGAGTTTGTTTGGCAGAGATATAGAACACACTTTTCCAAGCCTGTTGGAAGGCATTTGCAGTTTCATTTCGCGTCTAATTTCCCAAACCAAACTGCTTGCAGCTCTAACTCCCTTCTAACTACCACTTCTTCGGTTCAGTGAGATATGCTGGATTCTAAACGGAGAAGCTTCTCTGACGCTTTTTCACAGAGATTTTGAAACTGAAATTTCCAAACCCGTTTCCAACGAAGGCGCCAATGGGCTTCCCCATAGAACTTGCCAACCTGAATTCCTACAGGCTAGATGTGAGAGGCACATTCTGCTGCTTCCTCCCTTAGAGTTAAACTAGCTTCTGAAAGCTCAACCTCCGGGGAGTTTGTTTGGCAGAGATATAGAACACACTTTTCCAAGCCTGTTGGAAGGCATTTGCAGTTTCATTTCGCGTCTAATTTCCCAAACCAAACTGCTTGCAGCTCTAACTCCCTTCTAACTACCACTTCTTCGGTTCAGTGAGATATGCTGGATTCTAAACGGAGAAGCTTCTCTGACGCTTTTTCACAGAGATTTTGAAACTGAAATCTCCCATGCCGTTTCCACCATAGGCAGCAATGGGCTTCCCCATAGAACTTGCCAACCTGAATTCCTACAGGCTAGATGTGAGAGGCACATTCTGCTGCTTCCTCCCTAAGAGTTAAGCTTGCTTCTGAAAGCTCAACCTCCGGGGAGTCTGTTTGGCAGAGATATAGAACACACTTTTCCAAGCCTGTTGGATGGCATTTGCAGTGTCATTTCGCATCTAATTTCCCAAACCAAACTGCTTGCAGCTCTAACTCCCTTCTAACTACCACTTCTTCGGTTCAGTGAGATATGCTGGATTCTAAACGGAGAAGCTTCTCTGACGCTTTTTCACAGAGATTTTGAAACTGAAATCTCCCATGCCGTTTCCACCATAGGCAGCAATAGGCTTCCCCATAGAACTTGCCAACCTGAATTCCTACAGGCTAGATGTGAGAGGCACATTCTGCTGCTTCCTCCCTTAGAGTTAAACTAGCTTCTGAAAGCTCAACCTCCGGGGAGTTTGTTTGGCAGAGATATAGAACACACTTTTCCAAGCCTGTTGGAAGGCCTTTGCAGTTTCATTTCGCGTCTAATTTCCCAAACCAAACTGCTTGCAGCTCTAACTCCCTTCTAACTACCACTTCTTCGGTTCAGTGAGATATGCTGGATTCTAAAGGGAGAAGCTTCTCTGACGCTTTTTCACAGAGATTTTGAAACTGAAATCTCCCATGCCGTTTCCACCATAGGCAGCAATGGGCTTCCCCATAGAACTTGCCAACCTGAATTCCTACAGGCTAGATGTGAGAGGCACATTCTGCTGCTTCCTCCCTTAGAGTTAAACTTGCTTCTGAAAGCTCAACCTCCGGGGAGTTTGTTTGGCAGAGATATAGAACACACTTTTCCAAGCCTGTTGGAAGGCCTTTGCAGTTTCATTTCGCGTCTAATTTCCGAAACCAAACTGCTTGCAGCTCTAACTCCCTTCTAACTACCACTTCTTCGGTTCAGTGAGATATGCTGGATTCTAAACGGAGAAGCTTCTCTGACGCTTTTTCACAGAGATTTTGAAACTGAAATTTCCAAACCCGTTTCCAACGAAGGCGCCAATGGGCTTCCCCATAGAACTTGCCAACCTGAATTCCTACAGGCTAGATGTGAGAGGCACATTCTGCTGCTTCCTCCCTTAGAGTTAAACTAGCTTCTGAAAGCTCAACCTCCAGGGAGTTTGTTTGGCAGAGATATAGAACACACTTTTCCAAGCCTGTTGGAAGGCATTTGCAGTTTCATTTCGCGTCTAATTTCCCAAACCAAACTGCTTGCAGCTCTAACTGCCTTCTAACTACCACTTCTTCGGTTCAGTGAGATATGCTGGATTCTAAACGGAGAAGCTTCTCTGACGCTTTTTCACAGAGATTTTGAAACTGAAATCTCCCATGCTGTTTCCACCATAGCCAGCAATGGGCTTCCCCATAGAACTTGCCAACCTGAATTCCTACAGGCTAGATGTGAGAGGCACATTCTGCTGCTTCCTCCCTTAGAGTTAAACTAGCTTCTGAAAGCTCAACCTCCAGGGAGTCTGTTTGGCAGAGATATAGAACACACTTTTCCAAGCCTGTTGGAAGGCATTTGCAGTTTCATTTCGCGTCTAATTTCCCAAACCAAACTGCTTGCAGCTCTAACTGCCTTCTAACTACCACTTCTATGGTTCAGTGAGATATGCTGGATTCTAAACGGAGAAGCTTCTCTGACGCTTTTTCACAGAGATTTTGAAACTGAAATCTCCCATGCCGTTTCCACCATAGGCAGCAATGGGCTTCCCCATAGAACTTGCCAACCTGAATTCCTACAGGCTAGATGTGAGAGGCACATTCTGCTGCTTCCTCCCTAAGAGTTAAGCTTGCTTGTGAAAGCTCAACCTCCGGGGCGTCTGTTTGGCAGAGATATAGAACACACTTTTCCAAGCCTGTTGGAAGTCCTTTGCAGTGTCATTTCGCATCTAATTTCCCAAACCAAACTGCTTGCAGCTCTAACTCCCTTCTAACTACCACTTCTTCGGTTCAGTGAGATATGCTGGATTCTAAACGGAGAAGCTTCTCTGACGCTTTTTCACAGAGATTTTGAAACTGAAATCTCCCATGCCGTTTCCACCATAGGCAGCAATGGGCTTCCCCATAGAACTTGCCAACCTGAATTCCTACAGGCTAGATGTGAGAGGCACATTCTGCTGCTTCCTCCCTTAGAGTTAAACTTGCTTCTGAAAGCTCAACCTCCGGGGAGTTTGTTTGGCAGAGATATAGAACACACTTTTCCAAGCCTGTTGGAAGGCATTTGCAGTTTCATTTCGCGTCTAATTTCCCAAACCAAACGGCTTGCAGCTCTAACTGCCTTCTAACTACCACTTCTTCGGTTCAGTGAGATATGCTGGATTCTAAACTGAGAAGCTTCTCTGACGCTTTTTCACAGAGATTTTGAAACTGAAATCTCCCATGCCGTTTCCACCATAGGCAGCAATGGGCTTCCCCATAGAACTTGCCAACCTGAATTCCTACAGGCTAGATGTGAGAGGCACATTCTGCTGCTTCCTCCCTAAGAGTTAAGCTTGCTTCTGAAAGCTCAACCTCCGGGGAGTCTGTTTGGCAGAGATATAGAACACACTTTTCCAAGCCTGTTGGAAGGCCTTTGCAGTGTCATTTCGCATCTAATTTCCCAAACCAAACTGCTTGCAGCTCTAACTCCCTTCTAACTACCACTTCTTCGGTTCAGTGAGATATGCTGGATTCTAAACGGAGAAGCTTCTCTGACGCTTTTTCACAGAGATTTTGAAACTGAAATCTCCCATGCCGTTTCCACCATAGGCAGCAATGGGCTTCCCCATAGAACTTGCCAACCTGAATTCCTACAGGCTAGATGTGAGAGGCACATTCTGCTGCTTCCTCCCTTAGAGTTAAACTTGCTTCTGAAAGCTCAACCTCCGGAGAGTTTGTTTGGCAGAGATATAGAACACACTTTTCCAAGCCTGTTGGAAGGCATTTGCAGTTTCATTTCGCGTCTAATTTCCCAAACCAAACTGCTTGCAGCTCTAACTGCCTTCTAACTACCACTTCTTCGGTTCAGTGAGATATGCTGGATTCTAAACGGAGAAGCTTCTCTGACGCTTTTTCACAGAGATTTTGAAACTGAAATCTCCCATGCCGTTTCCACCATAGGCAGCAATGGGCTTCCCCATAGAACTTGCCAACCTGAATTCCTACAGGCTAGATGTGAGAGGCACATTCTGCTGCTTCCTCCCTAAGAGTTAAGCTTGCTTCTGAAAGCTCAACCTCCGGGGAGTCTGTTTGGCAGAGATATAGAACACACTTTTCCAAGCCTGTTGGAAGGCCTTTGCAGTGTCATTTCGCATCTAATTTCCCAAACCAAACTGCTTGCAGCTCTAACTCCCTTCTAACTACCACTTCTTCGGTTCAGTGAGATATGCTGGATTCTAAACGGAGAAGCTTCTCTGAGGCTTTTTCACAGAGATTTTGAAACTGAAATTTCCAAACCCGTTTCCAACGAAGGCGCCAATGGGCTTCCCCATAGAACTTGCCAACCTGAATTCCTACAGGCTAGATGTGAGAGGCACATTCTGCTGCTTCCTCCCTTAGAGTTAAACTAGCTTCTGAAAGCTCAACCTCCGGGGAGTTTGTTTGGCAGAGATATAGAACACACTTTTCCAAGCCTGTTGGAAGGCATTTGCAGTTTCATTTCGCGACTAATTTCCCAAACCAAACTGCTTGCAGCTCTAACTCCCTTCTAACTACCACTTCTTCGGTTCAGTGAGATATGCTGGATTCTAAACGGAGAAGCTTCTCTGACGCTTTTTCACAGAGATTTTGAAACTGAAATCTCCCATGCCGTTTCCACCATAGGCAGCAATGGGCTTCCCCATAGAACTTGCAAACCTGAATTCCTACAGGCTAGATGTGAGAGGGACATTCTGCTGCTTCCTCCCTAAGAGTTAAGCTTGCTTGTGAAAGCTCAACCTCCGGGGAGTCTGTTTGGCAGAGATATAGAACACACTTTTCCAAGCCTGTTGGAAGGCCTTTGCAGTGTCATTTCGCATCTAATTTCCCAAACCAAACTGCTTGCAG
This sequence comes from Cynocephalus volans, assembly GCF_027409185.1. Lineage (NCBI taxonomy): Eukaryota > Metazoa > Chordata > Mammalia > Dermoptera > Cynocephalidae > Cynocephalus > Cynocephalus volans. The sequence goes on along the minus strand of NC_084467.1, from coordinate 158,823,213 downwards.
CTCTAACTCCCTTCTAACTACCACTTCTTCGGTTCAGTGAGATATGCTGGATTCTAAACGGAGAAGCTTCTCTGACGCTTTTTCACAGAGATTTTGAAACTGAAATTTCCAAACCCGTTTCCAACGAAGGCGCCAATGGGCTTCCCCATAGAACTTGCCAACCTGAATTCCTACAGGCTAGATGAGAGAGGCACATTCTGCTGCTTCCTCCCTTAGAGTTAAACTAGCTTCTGAAAGCTCAACCTCCGGGGAGTTTGTTTGGCAGAGATATAGAACACACTTTTCCAAGCCTGTTGGAAGGCATTTGCAGTTTCATTTCGCGTCTAATTTCCCAAACCAAACTGCTTGCAGCTCTAACTGCCTTCTAACTACCACTTCTTCGGTTCAGTGAGATATGCTGGATTCTAAACGGAGAAGCTTCTCTGACGCTTTTTCACAGAGATTTTGAAACTGAAATCTCCCATGCCGTTTCCACCATAGGCAGCAATGGGCTTCCCCATAGAACTTGCCAACCTGAATTCCTACAGGCTAGATGTGAGAGGCACATTCTGCTGCTTCCTCCCTAAGAGTTAAGCTTGCTTGTGAAAGCTCAACCTCCGGGGAGTCTGTTTGGCAGAGATATAGAACACACTTTTCCAAGCCTGTTGGAAGGCCTTTGCAGTGTCATTTCGCATCTAATTTCCCAAACCAAACTGCTTGCAGCTCTAACTCCCTTCTAACTACCACTTCTTCGGTTCAGTGAGATATGCTGGATTCTAAACGGAGAAGCTTCTCTGACGCTTTTTCACAGAGATTTTGAAACTGAAATCTCCCATGCCGTTTCCACCATAGGCAGCAATAGGCTTCCCCATAGAACTTGCCAACCTGAATTCCTACAGGCTAGATGTGAGAGGCACATTCTGCTGCTTCCTCCCTTAGAGTTAAACTAGCTTCTGAAAGCTCAACCTCCGGGGAGTTTGTTTGGCAGAGATATAGGACACACTTTTCCAAGCCTGTTGGAAGGCCTTTGCAGTTTCATTTCGCGTCTAATTTCCCAAACCAAACTGCTTGCAGCTCTAACTCCCTTCTAACTACCACTTCTTCGGTTCAGTGAGATATGCTGGATTCTAAACGGAGAAGCTTCTCTGACGCTTTTTCACAGAGATTTTGAAACTGAAATCTCCCATGCCGTTTCCACCATAGGCAGCAATGGGCTTCCCCATAGAACTTGCCAACCTGAATTCCTACAGGCTAGATGTGAGAGGCACATTCTGCTGCTTCCTCCCTTAGAGTTAAACTAGCTTTTGAAAGCTCAACCTCCGGGGAGTTTGTTTGGCAGAGATATAGAACACATTTTTCCAAGCCTGTTGGAAGGCATTTGCAGTGTCATTTCGCGTCTAATTTACCAAACCAAACTGCTTGCAGCTCTAACTCCCTTCTAACTACCACTTCTTCGGTTCAGTGAGATATGCTGGATTCTAAACGGAGAAGCTTCTCTGACGCTTTTTCACAGAGATTTTGAAACTGAAATTTCCAAACCCGTTTCCAACGAAGGCGCCAATGGGCTTCCCCATAGAACTTGCCAACCTGAATTCCTACAGGCTAGATGTGAGAGGCACATTCTGCTGCTTCCTCCCTTAGAGTTAAACTAGCTTCTGAAAGCTCAACCTCCGGGGAGTTTGTTTGGCAGAGATATAGAACACACTTTTCCAAGCCTGTTGGAAGGCATTTGCAGTTTCATTTCGCGTCTAATTTCCCAAACCAAACTGCTTGCAGCTCTAACTCCCTTCTAACTACCACTTCTTCGGTTCAGTGAGATATGCTGGATTCTAAACGGAGAAGCTTCTCTGACGCTTTTTCACAGAGATTTTGAAACTGAAATTTCCAAACCCGTTTCCAAAGAAGGCGCCAATGGGCTTCCCCATAGAACTTGCCAACCTGAATTCCTACAGGCTAGATGTGAGAGGCACATTCTGCTGCTTCCTCCCTTAGAGTTAAACTAGCTTCTGAAAGCTCAACCTCCGGGGAGTTTGTTTGGCAGAGATATAGAACACACTTTTCCAAGCCTGTTGGAAGGCATTTGCAGTTTCATTTCGCGTCTAATTTCCCAAACCAAACTGCTTGCAGCTCTAACTGCCTTCTAACTACCACTTCTTCGGTTCAGTGAGATATGCTGGATTCTAAACGGAGAAGCTTCTCTGACGCTTTTTCACAGAGATTTTGAAACTGAAATCTCCCATGCCGTTTCCACCATAGGCAGCAATGGGCTTCCCCATAGAACTTGCCAACCTGAATTCCTACAGGCTAGATGTGAGAGGCACATTCTGCTGCTTCCTCCCTAAGAGTTAAGCTTGCTTCTGAAAGCTCAACCTCCGGGGAGTCTGTTTGGCAGAGATATAGAACACACTTTTCCAAGCCTGTTGGATGGCATTTGCATTGTCATTTCGCATCTAATTTCCCAAACCAAACTGCTTGCAGCTCTAACTCCCTTCTAACTACCACTTCTTCGGTTCAGTGAGATATGCTGGATTCTAAACGGAGAAGCTTCTCTGACGCTTTTTCACAGAGATTTTGAAACTGAAATCTCCCATGCCGTTTCCACCATAGGCAGCAATAGGCTTCCCCATAGAACTTGCCAACCTGAATTCCTACAGGCTAGATGTGAGAGGCACATTCTGCTGCTTCCTCCCTTAGAGTTAAACTAGCTTCTGAAAGCTCAACCTCCGGGGAGTTTGTTTGGCAGAGATATAGAACACACTTTTCCAAGCCTGTTGGAAGGCCTTTGCAGTTTCATTTCGCGTCTAATTTCCCAAACCAAACTGCTTGCAGCTCTAACTCCCTTCTAACTACCACTTCTTCGGTTCAGTGAGATATGCTGGATTCTAAAGGGAGAAGCTTCTCTGACGCTTTTTCACAGAGATTTTGAAACTGAAATCTCCCATGCCGTTTCCACCATAGGCAGCAATGGGCTTCCCCATAGAACTTGCCAACCTGAATTCCTACAGGCTAGATGTGAGAGGCACATTCTGCTGCTTCCACCCTTAGAGTTAAACTTGCTTCTGAAAGCTCAACCTCCGGGGAGTTTGTTTGGCAGAGATATAGAACACACTTTTCCAAGCCTGTTGGAAGGCCTTTGCAGTTTCATTTCGCGTCTAATTTCCCAAACCAAACTGCTTGCAGGTCTAACTCCCTTCTAACTACCACTTCTTCGGTTCAGTGAGATATGCTGGATTCTAAACGGAGAAGCTTCTCTGACGCTTTTTCACAGAGATTTTGAAACTGAAATTTCCAAACCCGTTTCCAACGAAGGCGCCAATGGGCTTCCCCATAGAACTTGCCAACCTGAATTCCTACAGGCTAGATGTGAGAGGCACATTCTGCTGCTTCCTCCCTTAGAGTTAAACTAGCTTCTGAAAGCTCAACCTCCAGGGAGTTTGTATGGCAGAGATATAGAACACACTTTTCCAAGCCTGTTGGAAGGCATTTGCAGTTTCATTTCGCGTCTAATTTCCCAAACCAAACTGCTTGCAGCTCTAACTGCCTTCTAACTACCACTTCTTCGGTTCAGTGAGATATGCTGGATTCTAAACGGAGAAGCTTCTCTGACGCTTTTTCACAGAGATTTTGAAACTGAAATCTCCCATGCTGTTTCCACCATAGCCAGCAATGGGCTTCCCCATAGAACTTGCCAACCTGAATTCCTACAGGCTAGATGTGAGAGGCACATTCTGCTGCTTCCTCCCTTAGAGTTAAACTAGCTTCTGAAAGCTCAACCTCCAGGGAGTCTGTTTGGCAGAGATATAGAACACACTTTTCCAAGCCTGTTGGAAGGCATTTGCAGTTTCATTTCGCGTCTAATTTCCCAAACCAAACTGCTTGCAGCTCTAACTGCCTTCTAACTACCACTTCTATGGTTCAGTGAGATATGCTGGATTCTAAACGGAGAAGCTTCTCTGACGCTTTTTCACAGAGATTTTGAAACTGAAATCTCCCATGCCGTTTCCACCATAGGCAGCAATGGGCTTCCCCATAGAACTTGCCAACCTGAATTCCTACAGGCTAGATGTGAGAGGCACATTCTGCTGCTTCCTCCCTAAGAGTTAAGCTTGCTTGTGAAAGCTCAACCTCCGGGGAGTCTGTTTGGCAGAGATATAGAACACACTTTTCCAAGCCTGTTGGAAGTCCTTTGCAGTGTCATTTCGCATCTAATTTCCCAAACCAAACTGCTTGCAGCTCTAACTCCCTTCTAACTACCACTTCTTCGGTTCAGTGAGATATGCTGGATTCTAAACGGAGAAGCTTCTCTGACGCTTTTTCACAGAGATTTTGAAACTGAAATCTCCCATGCCGTTTCCACCATAGGCAGCAATGGGCTTCCCCATAGAACTTGCCAACCTGAATTCCTACAGGCTAGATGTGAGAGGCACATTCTGCTGCTTCCTCCCTTAGAGTTAAACTTGCTTCTGAAAGCTCAACCTCCGGGGAGTTTGTTTGGCAGAGATATAGAACACACTTTTCCAAGCCTGTTGGAAGGCATTTGCAGTTTCATTTCGCGTCTAATTTCCCAAACCAAACTGCTTGCAGCTCTAACTGCCTTCTAACTACCACTTCTTCGGTTCAGTGAGATATGCTGGATTCTAAACGGAGAAGCTTCTCTGACGCTTTTTCACAGAGATTTTGAAACTGAAATCTCCCATGCCGTTTCCACCATAGGCAGCAATGGGCTTCCCCATAGAACTTGCCAACCTGAATTCCTACAGGCTAGATGTGAGAGGCACATTCTGCTGCTTCCTCCCTAAGAGTTAAGCTTGCTTCTGAAAGCTCAACCTCCGGGGAGTCTGTTTGGCAGAGATATAGAACACACTTTTCCAAGCCTGTTGGAAGGCCTTTGCAGTGTCATTTCGCATCTAATTTCCCAAACCAAACTGCTTGCAGCTCTAACTCCCTTCTAACTACCACTTCTTCGGTTCAGTGAGATATGCTGGATTCTAAACGGAGAAGCTTCTCTGACGCTTTTTCACAGAGATTTTGAAACTGAAATCTCCCATGCCGTTTCCACCATAGGCAGCAATAGGCTTCCCCATAGAACTTGCCAACCTGAATTCCTACAGGCTAGATGTGAGAGGCACATTCTGCTGCTTCCTCCCTTAGAGTTAAACTAGCTTCTGAAAGCTCAACCTCCGGGGAGTTTGTTTGGCAGAGATATAGAACACACTTTTCCAAGCCTGTTGGAAGGCCTTTGCAGTTTCATTTCGCGTCTAATTTCCCAAACCAAACTGCTTGCAGCTCTAACTCCCTTCTAACTACCACTTCTTCGGTTCAGTGAGATATGCTGGATTCTAAAGGGAGAAGCTACTCTGACGCTTTTTCACAGAGATTTTGAAACTGAAATCTCCCATGCCGTTTCCACCATAGGCAGCAATGGGCTTCCCCATAGAACTTGCCAACCTGAATTCCTACAGGCTAGATGTGAGAGGCACATTCTGCTGCTTCCACCCTTAGAGTTAAACTTGCTTCTGAAAGCTCAACCTCCGGGGAGTTTGTTTGGCAGAGATATAGAACACACTTTTCCAAGCCTGTTGGAAGGCCTTTGCAGTTTCATTTCGCGTCTAATTTCCCAAACCAAACTGCTTGCAGGTCTAACTCCCTTCTAACTACCACTTCTTCGGTTCAGTGAGATATGCTGGATTCTAAACGGAGAAGCTTCTCTGACGCTTTTTCACAGAGATTTTGAAACTGAAATTTCCAAACCCGTTTCCAACGAAGGCGCCAATGGGCTTCCCCATAGAACTTGCCAACCTGAATTCCTACAGGCTAGATGTGAGAGGCACATTCTGCTGCTTCCTCCCTTAGAGTTAAACTAGCTTCTGAAAGCTCAACCTCCAGGGAGTTTGTATGGCAGAGATATAGAACACACTTTTCCAAGCCTGTTGGAAGGCATTTGCAGTTTCATTTCGCGTCTAATTTCCCAAACCAAACTGCTTGCAGCTCTAACTGCCTTCTAACTACCACTTCTTCGGTTCAGTGAGATATGCTGGATTCTAAACGGAGAAGCTTCTCTGACGCTTTTTCACAGAGATTTTGAAACTGAAATCTCCCATGCTGTTTCCACCATAGCCAGCAATGGGCTTCCCCATAGAACTTGCCAACCTGAATTCCTACAGGCTAGATGTGAGAGGCACATTCTGCTGCTTCCTCACTTAGAGTTAAACTAGCTTCTGAAAGCTCAACCTCCAGGGAGTCTGTTTGGCAGAGATATAGAACACACTTTTCCAAGCCTGTTGGAAGGCATTTGCAGTTTCATTTCGCGTCTAATTTCCCAAACCAAACTGCTTGCAGCTCTAACTGCCTTCTAACTACCACTTCTATGGTTCAGTGAGATATGCTGGATTCTAAACGGAGAAGCTTCTCTGACGCTTTTTCACAGAGATTTTGAAACTGAAATCTCCCATGCCGTTTCCACCATAGGCAGCAATGGGCTTCCCCATAGAACTTGCCAACCTGAATTCCTACAGGCTAGATGTGAGAGGCACATTCTGCTGCTTCCTCCCTAAGAGTTAAGCTTGCTTGTGAAAGCTCAACCTCCGGGGAGTCTGTTTGGCAGAGATATAGAACACACTTTTCCAAGCCTGTTGGAAGTCCTTTGCAGTGTCATTTCGCATCTAATTTCCCAAACCAAACTGCTTGCAGCTCTAACTCCCTTCTAACTACCACTTCTTCGGTTCAGTGAGATATGCTGGATTCTAAACGGAGAAGCTTCTCTGACGCTTTTTCACAGAGATTTTGAAACTGAAATCTCCCATGCCGTTTCCACCATAGGCAGCAATGGGCTTCCCCATAGAACTTGCCAACCTGAATTCCTACAGGCTAGATGTGAGAGGCACATTCTGCTGCTTCCTCCCTTAGAGTTAAACTTGCTTCTGAAAGCTCAACCTCCGGGGAGTTTGTTTGGCAGAGATATAGAACACACTTTTCCAAGCCTGTTGGAAGGCATTTGCAGTTTCATTTCGCGTCTAATTTCCCAAACCAAACTGCTTGCAGCTCTAACTGCCTTCTAACTACCACTTCTTCGGTTCAGTGAGATATGCTGGATTCTAAACGGAGAAGCTTCTCTGACGCTTTTTCACAGAGATTTTGAAACTGAAATCTCCCATGCCGTTTCCACCATAGGCAGCAATGGGCTTCCCCATAGAACTTGCCAACCTGAATTCCTACAGGCTAGATGTGAGAGGCACATTCTGCTGCTTCCTCCCTAAGAGTTAAGCTTGCTTCTGAAAGCTCAACCTCCGGGGAGTCTGTTTGGCAGAGATATAGAACACACTTTTCCAAGCCTGTTGGAAGGCCTTTGCAGTGTCATTTCGCATCTAATTTCCCAAACCAAACTGCTTGCAGCTCTAACTCCCTTCTAACTACCACTTCTTCGGTTCAGTGAGATATGCTGGATTCTAAACGGAGAAGCTTCTCTGACGCTTTTTCACAGAGATTTTGAAACTGAAATTTCCAAACCCGTTTCCAACGAAGGCGCCAATGGGCTTCCCCATAGAACTTGCCAACCTGAATTCCTACAGGCTAGATGTGAGAGGCACATTCTGCTGCTTCCTCCCTTAGAGTTAAACTAGCTTCTGAAAGCTCAACCTCCAGGGAGTTTGTTTGGCAGAGATATAGAACACACTTTTCCAAGCCTGTTGGAAGGCATTTGCAGTTTCATTTCGCGTCTAATTTCCCAAACCAAACTGCTTGCAGCTCTAACTGCCTTCTAACTACCACTTCTTCGGTTCAGTGAGATATGCTGGATTCTAAACGGAGAAGCTTCTCTGACGCTTTTTCACAGAGATTTTGAAACTGAAATCTCCCATGCTGTTTCCACCATAGCCAGCAATGGGCTTCCCCATAGAACTTGCCAACCTGAATTCCTACAGGCTAGATGTGAGAGGCACATTCTGCTGCTTCCTCCCTTAGAGTTAAACTAGCTTCTGAAAGCTCAACCTCCAGGGAGTCTGTTTGGCAGAGATATAGAACACACTTTTCCAAGCCTGTTGGAAGGCATTTGCAGTTTCATTTCGCGTCTAATTTCCCAAACCAAACTGCTTGCAGCTCTAACTGCCTTCTAACTACCACTTCTATGGTTCAGTGAGATATGCTGGATTCTAAACGGAGAAGCTTCTCTGACGCTTTTTCACAGAGATTTTGAAACTGAAATCTCCCATGCCGTTTCCACCATAGGCAGCAATGGGCTTCCCCATAGAACTTGCCAACCTGAATTCCTACAGGCTAGATGTGAGAGGCACATTCTGCTGCTTCCTCCCTAAGAGTTAAGCTTGCTTGTGAAAGCTCAACCTCCGGGGAGTCTGTTTGGCAGAGATATAGAACACACTTTTCCAAGCCTGTTGGAAGTCCTTTGCAGTGTCATTTCGCATCTAATTTCCCAAACCAAACTGCTTGCAGCTCTAACTCCCTTCTAACTACCACTTCTTCGGTTCAGTGAGATATGCTGGATTCTAAACGGAGAAGCTTCTCTGACGCTTTTTCACAGAGATTTTGAAACTGAAATCTCCCATGCCGTTTCCACCATAGGCAGCAATGGGCTTCCCCATAGAACTTGCCAACCTGAATTCCTACAGGCTAGATGTGAGAGGCACATTCTGCTGCTTCCTCCCTTAGAGTTAAACTTGCTTCTGAAAGCTCAACCTCCGGGGAGTTTGTTTGGCAGAGATATAGAACACACTTTTCCAAGCCTGTTGGAAGGCATTTGCAGTTTCATTTCGCGTCTAATTTCCCAAACCAAACTGCTTGCAGCTCTAACTGCCTTCTAACTACCACTTCTTCGGTTCAGTGAGATATGCTGGATTCTAAACGGAGAAGCTTCTCTGACGCTTTTTCACAGAGATTTTGAAACTGAAATCTCCCATGCCGTTTCCACCATAGGCAGCAATGGGCTTCCCCATAGAACTTGCCAACCTGAATTCCTACAGGCTAGATGTGAGAGGCACATTCTGCTGCTTCCTCCCTAAGAGTTAAGCTTGCTTCTGAAAGCTCAACCTCCGGGGAGTCTGTTTGGCAGAGATATAGAACACACTTTTCCAAGCCTGTTGGAAGGCCTTTGCAGTGTCATTTCGCATCTAATTTCCCAAACCAAACTGCTTGCAGCTCTAACTCCCTTCTAACTACCACTTCTTCGGTTCAGTGAGATATGCTGGATTCTAAACGGAGAAGCTTCTCTGAGGCTTTTTCACAGAGATTTTGAAACTGAAATTTCCAAACCCGTTTCCAACGAAGGCGCCAATGGGCTTCCCCATAGAACTTGCCAACCTGAATTCCTACAGGCTAGATGTGAGAGGCACATTCTGCTGCTTCCTCCCTTAGAGTTAAACTAGCTTCTGAAAGCTCAACCTCCGGGGAGTTTGTTTGGCAGAGATATAGAACACACTTTTCCAAGCCTGTTGGAAGGCATTTGCAGTTTCATTTCGCGACTAATTTCCCAAACCAAACTGCTTGCAGCTCTAACTCCCTTCTAACTACCACTTCTTCGGTTCAGTGAGATATGCTGGATTCTAAACGGACAAGCTTCTCTGACGCTTTTTCACAGAGATTTTGAAACTGAAATCTCCCATGCCGTTTCCACCATAGGCAGCAATGGGCTTCCCCATAGAACTTGCAAACCTGAATTCCTACAGGCTAGATGTGAGAGGGACATTCTGCTGCTTCCTCCCTAAGAGTTAAGCTTGCTTCTGAAAGCTCAACCTCCGGGGAGTCTGTTTGGCAGAGATATAGAACACACTTTTCCAAGCCTGTTGGAAGGCCTTTGCAGTGTCATTTCGCATCTAATTTCCCAAACCAAACTGCTTGCAGCTCTAACTCCCTTCTAACTACCACTTCTTCGGTTCAGTGAGATATGCTGGATTCTAAACGGAGAAGCTTCTCTGACGCTTTTTCACAGAGATTTTGAAACTGAAATTTCCAAACCCGTTTCCAACGAAGGCGCCAATGGGCTTCCCCATAGAACTTGCCAACCTGAATTCCTACAGGCTAGATGAGAGAGGCACATTCTGCTGCTTCCTCCCTTAGAGTTAAACTAGCTTCTGAAAGCTCAACCTCCGGGGAGTTTGTTTGGCAGAGATATAGAACACACTTTTCCAAGCCTGTTGGAAGGCATTTGCAGTTTCATTTCGCGTCTAATTTCCCAAACCAAACTGCTTGCAGCTCTAACTGCCTTCTAACTACCACTTCTTCGGTTCAGTGAGATATGCTGGATTCTAAACGGAGAAGCTTCTCTGACGCTTTTTCACAGAGATTTTGAAACTGAAATCTCCCATGCCGTTTCCACCATAGGCAGCAATGGGCTTCCCCATAGAACTTGCAAACCTGAATTCCTACAGGCTAGATGTGAGAGGCACATTCTGCTGCTTCCTCCCTAAGAGTTAAGCTTGCTTGTGAAAGCTCAACCTCCGGGGAGTCTGTTTGGCAGAGATATAGAACACACTTTTCCAAGCCTGTTGGAAGGCCTTTGCAGTGTCATTTCGCATCTAATTTCCCAAACCAAACTGCTTGCAGCTCTAACTCCCTTCTAACTACCACTTCTTCGGTTCAGTGAGATATGCTGGATTCTAAACGGAGAAGCTTCTCTGACGCTTTTTCACAGAGATTTTGAAACTGAAATCTCCCATGCCGTTTCCACCATAGGCAGCAATAGGCTTCCCCATAGAACTTGCCAACCTGAATTCCTACAGGCTAGATGTGAGAGGCACATTCTGCTGCTTCCTCCCTTAGAGTTAAACTAGCTTCTGAAAGCTCAACCTCCGGGGAGTTTGTTTGGCAGAGATATAGGACACACTTTTCCAAGCCTGTTGGAAGGCCTTTGCAGTTTCATTTCGCGTCTAATTTCCCAAACCAAACTGCTTGCAGCTCTAACTCCCTTCTAACTACCACTTCTTCGGTTCAGTGAGATATGCTGGATTCTAAACGGAGAAGCTTCTCTGACGCTTTTTCACAGAGATTTTGAAACTGAAATCTCCCATGCCGTTTCCACCATAGGCAGCAATGGGCTTCCCCATAGAACTTGCCAACCTGAATTCCTACAGGCTAGATGTGAGAGGCACATTCTGCTGCTTCCTCCCTTAGAGTTAAACTAGCTTTTGAAAGCTCAACCTCCGGGGAGTTTGTTTGGCAGAGATATAGAACACATTTTTCCAAGCCTGTTGGAAGGCCTTTGCAGTGTCATTTCGCGTCTAATTTACCAAACCAAACTGCTTGCAGCTCTAACTCCCTTCTAACTACCACTTCTTCGGTTCAGTGAGATATGCTGGATTCTAAACGGAGAAGCTTCTCTGACGCTTTTTCACAGAGATTTTGAAACTGAAATCTCCCATGCCGTTTCCACCATAGGCAGCAATGGGCTTCCCCATAGAACTTGCCAACCTGAATTCCTACAGGCGAGATGTGAGAGGCACATTCTGCTGCTTCCTCCCTTAGAGTTAAACTTGCTTCTGAAAGCTCAACCTCCGGGGAGTTTGTTTGGCAGAGATATAGAACACACTTTTCCAAGCCTGTTGGAAGGCATTTGCAGTTTCATTTCGCGTCTAATTTCCCAAACCAAACTGCTTGCAGCTCTAACTCCCTTCTAACTACCACTTCTTCGGTTCAGTGAGATATGCTGGATTCTAAACGGAGAAGCTTCTCTGACGCTTTTTCACAGAGATTTTGAAACTGAAATTTCCAAACCCGTTTCCAACGAAGGCGCCAATGGGCTTCCCCATAGAACTTGCCAACCTGAATTCCTACAGGCTAGATGTGAGAGGCACATTCTGCTGCTTCCTCCCTTAGAGTTAAACTAGCTTCTGAAAGCTCAACCTCCGGGGAGTTTGTTTGGCAGAGATATAGAACACACTTTTCCAAGCCTGTTGGAAGGCATTTGCAGTTTCATTTCGCGTCTAATTTCCCAAACCAAACTGCTTGCAGCTCTAACTCCCTTCTAACTACCACTTCTTCGGTTCAGTGAGATATGCTGGATTCTAAACAGAGAAGCTTCTCTGACGCTTTTTCACAGAGATTTTGAAACTGAAATCTCCCATGCCGTTTCCACCATAGGCAGCAATGGGCTTCCCCATAGAACTTGCCAACCTGAATTCCTACAGGCTAGATGTGAGAGGCACATTCTGCTGCTTCCTCCCTAAGAGTTAAGCTTGCTTCTGAAAGCTCAACCTCCGGGGAGTCTGTTTGGCAGAGATATAGAACACACTTTTCCAAGCCTGTTGGAAGGCATTTGCAGTGTCATTTCGCATCTAATTTCCCAAACCAAACTGCTTGCAGCTCTAACTCCCTTCTAACTACCACTTCTTCGGTTCAGTGAGATATGCTGGATTCTAAACGGAGAAGCTTCTCTGACGCTTTTTCACAGAGATTTTGAAACTGAAATCTCCCATGCCGTTTCCACCATAGGCAGCAATAGGCTTCCCCATAGAACTTGCCAACCTGAATTCCTACAGGCTAGATGTGAGAGGCACATTCTGCTGCTTCCTCCCTTAGAGTTAAACTAGCTTCTGAAAGCTCAACCTCCGGGGAGTTTGTTTGGCAGAGATATAGAACACACTTTTCCAAGCCTGTTGGAAGGCCTTTGCAGTTTCATTTCGCGTCTAATTTCCCAAACCAAACTGCTTGCAGCTCTAACTCCCTTCTAACTACCACTTCTTCGGTTCAGTGAGATATGCTGGATTCTAAACGGAGAAGCTTCTCTGACGCTTTTTCACAGAGATTTTGAAATTGAAATCTCCCATGCCGTTTCCACCATAGGCAGCAATGGGCTTCCCCATAGAACTTGCCAACCTGAATTCCTACAGGCTAGATGTGAGAGGCACATTCTGCTGCTTCCTCCCTTAGAGTTAAACTAGCTTCTGAAAGCTCAACCTCCGGGGAGTTTGTTTGGCAGAGATATAGGACACACTTTTCCAAGCCTGTTGGAAGGCCTTTGCAGTTTCATTTCGCGTCTAATTTCCCAAACCAAACTGCTTGCAGCTCTAACTCCCTTCTAACTACCACTTCTTCGGTTCAGTGAGATATGCTGGATTCTAAACGGAGAAGCTTCTCTGACGCTTTTTCACAGAGATTTTGAAACTGAAATCTCCCATGCCGTTTCCACCATAGGCAGCAATGGGCTTCCCCATAGAACTTGCCAACCTGAATTCCTACAGGCTAGATGTGAGAGGCACATTCTGCTGCTTCCTCCCTTAGAGTTAAACTAGCTTTTGAAAGCTCAACCTCCGGGGAGTTTGTTTGGCAGGGATATAGAACACATTTTTCCAAGCCTGTTGGAAGGCATTTGCAGTGTCATTTCGCGTCTAATTTACCAAACCAAACTGCTTGCAGCTCTAACTCCCTTCTAACTACCACTTCTTCGGTTCAGTGAGATATGCTGGATTCTAAACGGAGAAGCTTCTCTGACGCTTTTTCACAGAGATTTTGAAACTGAAATCTCCCATGCCGTTTCCACCATAGGCAGCAATGGGCTTCCCCATAGAACTTGCCAACCTGAATTCCTACAGGCGAGATGTGAGAGGCACATTCTGCTGCTTCCTCCCTTAGAGTTAAACTTGCTTCTGAAAGCTCAACCTCCGGGGAGTTTGTTTGGCAGAGATATAGAACACACTTTTCCAAGCCTGTTGGAAGGCATTTGCAGTTTCATTTCGCGTCTAATTTCCCAAACCAAACTGCTTGCAGCTCTAAGTGCCTTCTAACTACCACTTCTTCGGTTCAGTGAGATATGCTGGATTCTAAACGGAGAAGCTTCTCTGACGCTTTTTCACAGAGATTTTGAAACTGAAATTTCCAAACCCGTTTCCAACGAAGGCGCCAATGGGCTTCCCCATAGAACTTGCCAACCTGAATTCCTACAGGCTAGATGTGAGAGGCACATTCTGCTGCTTCCTCCCTTAGAGTTAAACTAGCTTCTGAAAGCTCAACCTCCGGGGAGTTTGTTTGGCAGAGATATAGAACACACTTTTCCAAGCCTGTTGGAAGGCATTTGCAGTTTCATTTCGCGTCTAATTTCCCAAACCAAACTGCTTGCAGCTCTAACTCCCTTCTAACTACCACTTCTTCGGTTCAGTGAGATATGCTGGATTCTAAACGGAGAAGCTTCTCTGACGCTTTTTCACAGAGATTTTGAAACTGAAATCTCCCATGCCGTTTCCACCATAGGCAGCAATGGGCTTCCCCATAGAACTTGCCAACCTGAATTCCTACAGGCTAGATGTGAGAGGCACATTCTGCTGCTTCCTCCCTAAGAGTTAAGCTTGCTTCTGAAAGCTCAACCTCCGGGGAGTCTGTTTGGCAGAGATATAGAACACACTTTTCCAAGCCTGTTGGAAGGCCTTTTCAGTGTCATTTCGCATCTAATTTCCCAAACCAAACTGCTTGCAGCTCTAACTCCCTTCTAACTACCACTTCTTCGGTTCAGTGAGATATGCTGGATTCTAAACGGAGAAGCTTCTCTGACGCTTTTTCACAGAGATTTTGAAACTGAAATCTCCCATGCCGTTTCCACCATAGGCAGCAATAGGCTTCCCCATAGAACTTGCCAACCTGAATTCCTACAGGCTAGATGTGAGAGGCACATTCTGCTGCTTCCTCCCTTAGAGTTAAACTAGCTTCTGAAAGCTCAACCTCCGGGGAGTTTGTTTGGCAGAGATATAGAACACACTTTTCCAAGCCTGTTGGAAGGCCTTTGCAGTTTCATTTCGCGTCTAATTTCCCAAACCAAACTGCTTGCAGCTCTAACTCCCTTCTAACTACCACTTCTTCGGTTCAGTGAGATATGCTGGATTCTAAACGGAGAAGCTTCTCTGACGCTTTTTCACAGAGATTTTGAAACTGAAATCTCCCATGCCGTTTCCACCATAGGCAGCAATGGGCTTCCCCATAGAACTTGCCAACCTGAATTCCTACAGGCTAGATGTGAGAGGCACATTCTGCTGCTTCCTCCCTAAGAGTTAAGCTTGCTTGTGAAAGCTCAACCTCCAGGGAGTCTGTTTGGCAGAGATATAGAACACACTTTTCCAAGCCTGTTGGAAGGCCTTTGCAGTGTCATTTCGCATCTAATTTCCCAAACCAAACTGCTTGCAGCTCTAACTCCCTTCTAACTACCACTTCTTCGGTTCAGTGAGATATGCTGGATTCTAAACGGAGAAGCTTCTCTGACGCTTTTTCACAGAGATTTTGAAACTGAAATCTCCCATGCCGTTTCCACCATAGGCAGCAATGGGCTTCCCCATAGAACTTGCCAACCTGAATTCCTACAGGCTAGATGTGAGAGGCACATTCTGCTGCTTCCTCCCTAAGAGTTAAGCTTGCTTGTGAAAGCTCAACCTCCAGGGAGTCTGTTTGGCAGAGATATAGAACACACTTTTCCAAGCCTGTTGGAAGGCCTTTGCAGTGTCATTTCGCATCTAATTTCCCAAACCAAACTGCTTGCAGCTCTAACTCCCTTCTAACTACCACTTCTTCGGTTCAGTGAGATATGCTGGATTCTAAACGGAGAAGCTTCTCTGACGCTTTTTCACAGAGATTTTGAAACTGAAATCTCCCATGCCGTTTCCACCATAGGCAGCAATAGGCTTCCCCATAGAACTTGCCAACCTGAATTCCTACAGGCTAGATGTGAGAGGCACATTCTGCTGCTTCCTCCCTTAGAGTTAAACTAGCTTCTGAAAGCTCAACCTCCGGGGAGTTTGTTTGGCAGAGATATAGAACACACTTTTCCAAGCCTGTTGGAAGGCCTTTGCAGTTTCATTTCGCGTCTAATGTCCCAAACCACACTGCTTGCAGCTCTAACTCCCTTCTAACTACCACTTCTTCGGTTCAGTGAGATATGCTGGATTCTAAACGGAGAAGCTTCTCTGACGCTTTTTCACAGAGATTTTGAAACTGAAATCTCCCATGCCGTTTCCACCATAGGCAGCAATGGGCTTCCCCATAGAACTTGCCAACCTGAATTCCTACAGGCTAGATGTGAGAGGCACATTCTGCTGCTTCCTCCCTTAGAGTTAAACTTGCTTCTGAAAGCTCAACCTCCGGGGAGTTTGTTTGGCAGAGATATAGAACACACTTTTCCAAGCCTGTTGGAAGGCATTTGCAGTTTCATTTCGCGTCTAATTTCCCAAACCAAACTGCTTGCAGCTCTAACTCCCTTCTAACTACCACTTCTTCGGTTCAGTGAGATATGCTGGATTCTAAACGGAGAAGCTTCTCTGACGCTTTTTCACAGAGATTTTGAAACTGAAATTTCCAAACCCGTTTCCAACGAAGGCGCCAATGGGCTTCCCCATAGAACTTGCCAACCTGAATTCCTACAGGCTAGATGTGAGAGGCACATTCTGCTGCTTCCTCCCTTAGAGTTAAACTAGCTTCTGAAAGCTCAACCTCCGGGGAGTTTGTTTGGCAGAGATATAGAACACACTTTTCCAAGCCTGTTGGAAGGCATTTGCAGTTTCATTTCGCGTCTAATTTCCCAAACCAAACTGCTTGCAGCTCTAACTGCCTTCTAACTACCACTTCTTCGATTCAGTGAGATATGCTGGATTCTAAACGGAGAAGCTTCTCTGACGCTTTTTCACAGAGATTTTGAAACTGAAATTTCCAAACCCGTTTCCAACGAAGGCGCCAATGGGCTTCCCCATAGAACTTGCCAACCTGAATTCCTACAGGCTAGATGTGAGAGGCACATTCTGCTGCTTCCTCCCTTAGAGTTAAACTAGCTTCTGAAAGCTCAACCTCCGGGGAGTTTGTTTGGCAGAGATATAGAACACACTTTTCCAAGCCTGTTGGAAGGCATTTGCAGTTTCATTTCGCGTCTAATTTCCCAAACCAAACTGCTTGCAGCTCTAACTGCCTTCTAACTACCACTTCTTCGGTTCAGTGAGATATGCTGGATTCTAAACGGAGAAGCTTCTCTGACGCTTTTTCACAGAGATTTTGAAACTGAAATCTCCCATGCCGTTTCCACCATAGGCAGCAATGGGCTTCCCCATAGAACTTGCCAACCTGAATTCCTACAGGCTAGATGTGAGAGGCACATTCTGCTGCTTACTCCCTAAGAGTTAAGCTTGCTTCTGAAAGCTCAACCTCCGGGGAGTCTGTTTGGCAGAGATATAGAACACACTTTTCCAAGCCTGTTGGAAGGCCTTTGCAGTGTCATTTCGCATCTAATTTCCCAAACCAAACTGCTTGCAGCTCTAACTCCCTTCTAACTACCACTTCTTCGGTTCAGTGAGATATGCTGGATTCTAAACGGAGAAGCTTCTCTGACGCTTTTTCACAGAGATTTTGAAACTGAAATCTCCCATGCCGTTTCCACCATAGGCAGCAATGGGCTTCCCCATAGAACTTGCCAACCTGAATTCCTACAGGCTAGATGTGAGAGGCACATTCTTCTGCTTCCTCCCTTAGAGTTAAACTTGCTTCTGCTTCTGAAAGCTCAACCTCCGGGGAGTTTGTTTGGCAGAGATATAGAACACACTTTTCCAAGCCTGTTGGAAGGCATTTGCAGTTTCATTTCGCGTCTAATTTCCCAAACCAAACTGCTTGCAGCTCTAACTCCCTTCTAACTACCACTTCTTCGGTTCAGTGAGATATGCTGGATTCTAAACGGAGAAGCTTCTCTGACGCTTTTTCACAGAGATTTTGAAACTGAAATTTCCAAACCCGTTTCCAAAGAAGGCGCCAATGGGCTTCCCCATAGAACTTGCCAACCTGAATTCCTACAGGCTAGATGTGAGAGGCACATTCTGCTGCTTCCTCCCTTAGAGTTAAACTAGCTTCTGAAAGCTCAACCTCCGGGGAGTTTGTTTGGCAGAGATATAGAACACATTTTTCCAAGCCTGTTGGAAGGCATTTGCAGTGTCATTTCGCGTCTAATTTCCCAAACCAAACTGCTTGCAGCTCTAACTCCCTTCTAACTACCACTTCTTCGGTTCAGTGAGATATGCTGGATTCTAAACGGAGAAGCTTCTCTGACGCTTTTTCACAGAGATTTTGAAACTGAAATCTCCCATGCCGTTTCCACCATAGGCAGCAATGGGCTTCCCCATAGAACTTGCCAACCTGAATTCCTACAGGCGAGATGTGAGAGGCACATTCTGCTGCTTCCTCCCTTAGAGTTAAACTTGCTTCTGAAAGCTCAACCTCCGGGGAGTTTGTTTGGCAGAAATATAGAACACACTTTTCCAAGCCTGTTGGAAGGCATTTGCAGTTTCATTTCGCGTCTAATTTCCCAAACCAAACTGCTTGCAGCTCTAACTCCCTTCTAACTACCACTTCTTCGGTTCAGTGAGATATGCTGGATTCTAAACGGAGAAGCTTCTCTGACGCTTTTTCACAGAGATTTTGAAACTGAAATTTCCAAACCCGTTTCCAACGAAGGCGCCAATGGGCTTCCCCATAGAACTTGCCAACCTGAATTCCTACAGGCTAGATGTGAGAGGCACATTCTGCTGCTTCCTCCCTTAGAGTTAAACTAGCTTCTGAAAGCTCAACCTCCGGGGAGTTTGTTTGGCAGAGATATAGAACACACTTTTCCAAGCCTGTTGGAAGGCATTTGCAGTTTCATTTCGCGTCTAATTTCCCAAACCAAACTGCTTGCAGCTCTAACTCCCTTCTAACTACCACTTCTTCGGTTCAGTGAGATATGCTGGATTCTAAACGGAGAAGCTTCTCTGACGCTTTTTCACAGAGATTTTGAAACTGAAATCTCCCATGCCGTTTCCACCATAGGCAGCAATGGGCTTCCCCATAGAACTTGCCAACCTGAATTCCTACAGGCTAGATGTGAGAGGCACATTCTGCTGCTTCCTCCCTAAGAGTTAAGCTTGCTTCTGAAAGCACAACCTCCGGGGAGTCTGTTTGGCAGTGATATAGAACACACTTTTCCAAGCCTGTTGGAAGGCCTTTGCAGTGTCATTTCGCATCTAATTTCCCAAACCAAACTGCTTGCAGCTCTAACTCCCTTCTAACTACCACTTCTTCGGTTCAGTGAGATATGCTGGATTCTAAACGGAGAAGCTTCTCTGACGCTTTTTCACAGAGATTTTGAAACTGAAATCTCCCATGCCGTTTCCACCATAGGCAGCAATGGGCTTGCCCATAGAACTTGCCAACCTGAATTCCTACAGGCTAGATGTGAGAGGCACATTCTGCTGCTTCCTCCCTAAGAGTTAAGCTTGCTTCTGAAAGCTCAACCTCCGGGGAGTCTGTTTGGCAGAGATATAGAACACACTTTTCCAAGCCTGTTGTAAGGCCTTTTCAGTGTCATTTCGCATCTAATTTCCCAAACCAAACTGCTTGCAGCTCTAACTCCCTTCTAACTACCACTTCTTCGGTTCAGTGAGATATGCTGGATTCTAAACGGAGAAGCTTCTCTGACGCTTTTTCACAGAGATTTTGAAACTGAAATCTCCCATGCCGTTTCCACCATAGGCAGCAATAGGCTTCCCCATAGAACTTGCCAACCTGAATTCCTACAGGCTAGATGTGAGAGGCACATTCTGCTGCTTCCTCCCTTAGAGTTAAACTAGCTTCTGAAAGCTCAACCTCCGGGGAGTTTGTTTGGCAGAGATATAGAACACACTTTTCCAAGCCTGTTGGAAGGCCTTTGCAGTTTCATTTCGCGTCTAATTTCCCAAACCAAACTGCTTGCAGCTCTAACTCCCTTCTAACTACCACTTCTTCGGTTCAGTGAGATATGCTGGATTCTAAACGGAGAAGCTTCTCTGACGCTTTTTCACAGAGATTTTGAAACTGAAATCTCCCATGCCGTTTCCACCATAGGCAGCAATGGGCTTCCCCATAGAACTTGCCAACCTGAATTCCTACAGGCTAGATGTGAGAGGCACATTCTGCTGCTTCCTCCCTTAGAGTTAAACTTGCTTCTGAAAGCTCAACCTCCGGGGAGTTTGTTTGGCAGAGATATAGAACACACTTTTCCAAGCCTGTTGGAAGGCATTTGCAGTTTCATTTCGCGTCTAATTTCCCAAACCAAACTGCTTGCAGCTCTAACTGCCTTCTAACTACCACTTCTTCGGTTCAGTGAGATATGCTGGATTCTAAACGGAGAAGCTTCTCTGACGCTTTTTCACAGAGATTTTGAAACTGAAATTTCCAAACCCGTTTCCAACGAAGGCGCCAATGGGCTTCCCCATAGAACTTGCCAACCTGAATTCCTACAGGCTAGATGTGAGAGGCACATTCTGCTGCTTCCTCCCTTAGAGTTAAACTAGCTTCTGAAAGCTCAACCTCCGGGGAGTTTGTTTGGCAGAGATATAGAACACACTTTTCCAAGCCTGTTGGAAGGCATTTGCAGTTTCATTTCGCGTCTAATTTCCCAAACCAAACTGCTTGCAGCTCTAACTAACTTCTAACTACCACTTCTTCGGTTCAGTGAGATATGCTGGATTCTAAAGGGAGAAGCTTCTCTGACGCTTTTTCACAGAGATTTTGAAACTGAAATCTCCCATGCCGTTTCCACCATAGGCAGCAATGGGCTTCCCCATAGAACTTGCCAACCTGAATTCCTACAGGCTAGATGTGAGAGGCACATTCTGCTGCTTCCTCCCTTAGAGTTAAACTTGCTTCTGAAAGCTCAACCTCCGGGGAGTTTGTTTGGCAGAGATATAGAACACACTTTTCCAAGCCTGTTGGAAGGCCTTTGCAGTTTCATTTCGCGTCTAATTTCCCAAACCAAACTGCTTGCAGCTCTAACTCCCTTCTAACTACCACTTCTTCGGTTCAGTGAGATATGCTGGATTCTAAACGGAGAAGCTTCTCTGACGCTTTTTCACAGAGATTTTGAAACTGAAATTTCCAAACCCGTTTCCAACGAAGGCGCCAATGGGCTTCCCCATAGAACTTGCCAACCTGAATTCCTACAGGCTAGATGTGAGAGGCACATTCTGCTGCTTCCTCCCTTAGAGTTAAACTAGCTTCTGAAAGCTCAACCTCCGGGGAGTTTGTTTGGCAGAGATATAGAACACACTTTTCCAAGCCTGTTGGAAGGCATTTGCAGTTTCATTTCGCGTCTAATTTCCCAAACCAAACTGCTTGCAGCTCTAACTGCCTTCTAACTACCACTTCTTCGGTTCAGTGAGATATGCTGGATTCTAAACGGAGAAGCTTCTCTGACGCTTTTTCACAGAGATTTTGAAACTGAAATCTCCCATGCCGTTTCCACCATAGGCAGCAATGGGCTTCCCCATAGAACTTGCCAACCTGAATTCCTACAGGCTAGATGTGAGAGGCACATTCTGCTGCTTCCTCCCTAAGAGTTAAGCTTGCTTCTGAAAGCTCAACCTCCGGGGAGTCTGTTTGGCAGAGATATAGAACACACTTTTCCAAGCCTGTTGGAAGGCCTTTGCAGTGTCATTTCGCATCTAATTTCCCAAACCAAACTGCTTGCAGCTCTAACTCCCTTCTAACTACCACTTCTTCGGTTCAGTGAGATATGCTGGATTCTAAACGGAGAAGCTTCTCTGACGCTTTTTCACAGAGATTTTGAAACTGAAATTTCCAAACCCGTTTCCAAAGAAGGCGCCAATGGGCTTCCCCATAGAACTTGCCAACCTGAATTCCTACAGGCTAGATGTGAGAGGCACATTCTGCTGCTTCCTCCCTTAGAGTTAAACTAGCTTCTGAAAGCTCAACCTCCGGGGAGTTTGTTTGGCAGAGATATAGAACACACTTTTCCAAGCCTGTTGGAAGGCATTTGCAGTTTCATTTCGCGACTAATTTCCCAAACCAAACTGCTTGCAGCTCTAACTCCCTTCTAACTACCACTTCTTCGGTTCAGTGAGATATGCTGGATTCTAAACGGAGAAGCTTCTCTGACGCTTTTTCACAGAGATTTTGAAACTGAAATCTCCCATGCCGTTTCCACCATAGGCAGCAATGGGCTTCCCCATAGAACTTGCAAACCTGAATTCCTACAGGCTAGATGTGAGAGGGACATTCTGCTGCTTCCTCCCTAAGAGTTAAGCTTGCTTGTGAAAGCTCAACCTCCGGGGAGTCTGTTTGGCAGAGATATAGAACACACTTTTCCAAGCCTGTTGGAAGGCCTTTGCAGTGTCATTTCGCATCTAATTTCCCAAACCAAACTGCTTGCAGCTCTAACTCCCTTCTAACTACCACTTCTTCGGTTCAGTGAGATATGCTGGATTCTAAACGGAGAAGCTTCTCTGACGCTTTTTCACAGAGATTTTGAAACTGAAATTTCCAAACCCGTTTCCAACGAAGGCGCCAATGGGCTTCCCCATAGAACTTGCCAACCTGAATTCCTACAGGCTAGATGAGAGAGGCACATTCTGCTGCTTCCTCCCTTAGAGTTAAACTAGCTTCTGAAAGCTCAACCTCCGGGGAGTTTGTTTGGCAGAGATATAGAACACACTTTTCCAAGCCTGTTGGAAGGCATTTGCAGTTTCATTTCGCGTCTAATTTCCCAAACCAAACTGCTTGCAGCTCTAACTGCCTTCTAACTACCACTTCTTCGGTTCAGTGAGATATGCTGGATTCTAAACGGAGAAGCTTCTCTGACGCTTTTTCACAGAGATTTTGAAACTGAAATCTCCCATGCCGTTTCCACCATAGGCAGCAATGGGCTTCCCCATAGAACTTGCAAACCTGAATTCCTACAGGCTAGATGTGAGAGGCACATTCTGCTGCTTCCTCCCTAAGAGTTAAGCTTGCTTGTGAAAGCTCAACCTCCGGGGAGTCTGTTTGGCAGAGATATAGAACACACTTTTCCAAGCCTGTTGGAAGGCCTTTGCAGTGTCATTTCGCATCTAATTTCCCAAACCAAACTGCTTGCAGCTCTAACTCCCTTCTAACTACCACTTCTTCGGTTCAGTGAGATATGCTGGATTCTAAACGGAGAAGCTTCTCTGACGCTTTTTCACAGAGATTTTGAAACTGAAATCTCCCATGCCGTTTCCACCATAGGCAGCAATAGGCTTCCCCATAGAACTTGCCAACCTGAATTCCTACAGGCTAGATGTGAGAGGCACATTCTGCTGCTTCCTCCCTTAGAGTTAAACTAGCTTCTGAAAGCTCAACCTCCGGGGAGTTTGTTTGGCAGAGATATAGGACACACTTTTCCAAGCCTGTTGGAAGGCCTTTGCAGTTTCATTTCGCGTCTAATTTCCCAAACCAAACTGCTTGCAGCTCTAACTCCCTTCTAACTACCACTTCTTCGGTTCAGTGAGATATGCTGGATTCTAAACGGAGAAGCTTCTCTGACGCTTTTTCACAGAGATTTTGAAACTGAAATCTCCCATGCCGTTTCCACCATAGGCAGCAATGGGCTTCCCCATAGAACTTGCCAACCTGAATTCCTACAGGCTAGATGTGAGAGGCACATACTGCTGCTTCCTCCCTTAGAGTTAAACTAGCTTTTGAAAGCTCAACCTCCGGGGAGTTTGTTTGGCAGAGATATAGAACACATTTTTCCAAGCCTGTTGGAAGGCATTTGCAGTGTCATTTCGCGTCTAATTTACCAAACCAAACTGCTTGCAGCTCTAACTCCCTTCTAACTACCACTTCTTCGGTTCAGTGAGATATGCTGGATTCTAAACGGAGAAGCTTCTCTGACGCTTTTTCACAGAGATTTTGAAACTGAAATCTCCCATGCCGTTTCCACCATAGGCAGCAATGGGCTTCCCCATAGAACTTGCCAACCTGAATTCCTACAGGCGAGATGTGAGAGGCACATTCTGCTGCTTCCTCCCTTAGAGTTAAACTTGCTTCTGAAAGCTCAACCTCCGGGGAGTTTGTTTGGCAGAGATATAGAACACACTTTTCCAAGCCTGTTGGAAGGCATTTGCAGTTTCATTTCGCGTCTAATTTCCCAAACCAAACTGCTTGCAGCTCTAACTCCCTTCTAACTACCACTTCTTCGGTTCAGTGAGATATGCTGGATTCTAAACGGAGAAGCTTCTCTGACGCTTTTTCACAGAGATTTTGAAACTGAAATTTCCAAACCCGTTTCCAACGAAGGCGCCAATGGGCTTCCCCATAGAACTTGCCAACCTGAATTCCTACAGGCTAGATGTGAGAGGCACATTCTGCTGCTTCCTCCCTTAGAGTTAAACTAGCTTCTGAAAGCTCAACCTCCGGGGAGTTTGTTTGGCAGAGATATAGAACACACTTTTCCAAGCCTGTTGGAAGGCCTTTGCAGTTTCATTTCGCGTCTAATTTCCCAAACCAAACTGCTTGCAGCTCTAACTCCCTTCTAACTACCACTTCTTCGGTTCAGTGAGATATGCTGGATTCTAAACGGAGAAGCTTCTCTGACGCTTTTTCACAGAGATTTTGAAACTGAAATCTCCCATGCCGTTTCCACCATAGGCAGCAATGGGCTTCCCCATAGAACTTGCCAACCTGAATTCCTACAGGCTAGATGTGAGAGGCACATTCTGCTGCTTCCTCCCTTAGAGTTAAACTAGCTTCTGAAAGCTCAACCTCCGGGGAGTTTGTTTGGCAGAGATATAGAACACACTTTTCCAAGCCTGTTGGAAGGCATTTGCAGTTTCATTTCGCGTCTAATTTCCCAAACCAAACTGCTTGCAGCTCTAACTGCCTTCTAACTACCACTTCTTCGGTTCAGTGAGATATGCTGGATTCTAAACGGAGAAGCTTCTCTGACGCTTTTTCACAGAGATTTTGAAACTGAAATCTCCCCTGCTGTTTCCACCATAGCCAGCAATGGGCTTCCCCATAGAACTTGCCAACCTGAATTCCTACAGGCTAGATGTGAGAGGCACATTCTGCTGCTTCCTCCCTTAGAGTTAAACTAGCTTCTGAAAGCTCAACCTCCAGGGAGTCTGTTTGGCAGAGATATAGAACACACTTTTCCAAGCCTGTTGGAAGGCATTTGCAGTTTCATTTCGCGTCTAATTTCCCAAACCAAACTGCTTGCAGCTCTAACTGCCTTCTAACTACCACTTCTATGGTTCAGTGAGATATGCTGGATTCTAAACGGAGAAGCTTCTCTGACGCTTTTTCACAGAGATTTTGAAACTGAAATCTCCCATGCCGTTTCCACCATAGGCAGCAATGGGCTTCCCCATAGAACTTGCCAACCTGAATTCCTACAGGCTAGATGTGAGAGGCACATTCTGCTGCTTCCTCCCTAAGAGTTAAGCTTGCTTCTGAAAGCTCAACCTCCGGGGAGTCTGTTTGGCAGAGATATAGAACACACTTTTCCAAGCCTGTTGGAAGTCCTTTGCAGTGTCATTTCGCATCTAATTTCCCAAACCAAACTGCTTGCAGCTCTAACTCCCTTCTAACTACCACTTCTTCGGTTCAGTGAGATATGCTGGATTCTAAACGGAGAAGCTTCTCTGACGCTTTTTCACAGAGATTTTGAAACTGAAATCTCCCATGCCGTTTCCACCATAGGCAGCAATGGGCTTCCCCATAGAACTTGCCAACCTGAATTCCTACAGGCTAGATGTGAGAGGCACATTCTGCTGCTTCCTCCCTTAGAGTTAAACTTGCTTCTGAAAGCTCAACCTCCGGGGAGTTTGTTTGGCAGAGATATAGAACACACTTTTCCAAGCCTGTTGGAAGGCATTTGCAGTTTCATTTCGCGTCTAATTTCCCAAACCAAACTGCTTGCAGCTCTAACTGCCTTCTAACTACCACTTCTTCGGTTCAGTGAGATATGCTGGATTCTAAACGGAGAAGCTTCTCTGACGCTTTTTCACAGAGATTTTGAAACTGAAATCTCCCATGCCGTTTCCACCATAGGCAGCAATGGGCTTCCCCATAGAACTTGCCAACCTGAATTCCTACAGGCTAGATGTGAGAGGCACATTCTGCTGCTTCCTCCCTAAGAGTTAAGCTTGCTTCTGAAAGCTCAACCTCCGGGGAGTCTGTTTGGCAGAGATATAGAACACACTTTTCCAAGCCTGTTGGAAGGCCTTTGCAGTGTCATTTCGCATCTAATTTCCCAAACCAAACTGCTTGCAGCTCTAACTCCCTTCTAACTACCACTTCTTCGGTTCAGTGAGATATGCTGGATTCTAAACGGAGAAGCTTCTCTGACGCTTTTTCACAGAGATTTTGAAACTGAAATTTCCAAACCCGTTTCCAACGAAGGCGCCAATGGGCTTCCCCATAGAACTTGCCAACCTGAATTCCTACAGGCTAGATGTGAGAGGCACATTCTGCTGCTTCCTCCCTTAGAGTTAAACTAGCTTCTGAAAGCTCAACCTCCGGGGAGTTTGTTTGGCAGAGATATAGAACACACTTTTCCAAGCCTGTTGGAAGGCATTTGTAGTTTCATTTCGCGACTAATTTCCCAAACCAAACTGCTTGCAGCTCTAACTCCCTTCTAACTACCACTTCTTCGGTTCAGTGAGATATGCTGGATTCTAAACGGAGAAGCTTCTCTGACGCTTTTTCACAGAGATTTTGAAACTGAAATCTCCCATGCCGTTTCCACCATAGGCAGCAATGGGCTTCCCCATAGAACTTGCAAACCTGAATTCCTACAGGCTAGATGTGAGAGGGACATTCTGCTGCTTCCTCCCTAAGAGTTAAGCTTGCTTCTGAAAGCTCAACCTCCGGGGAGTCTGTTTGGCAGAGATATAGAACACACTTTTCCAAGCCTGTTGGAAGGCCTTTGCAGTGTCATTTCGCATCTAATTTCCCAAACCAAACTGCTTGCAGCTCTAACTCCCTTCTAACTACCACTTCTTCGGTTCAGTGAGATATGCTGGATTCTAAACGGAGAAGCTTCTCTGACGCTTTTTCACAGAGATTTTGAAACTGAAATTTCCAAACCCGTTTCCAACGAAGGCGCCAATGGGCTTCCCCATAGAACTTGCCAACCTGAATTCCTACAGGCTAGATGAGAGAGGCACATTCTGCTGCTTCCTCCCTTAGAGTTAAACTAGCTTCTGAAAGCTCAACCTCCGGGGAGTTTGTTTGGCAGAGATATAGAACACACTTTTCCAAGCCTGTTGGAAGGCATTTGCAGTTTCATTTCGCGTCTAATTTCCCAAACCAAACTGCTTGCAGCTCTAACTGCCTTCTAACTACCACTTCTTCGGTTCAGTGAGATATGCTGGATTCTAAACGGAGAAGCTTCTCTGACGCTTTTTCACAGAGATTTTGAAACTGAAATCTCCCATGCCGTTTCCACCATAGGCAGCAATGGGCTTCCCCATAGAACTTGCAAACCTGAATTCCTACAGGCTAGATGTGAGAGGCACATTCTGCTGCTTCCTCCCTAAGAGTTAAGCTTGCTTGTGAAAGCTCAACCTCCGGGGAGTCTGTTTGGCAGAGATATAGAACACACTTTTCCAAGCCTGTTGGAAGGCCTTTGCAGTGTCATTTCGCATCTAATTTCCCAAACCAAACTGCTTGCAGCTCTAACTCCCTTCTAACTACCACTTCTTCGGTTCAGTGAGATATGCTGGATTCTCAACAGAGAAGCTTCTCTGACGCTTTTTCACAGAGATTTTGAAACTGAAATCTCCCATGCCGTTTCCACCATAGGCAGCAATAGGCTTCCCCATAGAACTTGCCAACCTGAATTCCTACAGGCTAGATGTGAGAGGCACATTCTGCTGCTTCCTCCCTTAGAGTTAAACTAGCTTCTGAAAGCTCAACCTCCGGGGAGTTTGTTTGGCAGAGATATAGGACACACTTTTCCAAGCCTGTTGGAAGGCCTTTGCAGTTTCATTTCGCGTCTAATTTCCCAAACCAAACTGCTTGCAGCTCTAACTCCCTTCTAACTACCACTTCTTCGGTTCAGTGAGATATGCTGGATTCTAAACGGAGAAGCTTCTCTGACGCTTTTTCACAGAGATTTTGAAACTGAAATCTCCCATGCCGTTTCCACCATAGGCAGCAATGGGCTTCCCCATAGAACTTGCCAACCTGAATTCCTACAGGCTAGATGTGAGAGGCACATTCTGCTGCTTCCTCCCTTAGAGTTAAACTAGCTTTTGAAAGCTCAACCTCCGGGGAGTTTGTTTGGCAGAGATATAGAACACATTTTTCCAAGCCTGTTGGAAGGCATTTGCAGTGTCATTTCGCGTCTAATTTACCAAACCAAACTGCTTGCAGCTCTAACTCCCTTCTAACTACCACTTCTTCGGTTCAGTGAGATATGCTGGATTCTAAACGGAGAAGCTTCTCTGACGCTTTTTCACAGAGATTTTGAAACTGAAATCTCCCATGCCGTTTCCACCATAGGCAGCAATGGGCTTCCCCATAGAACTTGCCAACCTGAATTCCTACAGGCGAGATGTGAGAGGCACATTCTGCTGCTTCCTCCCTTAGAGTTAAACTTGCTTCTGAAAGCTCAACCTCCGGGGAGTTTGTTTGGCAGAGATATAGAACACACTTTTCCAAGCCTGTTGGAAGGCATTTGCAGTTTCATTTCGCGTCTAATTTCCCAAACCAAACTGCTTGCAGCTCTAACTGCCTTCTAACTACCACTTCTTCGGTTCAGTGAGATATGCTGGATTCTAAACGGAGAAGCTTCTCTGACGCTTTTTCACAGAGATTTTGAAACTGAAATTTCCAAACCCGTTTCCAACGAAGGCGCCAATGGGCTTCCCCATAGAACTTGCCAACCTGAATTCCTACAGGCTAGATGTGAGAGGCACATTCTGCTGCTTCCTCCCTTAGAGTTAAACTAGCTTCTGAAAGCTCAACCTCCGGGGAGTTTGTTTGGCAGAGATATAGAACACACTTTTCCAAGCCTGTTGGAAGGCATTTGCAGTTTCATTTCGCGTCTAATTTCCCAAACCAAACTGCTTGCAGCTCTAACTCCCTTCTAACTACCACTTCTTCGGTTCAGTGAGATATGCTGGATTCTAAACGGAGAAGCTTCTCTGACGCTTTTTCACAGAGATTTTGAAACTGAAATCTCCCATGCCGTTTCCACCATAGGCAGCAATGGGCTTCCCCATAGAACTTGCCAACCTGAATTCCTACAGGCTAGATGTGAGAGGCACATTCTGCTGCTTCCTCCCTAAGAGTTAAGCTTGCTTCTGAAAGCTCAACCTCCGGGGAGTCTGTTTGGCAGAGATATAGAACACACTTTTCCAAGCCTGTTGGAAGGCATTTGCAGTGTCATTTCGCATCTAATTTCCCAAACCAAACTGCTTGCAGCTCTAACTCCCTTCTAACTACCACTTCTTCGGTTCAGTGAGATATGCTGGATTCTAAACGGAGAAGCTTCTCTGACGCTTTTTCACAGAGATTTTGAAACTGAAATCTCCCATGCCGTTTCCACCATAGGCAGCAATAGGCTTCCCCATAGAACTTGCCAACCTGAATTCCTACAGGCTAGATGTGAGAGGCACATTCTGCTGCTTCCTCCCTTAGAGTTAAACTAGCTTCTGAAAGCTCAACCTCCGGGGAGTTTGTTTGGCAGAGATATAGAACACACTTTTCCAAGCCTGTTGGAAGGCCTTTGCAGTTTCATTTCGCGTCTAATTTCCCAAACCAAACTGCTTGCAGCTCTAACTCCCTTCTAACTACCACTTCTTCGGTTCAGTGAGATATGCTGGATTCTAAACGGAGAAGCTTCTCTGACGCTTTTTCACAGAGATTTTGAAACTGAAATCTCCCATGCCGTTTCCACCATAGGCAGCAATGGGCTTCCCCATAGAACTTGCCAACCTGAATTCCTACAGGCTAGATGTGAGAGGCACATTCTGCTGCTTCCTCCCTTAGAGTTAAACTTGCTTCTGAAAGCTCAACCTCCGGGGAGTTTGTTTGGCAGAGATATAGAACACACTTTTCCAAGCCTGTTGGAAGGCATTTGCAGTTTCATTTCGCGTCTAATTTCCCAAACCAAACTGCTTGCAGCTCTAACTGCCTTCTAACTACCACTTCTTCGGTTCAGTGAGATATGCTGGATTCTAAACGGAGAAGCTTCTCTGACGCTTTTTCACAGAGATTTTGAAACTGAAATTTCCAAACCCGTTTCCAACGAAGGCGCCAATGGGCTTCCCCATAGAACTTGCCAACCTGAATTCCTACAGGCTAGATGTGAGAGGCACATTCTGCTGCTTCCTCCCTTAGAGTTAAACTAGCTTCTGAAAGCTCAACCTCCGGGGAGTTTGTTTGGCAGAGATATAGAACACACTTTTCCAAGCCTGTTGGAAGGCCTTTGCAGTTTCATTTTGCTTCTAATTTCCCAAACCAAACTGCTAGCAGCTCTAACTCCCTTCTAACTACCACTTCTTCGGTTCAGTGAGATATGCTGTATTCTAAAGGGAGAAGCTTCTCTGACGCTTTTTCACAGAGATTTTGAAACTGAAATCTCCCATGCCGTTTCCACCATAGGCAGCAATGGGCTTCCCCATAGAACTTGCCAACCTGAATTCCTACAGGCTAGATGTGAGAGGCACATTCTGCTGCTTCCTCCCTTAGAGTTAAACTTGCTTCTGAAAGCTCAACCTCCGGGGAGTTTGTTTGGCAGAGATATAGAACACACTTTTCCAAGCCTGTTGGAAGGCATTTGCAGTTTCATTTCGCGTCTAATTTCCCAAACCAAACTGCTTGCAGCTCTAACTCCCTTCTAACTACCACTTCTTCGGTTCAGTGAGATATGCTGGATTCTAAACGGAGAAGCTTCTCTGACGCTTTTTCACAGAGATTTTGAAACTGAAATTTCCAAACCCGTTTCCAACGAAGGCGCCAATGGGCTTCCCCATAGAACTTGCCAACCTGAATTCCTACAGGCTAGATGTGAGAGGCACATTCTGCTGCTTCCTCCCTTAGAGTTAAACTAGCTTCTGAAAGCTCAACCTCCGGGGAGTTTGTTTGGCAGAGATATAGAACACACTTTTCCAAGCCTGTTGGAAGGCATTTGCAGTTTCATTTCGCGTCTAATTTCCCAAACCAAACTGCTTGCAGCTCTAACTGCCTTCTAACTACCACTTCTTCGGTTCAGTGAGATATGCTGGATTCTAAACGGAGAAGCTTCTCTGACGCTTTTTCACAGAGATTTTGAAACTGAAATTTCCAAACCCGTTTCCAACGAAGGCGCCAATGGGCTTCCCCATAGAACTTGCCAACCTGAATTCCTACAGGCTAGATGTGAGAGGCACATTCTGCTGCTTCCTCCCTTAGAGTTAAACTAGCTTCTGAAAGCTCAACCTCCGGGGAGTTTGTTTGGCAGAGATATAGAACACACTTTTCCAAGCCTGTTGGAAGGCATTTGCAGTTTCATTTCGCGTCTAATTTCCCAAACCAAACTGCTTGCAGCTCTAACTCCCTTCTAACTACCACTTCTTCGGTTCAGTGAGATATGCTGGATTCTAAACGGAGAAGCTTCTCTGACGCTTTTTCACAGAGATTTTGAAACTGAAATCTCCCATGCCGTTTCCACCATAGGCAGCAATGGGCTTCCCCATAGAACTTGCCAACCTGAATTCCTACAGGCTAGATGTGAGAGGCACATTCTGCTGCTTCCTCCCTAAGAGTTAAGCTTGCTTCTGAAAGCTCAACCTCCGGGGAGTCTGTTTGGCAGAGATATAGAACACACTTTTCCAAGCCTGTTGGAAGGCCTTTGCAGTGTCATTTCGCATCTAATTTCCCAAACCAAACTGCTTGCAGCTCTAACTCCCTTCTAACTACCACTTCTTCGGTTCAGTGAGATATGCTGGATTCTAAACGGAGAAGCTTCTCTGACGCTTTTTCACAGAGATTTTGAAACTGAAATCTCCCATGCCGTTTCCACCATAGGCAGCAATGGGCTTCCCCATAGAACTTGCCAACCTGAATTCCTACAGGCTAGATGTGAGAGGCACATTCTGCTGCTTCCTCCCTTAGAGTTAAACTTGCTTCTGCTTCTGAAAGCTCAACCTCCGGGGAGTTTGTTTGGCAGAGATATAGAACACACTTTTCCAAGCCTGTTGGAAGGCATTTGCAGTTTCATTTCGCGTCTAATTTCCCAAACCAAACTGCTTGCAGCTCTAACTCCCTTCTAACTACCACTTCTTCGGTTCAGTGAGATATGCTGGATTCTAAACGGAGAAGCTTCTCTGACGCTTTTTCACAGAGATTTTGAAACTGAAATTTCCAAACCCGTTTCCAAAGAAGGCGCCAATGGGCTTCCCCATAGAACTTGCCAACCTGAATTCCTACAGGCTAGATGTGAGAGGCACATTCTGCTGCTTCCTCCCTTAGAGTTAAACTAGCTTCTGAAAGCTCAACCTCCGGGGAGTTTGTTTGGCAGAGATATAGAACACATTTTTCCAAGCCTGTTGGAAGGCATTTGCAGTGTCATTTCGCGTCTAATTTCCCAAACCAAACTGCTTGCAGCTCTAACTCCCTTCTAACTACCACTTCTTCGGTTCAGTGAGATATGCTGGATTCTAAACGGAGAAGCTTCTCTGACGCTTTTTCACAGAGATTTTGAAACTGAAATCTCCCATGCCGTTTCCACCATAGGCAGCAATGGGCTTCCCCATAGAACTTGCCAACCTGAATTCCTACAGGCTAGATGTGAGAGGCACATTCTGCTGCTTCCTCCCTTAGAGTTAAACTTGCTTCTGAAAGCTCAACCTCCGGGGAGTTTGTTTGGCAGAGATATAGAACACACTTTTCCAAGCCTGTTGGAAGGCATTTGCAGTTTCATTTCGCGTCTAATTTCCCAAACCAAACTGCTTGCAGCTCTAACTGCCTTCTAACTACCACTTCTTCGGTTCAGTGAGATATGCTGGATTCTAAACCGAGAAGCTTCTCTGACGCTTTTTCACAGAGATTTTGAAACTGAAATTTCCAAACCCGTTTCCAACGAAGGCGCCAATGGGCTTCCCCATAGAACTTGCCAACCTGAATTCCTACAGGCTAGATGTGAGAGGCACATTCTGCTGCTTCCTCCCTTAGAGTTAAACTAGCTTCTGAAAGCTCAACCTCCGGGGAGTTTGTTTGGCAGAGATATAGAACACACTTTTCCAAGCCTGTTGGAAGGCATTTGCAGTTTCATTTCGCGTCTAATTTCCCAAACCAAACTGCTTGCAGCTCTAACTCCCTTCTAACTACCACTTCTTCGGTTCAGTGAGATATGCTGGATTCTAAAGGGAGAAGCTTCTCTGACGCTTTTTCACAGAGATTTTGAAACTGAAATCTCCCATGCCGTTTCCACCATAGGCAGCAATGGGCTTCCCCATAGAACTTGCCAACCTGAATTCCTACAGGCTAGATGTGAGAGGCACATTCTGCTGCTTCCTCCCTTAGAGTTAAACTTGCTTCTGAAAGCTCAACCTCCGGGGAGTTTGTTTGGCAGAGATATAGAACACACTTTTCCAAGCCTGTTGGAAGGCCTTTGCAGTTTCATTTCGCGTCTAATTTCCCAAACCAAACTGCTTGCAGCTCTAACTCCCTTCTAACTACCACTTCTTCGGTTCAGTGAGATATGCTGGATTCTAAACGGAGAAGCTTCTCTGACGCTTTTTCACAGAGATTTTGAAACTGAAATTTCCAAACCCGTTTCCAACGAAGGCGCCAATGGGCTTCCCCATAGAACTTGCCAACCTGAATTCCTACAGGCTAGATGTGAGAGGCACATTCTGCTGCTTCCTCCCTTAGAGTTAAACTAGCTTCTGAAAGCTCAACCTCCGGGGAGTTTGTTTGGCAGAGATATAGAACACACTTTTCCAAGCCTGTTGGAAGGCATTTGCAGTTTCATTTCGCGTCTAATTTCCCAAACCAAACTGCTTGCAGCTCTAACTGCCTTCTAACTACCACTTCTTCGGTTCAGTGAGATATGCTGGATTCTAAACGGAGAAGCTTCTCTGACGCTTTTTCACAGAGATTTTGAAACTGAAATCTCCCATGCTGTTTCCACCATAGCCAGCAATGGGCTTCCCCATAGAACTTGCCAACCTGAATTCCTACAGGCTAGATGTGAGAGGCACATTCTGCTGCTTCCTCCCTTAGAGTTAAACTAGCTTCTGAAAGCTCAACCTCCAGGGAGTCTGTTTGGCAGAGATGTAGAACACACTTTTCCAAGCCTGTTGGAAGGCATTTGCAGTTTCATTTCGCGTCTAATTTCCCAAACCAAACTGCTTGCAGCTCTAACTGCCTTCTAACTACCACTTCTATGGTTCAGTGAGATATGCTGGATTCTAAACGGAGAAGCTTCTCTGACGCTTTTTCACAGAGATTTTGAAACTGAAATCTCCCATGCCGTTTCCACCATAGGCAGCAATGGGCTTCCCCATAGAACTTGCCAACCTGAATTCCTACAGGCTAGATGTGAGAGGCACATTCTGCTGCTTCCTCCCTAAGAGTTAAGCTTGCTTGTGAAAGCTCAACCTCCGGGGAGTCTGTTTGGCAGAGATATAGAACACACTTTTCCAAGCCTGTTGGAAGGCCTTTGCAGTGTCATTTCGCATCTAATTTCCCAAACCAAACTGCTTGCAGCTCTAACTCCCTTCTAACTACCACTTCTTCGGTTCAGTGAGATATGCTGGATTCTAAAGGGAGAAGCTTCTCTGACGCTTTTTCACAGAGATTTTGAAACTGAAATCTCCCATGCCGTTTCCACCATAGGCAGCAATGGGCTTCCCCATAGAACTTGCCAACCTGAATTCCTACAGGCTAGATGTGAGAGGCACATTCTGCTGCTTCCTCCCTTAGAGTTAAACTTGCTTCTGAAAGCTCAACCTCCGGGGAGTTTGTTTGGCAGAGATATAGAACACACTTTTCCAAGCCTGTTGGAAGGCCTTTGCAGTTTCATTTCGCGTCTAATTTCCCAAACCAAACTGCTTGCAGCTCTAACTCCCTTCTAACTACCACTTCTTCGGTTCAGTGAGATATGCTGGATTCTAAACGGAGAAGCTTCTCTGACGCTTTTTCACAGAGATTTTGAAACTGAAATTTCCAAACCCGTTTCCAACGAAGGCGCCAATGGGCTTCCCCATAGAACTTGCCAACCTGAATTCCTACAGGCTAGATGTGAGAGGCACATTCTGCTGCTTCCTCCCTTAGAGTTAAACTAGCTTCTGAAAGCTCAACCTCCGGGGAGTTTGTTTGGCAGAGATATAGAACACACTTTTCCAAGCCTGTTGGAAGGCATTTGCAGTTTCATTTCGCGTCTAATTTCCCAAACCAAACTGCTTGCAGCTCTAACTGCCTTCTAACTACCACTTCTTCGGTTCAGTGAGATATGCTGGATTCTAAACGGAGAAGCTTCTCTGACGCTTTTTCACAGAGATTTTGAAACTGAAATCTCCCATGCTGTTTCCACCATAGCCAGCAATGGGCTTCCCCATAGAACTTGCCAACCTGAATTCCTACAGGCTAGATGTGAGAGGCACATTCTGCTGCTTCCTCCCTTAGAGTTAAACTAGCTTCTGAAAGCTCAACCTCCAGGGAGTCTGTTTGGCAGAGATATAGAACACACTTTTCCAAGCCTGTTGGAAGGCATTTGCAGTTTCATTTCGCGTCTAATTTCCCAAACCAAACTGCTTGCAGCTCTAACTCCCTTCTAACTACCACTTCTTCGGTTCAGTGAGATATGCTGGATTCTAAACGGAGAAGCTTCTCTGACGCTTTTTCACAGAGATTTTGAAACTGAAATTTCCAAACCCGTTTCCAACGAAGGCGCCAATGGGCTTCCCCATAGAACTTGCCAACCTGAATTCCTACAGGCTAGATGTGAGAGGCACATTCTGCTGCTTCCTCCCTTAGAGTTAAACTAGCTTCTGAAAGCTCAACCTCCGGGGAGTTTGTTTGGCAGAGATATAGAACACACTTTTCCAAGCCTGTTGGAAGGCATTTGCAGTTTCATTTCGCGTCTAATTTCCCAAACCAAACTGCTTGCAGCTCTAACTGCCTTCTAACTACCACTTCTTCGGTTCAGTGAGATATGCTGGATTCTAAACGGAGAAGCTTCTCTGACGCTTTTTCACAGAGATTTTGAAACTGAAATCTCCCATGCTGTTTCCACCATAGCCAGCAATGGGCTTCCCCATAGAACTTGCCAACCTGAATTCCTACAGGCTAGATGTGAGAGGCACATTCTGCTGCTTCCTCCCTTAGAGTTAAACTAGCTTCTGAAAGCTCAACCTCCAGGGAGTCTGTTTGGCAGAGATATAGAACACACTTTTCCAAGCCTGTTGGAAGGCATTTGCAGTTTCATTTCGCGTCTAATTTCCCAAACCAAACTGCTTGCAGCTCTAACTGCCTTCTAACTACCACTTCTATGGTTCAGTGAGATATGCTGGATTCTAAACGGAGAAGCTTCTCTGACGCTTTTTCACAGAGATTTTGAAACTGAAATCTCCCATGCCGTTTCCACCATAGGCAGCAATGGGCTTCCCCATAGAACTTGCCAACCTGAATTCCTACAGGCTAGATGTGAGAGGCACATTTTGCTGCTTCCTCCCTAAGAGTTAAGCTTGCTTGTGAAAGCTCAACCTCCGGGGAGTCTGTTTGGCAGAGATATAGAACACACTTTTCCAAGCCTGTTGGAAGGCCTTTGCAGTGTCATTTCGCATCTAATTTCCCAAACCAAACTGCTTGCAGCTCTAACTCCCTTCTAACTACCACTTCTTCGGTTCAGTGAGATATGCTGGATTCTAAAGGGAGAAGCTTCTCTGACGCTTTTTCACAGAGATTTTGAAACTGAAATCTCCCATGCCGTTTCCACCATAGGCAGCAATGGGCTTCCCCATAGAACTTGCCAACCTGAATTCCTACAGGCTAGATGTGAGAGGCACATTCTGCTGCTTCCTCCCTTAGAGTTAAACTTGCTTCTGAAAGCTCAACCTCCGGGGAGTTTGTTTGGCAGAGATATAGAACACACTTTTCCAAGCCTGTTGGAAGGCCTTTGCAGTTTCATTTCGCGTCTAATTTCCCAAACCAAACTGCTTGCAGCTCTAACTCCCTTCTAACTACCACTTCTTCGGTTCAGTGAGATATGCTGGATTCTAAACGGAGAAGCTTCTCTGACGCTTTTTCACAGAGATTTTGAAACTGAAATTTCCAAACCCGTTTCCAACGAAGGCGCCAATGGGCTTCCCCATAGAACTTGCCAACCTGAATTCCTACAGGCTAGATGTGAGAGGCACATTCTGCTGCTTCCTCCCTTAGAGTTAAACTAGCTTCTGAAAGCTCAACCTCCGGGGAGTTTGTTTGGCAGAGATATAGAACACACTTTTCCAAGCCTGTTGGAAGGCATTTGCAGTTTCATTTCGCGTCTAATTTCCCAAACCAAACTGCTTGCAGCTCTAACTGCCTTCTAACTACCACTTCTTCGGTTCAGTGAGATATGCTGGATTCTAAACGGAGAAGCTTCTCTGACGCTTTTTCACAGAGATTTTGAAACTGAAATCTCCCATGCTGTTTCCACCATAGCCAGCAATGGGCTTCCCCATAGAACTTGCCAACCTGAATTCCTACAGGCTAGATGTGAGAGGCACATTCTGCTGCTTCCTCCCTTAGAGTTAAACTAGCTTCTGAAAGCTCAACCTCCAGGGAGTCTGTTTGGCAGAGATATAGAACACACTTTTCCAAGCCTGTTGGAAGGCATTTGCAGTTTCATTTCGCGTCTAATTTCCCAAACCAAACTGCTTGCAGCTCTAACTGCCTTCTAACTACCACTTCTATGGTTCAGTGAGATATGCTGGATTCTAAACGGAGAAGCTTCTCTGACGCTTTTTCACAGAGATTTTGAAACTGAAATCTCCCATGCCGTTTCCACCATAGGCAGCAATGGGCTTCCCCATAGAACTTGCCAACCTGAATTCCTACAGGCTAGATGTGAGAGGCACATTCTGCTGCTTCCTCCCTAAGAGTTAAGCTTGCTTGTGAAAGCTCAACCTCCGGGGAGTCTGTTTGGCAGAGATATAGAACACACTTTTCCAAGCCTGTTGGAAGGCCTTTGCAGTGTCATTTCGCATCTAATTTCCCAAACCAAACTGCTTGCAGCTCTAACTCCCTTCTAACTACCACTTCTTCGGTTCAGTGAGATATGCTGGATTCTAAACGGAGAAGCTTCTCTGACGCTTTTTCACAGAGATTTTGAAACTGAAATCTCCCATGCCGTTTCCACCATAGGCAGCAATGGGCTTCCCCATAGAACTTGCCAACCTGAATTCCTACAGGCTAGATGTGAGAGGCACATTCTGCTGCTTCCTCCCTTAGAGTTAAACTTGCTTCTGAAAGCTCAACCTCCGGGGAGTTTGTTTGGCAGAGATATAGAACACACTTTTCCAAGCCTGTTGGAAGGCATTTGCAGTTTCATTTCGCGTCTAATTTCCCAAACCAAACTGCTTGCAGCTCTAACTCCCTTCTAACTACCACTTCTTCGGTTCAGTGAGATATGCTGGATTCTAAACGGAGAAGCTTCTCTGACGCTTTTTCACAGAGATTTTGAAACTGAAATTTCCAAACCCGTTTCCAACGAAGGCGCCAATGGGCTTCCCCATAGAACTTGCCAACCTGAATTCCTACAGGCTAGATGTGAGAGGCACATTCTGCTGCTTCCTCCCTTAGAGTTAAACTAGCTTCTGAAAGCTCAACCTCCGGGGAGTTTGTTTGGCAGAGATATAGAACACACTTTTCCAAGCCTGTTGGAAGGCATTTGCAGTTTCATTTCGCGTCTAATTTCCCAAACCAAACTGCTTGCAGCTCTAACTCCCTTCTAACTACCACTTCTTCGGTTCAGTGAGATATGCTGGATTCTAAACGGAGAAGCTTCTCTGACGCTTTTTCACAGAGATTTTGAAACTGAAATCTCCCATGCCGTTTCCACCATAGGCAGCAATGGGCTTCCCCATAGAACTTGCCAACCTGAATTCCTACAGGCTAGATGTGAGAGGCACATTCTGCTGCTTCCTCCCTAAGAGTTAAGCTTGCTTCTGAAAGCTCAACCTCCGGGGAGTCTGTTTGGCAGAGATATAGAACACACTTTTCCAAGCCTGTTGGAAGGCCTTTGCAGTGTCATTTCGCATCTAATTTCCCAAACCAAACTGCTTGCAGCTCTAACTCCCTTCTAACTACCACTTCTTCGGTTCAGTGAGATATGCTGGATTCTAAACGGAGAAGCTTCTCTGACGCTTTTTCACAGAGATTTTGAAACTGAAATCTCCCATGCCGTTTCCACCATAGGCAGCAATGGGCTTCCCCATAGAACTTGCCAACCTGAATTCCTACAGGCTAGATGTGAGAGGCACATTCTGCTGCTTCCTCCCTTAGAGTTAAACTTGCTTCTGCTTCTGAAAGCTCAACCTCCGGGGAGTTTGTTTGGCAGAGATATAGAACACACTTTTCCAAGCCTGTTGGAAGGCATTTGCAGTTTCATTTCGCGTTTAATTTCCCAAACCAAACTGCTTGCAGCTCTAACTCCCTTCTAACTACCACTTCTTCGGTTCAGTGAGATATGCTGGATTCTAAACGGAGAAGCTTCTCTGACGCTTTTTCACAGAGATTTTGAAACTGAAATTTCCAAACCCGTTTCCAAAGAAGGCGCCAATGGGCTTCCCCATAGAACTTGCCAACCTGAATTCCTACAGGCTAGATGTGAGAGGCACATTCTGCTGCTTCCTCCCTTAGAGTTAAACTAGCTTCTGAAAGCTCAACCTCCGGGGAGTTTGTTTGGCAGAGATATAGAACACATTTTTCCAAGCCTGTTGGAAGGCATTTGCAGTGTCATTTCGCGTCTAATTTCCCAAACCAAACTGCTTGCAGCTCTAACTCCCTTCTAACTACCACTTCTTCGGTTCAGTGAGATATGCTGGATTCTAAACGGAGAAGCTTCTCTGACGCTTTTTCACAGAGATTTTGAAACTGAAATCTCCCATGCCGTTTCCACCATAGGCAGCAATGGGCTTCCCCATAGAACTTGCCAACCTGAATTCCTACAGGCGAGATGTGAGAGGCACATTCTGCTGCTTCCTCCCTTAGAGTTAAACTTGCTTCTGAAAGCTCAACCTCCGGGGAGTTTGTTTGGCAGAAATATAGAACACACTTTTCCAAGCCTGTTGGAAGGCATTTGCAGTTTCATTTCGCGTCTAATTTCCCAAACCAAACTGCTTGCAGCTCTAACTCCCTTCTAACTACCACTTCTTCGGTTCAGTGAGATATGCTGGATTCTAAACGGAGAAGCTTCTCTGACGCTTTTTCACAGAGATTTTGAAACTGAAATTTCCAAACCCGTTTCCAACGAAGGCGCCAATGGGCTTCCCCATAGAACTTGCCAACCTGAATTCCTACAGGCTAGATGTGAGAGGCACATTCTGCTGCTTCCTCCCTTAGAGTTAAACTAGCTTCTGAAAGCTCAACCTCCGGGGAGTTTGTTTGGCAGAGATATAGAACACACTTTTCCAAGCCTGTTGGAAGGCATTTGCAGTTTCATTTCGCGTCTAATTTCCCAAACCAAACTGCTTGCAGCTCTAACTCCCTTCTAACTACCACTTCTTCGGTTCAGTGAGATATGCTGGATTCTAAACGGAGAAGCTTCTCTGACGCTTTTTCACAGAGATTTTGAAACTGAAATCTCCCATGCCGTTTCCACCATAGGCAGCAATGGGCTTCCCCATAGAACTTGCCAACCTGAATTCCTACAGGCTAGATGTGAGAGGCACATTCTGCTGCTTCCTCCCTAAGAGTTAAGCTTGCTTCTGAAAGCTCAACCTCCGGGGAGTCTGTTTGGCAGTGATATAGAACACACTTTTCCAAGCCTGTTGGAAGGCCTTTGCAGTGTCATTTCGCATCTAATTTCCCAAACCAAACTGCTTGCAGCTCTAACTCCCTTCTAACTACCACTTCTTCGGTTCAGTGAGATATGCTGGATTCTAAACGGAGAAGCTTCTCTGACGCTTTTTCACAGAGATTTTGAAACTGAAATCTCCCATGCCGTTTCCACCATAGGCAGCAATGGGCTTGCCCATAGAACTTGCCAACCTGAATTCCTACAGGCTAGATGTGAGAGGCACATTCTGCTGCTTCCTCCCTAAGAGTTAAGCTTGCTTCTGAAAGCTCAACCTCCGGGGAGTCTGTTTGGCAGAGATATAGAACACACTTTTCCAAGCCTGTTGGAAGGCCTTTTCAGTGTCATTTCGCATCTAATTTCCCAAACCAAACTGCTTGCAGCTCTAACTCCCTTCTAACTACCACTTCTTCGGTTCAGTGAGATATGCTGGATTCTAAACGGAGAAGCTTCTCTGACGCTTTTTCACAGAGATTTTGAAACTGAAATCTCCCATGCCGTTTCCACCATAGGCAGCAATGGGCTTCCCCATAGAACTTGCCAACCTGAATTCCTACAGGCTAGATGTGAGAGGCACATTCTGCTGCTTCCTCCCTTAGAGTTAAACTTGCTTCTGAAAGCTCAACCTCCGGGGAGTTTGTTTGGCAGAGATATAGAACACACTTTTCCAAGCCTGTTGGAAGGCATTTGCAGTTTCATTTCGCGTCTAATTTCCCAAACCAAACTGCTTGCAGCTCTAACTGCCTTCTAACTACCACTTCTTCGGTTCAGTGAGATATGCTGGATTCTAAACCGAGAAGCTTCTCTGACGCTTTTTCACAGAGATTTTGAAACTGAAATTTCCAAACCCGTTTCCAACGAAGGCGCCAATGGGCTTCCCCATAGAACTTGCCAACCTGAATTCCTACAGGCTAGATGTGAGAGGCACATTCTGCTGCTTCCTCCCTTAGAGTTAAACTAGCTTCTGAAAGCTCAACCTCCGGGGAGTTTGTTTGGCAGAGATATAGAACACACTTTTCCAAGCCTGTTGGAAGGCATTTGCAGTTTCATTTCGCGTCTAATTTCCCAAACCAAACTGCTTGCAGCTCTAACTCCCTTCTAACTACCACTTCTTCGGTTCAGTGAGATATGCTGGATTCTAAAGGGAGAAGCTTCTCTGACGCTTTTTCACAGAGATTTTGAAACTGAAATCTCCCATGCCGTTTCCACCATAGGCAGCAATGGGCTTCCCCATAGAACTTGCCAACCTGAATTCCTACAGGCTAGATGTGAGAGGCACATTCTGCTGCTTCCTCCCTAAGAGTTAAGCTTGCTTCTGAAAGCTCAACCTCCGGGGAGTCTGTTTGGCAGAGATATAGAACACACTTTTCCAAGCCTGTTGGAAGGCCTTTGCAGTGTCATTTCGCATCTAATTTCCCAAACCAAACTGCTTGCAGCTCTAACTCCCTTCTAACTACCACTTCTTCGGTTCAGTGAGATATGCTGGATTCTAAACGGAGAAGCTTCTCTGACGCTTTTTCACAGAGATTTTGAAACTGAAATCTCCCATGCCGTTTCCACCATAGGCAGCAATGGGCTTCCCCATAGAACTTGCCAACCTGAATTCCTACAGGCTAGATGTGAGAGGCACATTCTGCTGCTTCCTCCCTTAGAGTTAAACTTGCTTCTGCTTCTGAAAGCTCAACCTCCGGGGAGTTTGTTTGGCAGAGATATAGAACACACTTTTCCAAGCCTGTTGGAAGGCATTTGCAGTTTCATTTCGCGTTTAATTTCCCAAACCAAACTGCTTGCAGCTCTAACTCCCTTCTAACTACCACTTCTTCGGTTCAGTGAGATATGCTGGATTCTAAACGGAGAAGCTTCTCTGACGCTTTTTCACAGAGATTTTGAAACTGAAATTTCCAAACCCGTTTCCAAAGAAGGCGCCAATGGGCTTCCCCATAGAACTTGCCAACCTGAATTCCTACAGGCTAGATGTGAGAGGCACATTCTGCTGCTTCCTCCCTTAGAGTTAAACTAGCTTCTGAAAGCTCAACCTCCGGGGAGTTTGTTTGGCAGAGATATAGAACACATTTTTCCAAGCCTGTTGGAAGGCATTTGCAGTGTCATTTCGCGTCTAATTTCCCAAACCAAACTGCTTGCAGCTCTAACTCCCTTCTAACTACCACTTCTTCGGTTCAGTGAGATATGCTGGATTCTAAACGGAGAAGCTTCTCTGACGCTTTTTCACAGAGATTTTGAAACTGAAATCTCCCATGCCGTTTCCACCATAGGCAGCAATGGGCTTCCCCATAGAACTTGCCAACCTGAATTCCTACAGGCGAGATGTGAGAGGCACATTCTGCTGCTTCCTCCCTTAGAGTTAAACTTGCTTCTGAAAGCTCAACCTCCGGGGAGTTTGTTTGGCAGAAATATAGAACACACTTTTCCAAGCCTGTTGGAAGGCATTTGCAGTTTCATTTCGCGTCTAATTTCCCAAACCAAACTGCTTGCAGCTCTAACTCCCTT
The DNA here is from genome assembly GCF_027409185.1 of Cynocephalus volans. Lineage (NCBI taxonomy): Eukaryota > Metazoa > Chordata > Mammalia > Dermoptera > Cynocephalidae > Cynocephalus > Cynocephalus volans. The sequence goes on along the minus strand of NC_084467.1, from coordinate 158,780,003 downwards.
CTAACTACCACTTCTTCGGTTCAGTGAGATATGCTGGATTCTAAACGGAGAAGCTTCTCTGACGCTTTTTCACAGAGATTTTGAAACTGAAATTTCCAAACCCGTTTCCAACGAAGGCGCCAATGGCCTTCCCCATAGAACTTGCCAACCTGAATTCCTACAGGCTAGATGTGAGAGGCACATTCTCCTGCTTCCTCCCTTAGAGTTAAACTAGCTTCTGAAAGCTCAACCTCCGGGGAGTTTGTTTGGCAGAGATATAGAACACACTTTTCCAAGCCTGTTGGAAGGCATTTGCAGTTTCATTTCGCGTCTAATTTCCCAAACCAAACTGCTTGCAGCTCTAACTCCCTTCTAACTACCACTTCTTCGGTTCAGTGAGATATGCTGGATTCTAAACGGAGAAGCTTCTCTGACGCTTTTTCACAGAGATTTTGAAACTGAAATCTCCCATGCCGTTTCCACCATAGGCAGCAATGGGCTTCCCCATAGAACTTGCCAACCTGAATTCCTACAGGCTAGATGTGAGAGGCACATTCTGCTGCTTCCTCCCTAAGAGTTAAGCTTGCTTCTGAAAGCTCAACCTCCGGGGAGTCTGTTTGGCAGTGATATAGAACACACTTTTCCAAGCCTGTTGGAAGGCCTTTGCAGTGTCATTTCGCATCTAATTTCCCAAACCAAACTGCTTGCAGCTCTAACTCCCTTCTAACTACCACTTCTTCGGTTCAGTGAGATATGCTGGATTCTAAACGGAGAAGCTTCTCTGACGCTTTTTCACAGAGATTTTGAAACTGAAATCTCCCATGCCGTTTCCACCATAGGCAGCAATGGGCTTGCCCATAGAACTTGCCAACCTGAATTCCTACAGGCTAGATGTGAGAGGCACATTCTGCTGCTTCCTCCCTTAGAGTTAAACTTGCTTCTGAAAGCTCAACCTCCGGGGAGTTTGTTTGGCAGAGATATAGAACACACTTTTCCAAGCCTGTTGGAAGGCATTTGCAGTTTCATTTCGCGTCTAATTTCCCAAACCAAACTGCTTGCAGCTCTAACTGCCTTCTAACTACCACTTCTTCGGTTCAGTGAGATATGCTGGATTCTAAACCGAGAAGCTTCTCTGACGCTTTTTCACAGAGATTTTGAAACTGAAATTTCCAAACCCGTTTCCAACGAAGGCGCCAATGGGCTTCCCCATAGAACTTGCCAACCTGAATTCCTACAGGCTAGATGTGAGAGGCACATTCTGCTGCTTCCTCCCTTAGAGTTAAACTAGCTTCTGAAAGCTCAACCTCCGGGGAGTTTGTTTGGCAGAGATATAGAACACACTTTTCCAAGCCTGTTGGAAGGCATTTGCAGTTTCATTTCGCGTCTAATTTCCCAAACCAAACTGCTTGCAGCTCTAACTCCCTTCTAACTACCACTTCTTCGGTTCAGTGAGATATGCTGGATTCTAAAGGGAGAAGCTTCTCTGACGCTTTTTCACAGAGATTTTGAAACTGAAATCTCCCATGCCGTTTCCACCATAGGCAGCAATGGGCTTCCCCATAGAACTTGCCAACCTGAATTCCTACAGGCTAGATGTGAGAGGCACATTCTGCTGCTTCCTCCCTTAGAGTTAAACTTGCTTCTGAAAGCTCAACCTCCGGGGAGTTTGTTTGGCAGAGATATAGAACACACTTTTCCAAGCCTGTTGGAAGGCCTTTGCAGTTTCATTTCGCGTCTAATTTCCCAAACCAAACTGCTTGCAGCTCTAACTCCCTTCTAACTACCACTTCTTCGGTTCAGTGAGATATGCTGGATTCTAAACGGAGAAGCTTCTCTGACGCTTTTTCACAGAGATTTTGAAACTGAAATTTCCAAACCCGTTTCCAACGAAGGCGCCAATGGGCTTCCCCATAGAACTTGCCAACCTGAATTCCTACAGGCTAGATGTGAGAGGCACATTCTGCTGCTTCCTCCCTTAGAGTTAAACTAGCTTCTGAAAGCTCAACCTCCGGGGAGTTTGTTTGGCAGAGATATAGAACACACTTTTCCAAGCCTGTTGGAAGGCATTTGCAGTTTCATTTCGCGTCTAATTTCCCAAACCAAACTGCTTGCAGCTCTAACTGCCTTCTAACTACCACTTCTTCGGTTCAGTGAGATATGCTGGATTCTAAACGGAGAAGCTTCTCTGACGCTTTTTCACAGAGATTTTGAAACTGAAATCTCCCATGCTGTTTCCACCATAGCCAGCAATGGGCTTCCCCATAGAACTTGCCAACCTGAATTCCTACAGGCTAGATGTGAGAGGCACATTCTGCTGCTTCCTCCCTTAGAGTTAAACTAGCTTCTGAAAGCTCAACCTCCAGGGAGTCTGTTTGGCAGAGATATAGAACACACTTTTCCAAGCCTGTTGGAAGGCATTTGCAGTTTCATTTCGCGTCTAATTTCCCAAACCAAACTGCTTGCAGCTCTAACTGCCTTCTAACTACCACTTCTATGGTTCAGTGAGATATGCTGGATTCTAAACGGAGAAGCTTCTCTGACGCTTTTTCACAGAGATTTTGAAACTGAAATCTCCCATGCCGTTTCCACCATAGGCAGCAATGGGCTTCCCCATAGAACTTGCCAACCTGAATTCCTACAGGCTAGATGTGAGAGGCACATTCTGCTGCTTCCTCCCTAAGAGTTAAGCTTGCTTGTGAAAGCTCAACCTCCGGGGAGTCTGTTTGGCAGAGATATAGAACACACTTTTCCAAGCCTGTTGGAAGTCCTTTGCAGTGTCATTTCGCATCTAATTTCCCAAACCAAACTGCTTGCAGCTCTAACTCCCTTCTAACTACCACTTCTTCGGTTCAGTGAGATATGCTGGATTCTAAACGGAGAAGCTTCTCTGACGCTTTTTCACAGAGATTTTGAAACTGAAATCTCCCATGCCGTTTCCACCATAGGCAGCAATGGGCTTCCCCATAGAACTTGCCAACCTGAATTCCTACAGGCTAGATGTGAGAGGCACATTCTGCTGCTTCCTCCCTTAGAGTTAAACTTGCTTCTGAAAGCTCAACCTCCGGGGAGTTTGTTTGGCAGAGATATAGAACACACTTTTCCAAGCCTGTTGGAAGGCATTTGCAGTTTCATTTCGCGTCTAATTTCCCAAACCAAACTGCTTGCAGCTCTAACTCCCTTCTAACTACCACTTCTTCGGTTCAGTGAGATATGCTGGATTCTAAACGGAGAAGCTTCTCTGACGCTTTTTCACAGAGATTTTGAAACTGAAATCTCCCATGCCGTTTCCACCATAGGCAGCAATGGGCTTCCCCATAGAACTTGCCAACCTGAATTCCTACAGGCTAGATGTGAGAGGCACATTCTGCTGCTTCCTCCCTAAGAGTTAAGCTTGCTTCTGAAAGCTCAACCTCCGGGGAGTCTGTTTGGCAGAGATATAGAACACACTTTTCCAAGCCTGTTGGAAGGCCTTTGCAGTGTCATTTCGCATCTAATTTCCCAAACCAAACTGCTTGCAGCTCTAACTCCCTTCTAACTACCACTTCTTCGGTTCAGTGAGATATGCTGGATTCTAAACGGAGAAGCTTCTCTGAGGCTTTTTCACAGAGATTTTGAAACTGAAATTTCCAAACCCGTTTCCAACGAAGGCGCCAATGGGCTTCCCCATAGAACTTGCCAACCTGAATTCCTACAGGCTAGATGTGAGAGGCATATTCTGCTGCTTCCTCCCTTAGAGTTAAACTAGCTTCTGAAAGCTCAACCTCCGGGGAGTTTGTTTGGCAGAGATATAGAACACACTTTTCCAAGCCTGTTGGAAGGCATTTGCAGTTTCATTTCGCGACTAATTTCCCAAACCAAACTGCTTGCAGCTCTAACTCCCTTCTAACTACCACTTCTTCGGTTCAGTGAGATATGCTGGATTCTAAACGGAGAAGCTTCTCTGACGCTTTTTCACAGAGATTTTGAAACTGAAATCTCCCATGCCGTTTCCACCATAGGCAGCAATGGGCTTCCCCATAGAACTTGCAAACCTGAATTCCTACAGGCTAGATGTGAGAGGGACATTCTGCTGCTTCCTCCCTAAGAGTTAAGCTTGCTTCTGAAAGCTCAACCTCCGGGGAGTCTGTTTGGCAGAGATATAGAACACACTTTTCCAAGCCTGTTGGAAGGCCTTTGCAGTGTCATTTCGCATCTAATTTCCCAAACCAAACTGCTTGCAGCTCTAACTCCCTTCTAACTACCACTTCTTCGGTTCAGTGAGATATGCTGGATTCTAAACGGAGAAGCTTCTCTGACGCTTTTTCACAGAGATTTTGAAACTGAAATCTCCCATGCCGTTTCCACCATAGGCAGCAATAGGCTTCCCCATAGAACTTGCCAACCTGAATTCCTACAGGCTAGATGTGAGAGGCACATTCTGCTGCTTCCTCCCTTAGAGTTAAACTAGCTTCTGAAAGCTCAACCTCCGGGGAGTTTGTTTGGCAGAGATATAGGACACACTTTTCCAAGCCTGTTGGAAGGCCTTTGCAGTTTCATTTCGCGTCTAATTTCCCAAACCAAACTGCTTGCAGCTCTAACTCCCTTCTAACTACCACTTCTTCGGTTCAGTGAGATATGCTGGATTCTAAACGGAGAAGCTTCTCTGACGCTTTTTCACAGAGATTTTGAAACTGAAATCTCCCATGCCGTTTCCACCATATTCAGCAATGGGCTTCCCCATAGAACTTGCCAACCTGAATTCCTACAGGCTAGATGTGAGAGGCACATACTGCTCCTTCCTCCCTTAGAGTTAAACTAGCTTTTGAAAGCTCAACCTCCGGGGAGTTTGTTTGGCAGAGATATAGAACACATTTTTCCAAGCCTGTTGGAAGGCATTTGCAGTGTCATTTCGCGTCTAATTTACCAAACCAAACTGCTTGCAGCTCTAACTCCCTTCTAACTACCACTTCTTCGGTTCAGTGAGATATGCTGGATTCTAAACGGAGAAGCTTCTCTGACGCTTTTTCACAGAGATTTTGAAACTGAAATCTCCCATGCCGTTTCCACCATAGGCAGCAATGGGCTTCCCCATAGAACTTGCCAACCTGAATTCCTACAGGCGAGATGTGAGAGGCACATACTGCTGCTTCCTCCCTTAGAGTTAAACTTGCTTCTGAAAGCTCAACCTCCGGGGAGTCTGTTTGGCAGAGATATAGAACACACTTTTCCAAGCCTGTTGGAAGGCATTTGCAGTTTCATTTCGCATCTAATTTCCCAAACCAAACTGCTTGCAGCTCTAACTCCCTTCTAACTACCACTTCTTCGGTTCAGTGAGATATGCTGGATTCTAAACGGAGAAGCTTCTCTGACGCTTTTTCACAGAGATTTTGAAACTGAAATCTCCCATGCCGTTTCCACCATAGGCAGCAATAGGCTTCCCCATAGAACTTGCCAACCTGAATTCCTACAGGCTAGATGTGAGAGGCACATTCTGCTGCTTCCTCCCTTAGAGTTAAACTAGCTTCTGAAAGCTCAACCTCCGGGGAGTTTGTTTGGCAGAGATATAGAACACACTTTTCCAAGCCTGTTGGAAGGCATTTGCAGTTTCATTTCGCGTCTAATTTCCCAAACCAAACTGCTTGCAGCTCTAACTCCCTTCTAACTACCACTTCTTCGGTTCAGTGAGATATGCTGGATTCTAAACGGAGAAGCTTCTCTGACGCTTTTTCACAGAGATTTTGAAACTGAAATCTCCCATGCCGTTTCCACCATAGGCAGCAATGGGCTTCCCCATAGAACTTGCCAACCTGAATTCCTACAGGCTAGATGTGAGAGGCACATTCTGCTGCTTCCTCCCTTAGAGTTAAACTAGCTTCTGAAAGCTCAACCTCCGGGGAGTTTGTTTGGCAGAGATATAGGACACACTTTTCCAAGCCTGTTGGAAGGCCTTTGCAGTTTCATTTCGCGTCTAATTTCCCAAACCAAACTGCTTGCAGCTGTAACTCCCTTCTAACTACCACTTCTTCGGTTCAGTGAGATATGCTGGATTCTAAACGGAGAAGCTTCTCTGACGCTTTTTCACAGAGATTTTGAAACTGAAATCTCCCATGCCGTTTCCACCATAGGCAGCAATGGGCTTCCCCATAGAACTTGCCAACCTGAAATCCTACAGGCTAGATGTGAGAGGCACATTCTGCTGCTTCCTCCCTAAGAGTTAAGCTTGCTTCTGAAAGCTCAACCTCCGGGGAGTCTGTTTGGCAGAGATATAGAACACACTTTTCCAAGCCTGTTGGAAGGCCTTTGCAGTGTCATTTCGCATCTAATTTCCCAAACCAAACTGCTTGCAGCTCTAACTCCCTTCTAACTACCACTTCTTCGGTTCAGTGAGATATGCTGGATTCTAAACGGAGAAGCTTCTCTGAGGCTTTTTCACAGAGATTTTGAAACTGAAATTTCCAAACCCGTTTCCAACGAAGGCGCCAATGGGCTTCCCCATAGAACTTGCCAACCTGAATTCCTACAGGCTAGATGTGAGAGGCACATTCTGCTGCTTCCTCCCTTAGAGTTAAACTAGCTTCTGAAAGCTCAACCTCCGGGGAGTTTGTTTGGCAGAGATATAGAACACACTTTTCCAAGCCTGTTGGAAGGCATTTGCAGTTTCATTTCGCGACTAATTTCCCAAACCAAACTGCTTGCAGCTCTAACTCCCTTCTAACTACCACTTCTTCGGTTCAGTGAGATATGCTGGATTCTAAACGGAGAAGCTTCTCTGACGCTTTTTCACAGAGATTTTGAAACTGAAATCTCCCATGCCGTTTCCACCATAGGCAGCAATGGGCTTCCCCATAGAACTTGCAAACCTGAATTCCTACAGGCTAGATGTGAGAGGGACATTCTGCTGCTTCCTCCCTAAGAGTTAAGCTTGCTTCTGAAAGCTCAACCTCCGGGGAGTCTGTTTGGCAGAGATATAGAACACACTTTTCCAAGCCTGTTGGAAGGCCTTTGCAGTGTCATTTCGCATCTAATTTCCCAAACCAAACTGCTTGCAGCTCTAACTCCCTTCTAACTACCACTTCTTCGGTTCAGTGAGATATGCTGGATTCTAAACGGAGAAGCTTCTCTGACGCTTTTTCACAGAGATTTTGAAACTGAAATCTCCCATGCCGTTTCCACCATAGGCAGCAATAGGCTTCCCCATAGAACTTGCCAACCTGAATTCCTACAGGCTAGATGTGAGAGGCACATTCTGCTGCTTCCTCCCTTAGAGTTAAACTAGCTTCTGAAAGCTCAACCTCCGGGGAGTTTGTTTGGCAGAGATATAGGACACACTTTTCCAAGCCTGTTGGAAGGCCTTTGCAGTTTCATTTCGCGTCTAATTTCCCAAACCAAACTGCTTGCAGCTCTAACTCCCTTCTAACTACCACTTCTTCGGTTCAGTGAGATATGCTGGATTCTAAACGGAGAAGCTTCTCTGACGCTTTTTCACAGAGATTTTGAAACTGAAATCTCCCATGCCGTTTCCACCATATTCAGCAATGGGCTTCCCCATAGAACTTGCCAACCTGAATTCCTACAGGCTAGATGTGAGAGGCACATACTGCTGCTTCCTCCCTTAGAGTTAAACTAGCTTTTGAAAGCTCAACCTCCGGGGAGTTTGTTTGGCAGAGATATAGAACACATTTTTCCAAGCCTGTTGGAAGGCATTTGCAGTGTCATTTCGCGTCTAATTTACCAAACCAAACTGCTTGCAGCTCTAACTCCCTTCTAACTACCACTTCTTCGGTTCAGTGAGATATGCTGGATTCTAAACGGAGAAGCTTCTCTGACGCTTTTTCACAGAGATTTTGAAACTGAAATCTCCCATGCCGTTTCCACCATAGGCAGCAATGGGCTTCCCCATAGAACTTGCCAACCTGAATTCCTACAGGCGAGATGTGAGAGGCACATTCTGCTGCTTCCTCCCTTAGAGTTAAACTTGCTTCTGAAAGCTCAACCTCCGGGGAGTCTGTTTGGCAGAGATATAGAACACACTTTTCCAAGCCTGTTGGAAGGCATTTGCAGTTTCATTTCGCATCTAATTTCCCAAACCAAACTGCTTGCAGCTCTAACTCCCTTCTAACTACCACTTCTTCGGTTCAGTGAGATATGCTGGATTCTAAACGGAGAAGCTTCTCTGACGCTTTTTCACAGAGATTTTGAAACTGAAATCTCCCATGCCGTTTCCACCATAGGCAGCAATAGGCTTCCCCATAGAACTTGCCAACCTGAATTCCTACAGGCTAGATGTGAGAGGCACATTCTGCTGCTTCCTCCCTTAGAGTTAAACTAGCTTCTGAAAGCTCAACCTCCGGGGAGTTTGTTTGGCAGAGATATAGAACACACTTTTCCAAGCCTGTTGGAAGGCATTTGCAGTTTCATTTCGCGTCTAATTTCCCAAACCAAACTGCTTGCAGCTCTAACTCCCTTCTAACTACCACTTCTTCGGTTCAGTGAGATATGCTGGATTCTAAACGGAGAAGCTTCTCTGACGCTTTTTCACAGAGATTTTGAAACTGAAATCTCCCATGCCGTTTCCACCATAGGCAGCAATGGGCTTCCCCATAGAACTTGCCAACCTGAATTCCTACAGGCTAGATGTGAGAGGCACATTCTGCTGCTTCCTCCCTTAGAGTTAAACTAGCTTCTGAAAGCTCAACCTCCGGGGAGTTTGTTTGGCAGAGATATAGGACACACTTTTCCAAGCCTGTTGGAAGGCCTTTGCAGTTTCATTTCGCGTCTAATTTCCCAAACCAAACTGCTTGCAGCTCTAACTCCCTTCTAACTACCACTTCTTCGGTTCAGTGAGATATGCTGGATTCTAAACGGAGAAGCTTCTCTGACGCTTTTTCACAGAGATTTTGAAACTGAAATCTCCCATGCCGTTTCCACCATAGGCAGCAATGGGCTTCCCCATAGAACTTGCCAACCTGAATTCCTACAGGCGAGATGTGAGAGGCACATTCTGCTGCTTCCTCCCTTAGAGTTAAACTTGCTTCTGAAAGCTCAACCTCCGGGGAGTTTGTTTGGCAGAGATATAGAACACACTTTTCCAAGCCTGTTGGAAGGCATTTGCAGTTTCATTTCGCGTCTAATTTCCCAAACCAAACTGCTTGCAGCTCTAACTCCCTTCTAACTACCACTTCTTCGGTTCAGTGAGATATGCTGGATTCTAAACGGAGAAGCTTCTCTGACGCTTTTTCACAGAGATTTTGAAACTGAAATTTCCAAACCCGTTTCCAACGAAGGCGCCAATGGGCTTCCCCATAGAACTTGCCAACCTGAATTCCTACAGGCTAGATGTGAGAGGCACATTCTGCTGCTTCCTCCCTAAGAGTTAAGCTTGCTTCTGAAAGCTCAACCTCCGGGGAGTCTGTTTGGCAGAGATATAGAACACACTTTTCCAAGCCTGTTGGATGGCATTTGCAGTGTCATTTCGCATCTAATTTCCCAAACCAAACTGCTTGCAGCTCTAACTCCCTTCTAACTACCACTTCTTCGGTTCAGTGAGATATGCTGGATTCTAAACGGAGAAGCTTCTCTGACGCTTTTTCACAGAGATTTTGAAACTGAAATCTCCCATGCCGTTTCCACCATAGGCAGCAATAGGCTTCCCCATAGAACTTGCCAACCTGAATTCCTACAGGCTAGATGTGAGAGGCACATTCTGCTGCTTCCTCCCTTAGAGTTAAACTAGCTTCTGAAAGCTCAACCTCCGGGGAGTTTGTTTGGCAGAGATATAGAACACACTTTTCCAAGCCTGTTGGAAGGCCTTTGCAGTTTCATTTCGCGTCTAATTTCCCAAACCAAACTGCTTGCAGCTCTAACTCCCTTCTAACTACCACTTCTTCGGTTCAGTGAGATATGCTGGATTCTAAAGGGAGAAGCTTCTCTGACGCTTTTTCACAGAGATTTTGAAACTGAAATCTCCCATGCCGTTTCCACCATAGGCAGCAATGGGCTTCCCCATAGAACTTGCCAACCTGAATTCCTACAGGCGAGATGTGAGAGGCACATTCTGCTGCTTCCTCCCTTAGAGTTAAACTTGCTTCTGAAAGCTCAACCTCCGGGGAGTTTGTTTGGCAGAGATATAGAACACACTTTTCCAAGCCTGTTGGAAGGCCTTTGCAGTTTCATTTCGCGTCTAATTTCCCAAACCAAACTGCTTGCAGCTCTAACTCCCTTCTAACTACCACTTCTTCGGTTCAGTGAGATATGCTGGATTCTAAACGGAGAAGCTTCTCTGACGCTTTTTCACAGAGATTTTGAAACTGAAATTTCCAAACCCGTTTCCAACGAAGGCGCCAATGGGCTTCCCCATAGAACTTGCCAACCTGAATTCCTACAGGCTAGATGTGAGAGGCACATTCTGCTGCTTCCTCCCTTAGAGTTAAACTAGCTTCTGAAAGCTCAACCTCCGGGGAGTTTGTTTGGCAGAGATATAGAACACACTTTTCCAAGCCTGTTGGAAGGCATTTGCAGTTTCATTTCGCGTCTAATTTCCCAAACCAAACTGCTTGCAGCTCTAACTGCCTTCTAACTACCACTTCTTCGGTTCAGTGAGATATGCTGGATTCTAAACGGAGAAGCTTCTCTGACGCTTTTTCACAGAGATTTTGAAACTGAAATCTCCCATGCTGTTTCCACCATAGCCAGCAATGGGCTTCCCCATAGAACTTGCCAACCTGAATTCCTACAGGCTAGATGTGAGAGGCACATTCTGCTGCTTCCTCCCTTAGAGTTAAACTAGCTTCTGAAAGCTCAACCTCCAGGGAGTCTGTTTGGCAGAGATATAGAACACACTTTTCCAAGCCTGTTGGAAGGCATTTGCAGTTTCATTTCGCGTCTAATTTCCCAAACCAAACTGCTTGCAGCTCTAACTGCCTTCTAACTACCACTTCTATGGTTCAGTGAGATATGCTGGATTCTAAACGGAGAAGCTTCTCTGACGCTTTTTCACAGAGATTTTGAAACTGAAATCTCCCATGCCGTTTCCACCATAGGCAGCAATGGGCTTCCCCATAGAACTTGCCAACCTGAATTCCTACAGGCTAGATGTGAGAGGCACATTCTGCTGCTTCATCCCTAAGAGTTAAGCTTGCTTGTGAAAGCTCAACCTCCGGGGAGTCTGTTTGGCAGAGATATAGAACACACTTTTCCAAGCCTGTTGGAAGTCCTTTGCAGTGTCATTTCGCATCTAATTTCCCAAACCAAACTGCTTGCAGCTCTAACTCCCTTCTAACTACCACTTCTTCGGTTCAGTGAGATATGCTGGATTCTAAACGGAGAAGCTTCTCTGACGCTTTTTCACAGAGATTTTGAAACTGAAATCTCCCATGCCGTTTCCACCATAGGCAGCAATGGGCTTCCCCATAGAACTTGCCAACCTGAATTCCTACAGGCTAGATGTGAGAGGCACATTCTGCTGCTTCCTCCCTTAGAGTTAAACTTGCTTCTGAAAGCTCAACCTCCGGGGAGTTTGTTTGGCAGAGATATAGAACACACTTTTCCAAGCCTGTTGGAAGGCATTTGCAGTTTCATTTCGCGTCTAATTTCCCAAACCAAACTGCTTGCAGCTCTAACTGCCTTCTATCTACCACTTCTTCGGTTCAGTGAGATATGCTGGATTCTAAACGGAGAAGCTTCTCTGACGCTTTTTCACAGAGATTTTGAAACTGAAATCTCCCATGCCGTTTCCACCATAGGCAGCAATGGGCTTCCCCATAGAACTTGCCAACCTGAATTCCTACAGGCTAGATGTGAGAGGCACATTCTGCTGCTTCCTCCCTAAGAGTTAAGCTTGCTTCTGAAAGCTCAACCTCCGGGGAGTCTGTTTGGCAGAGATATAGAACACACTTTTCCAAGCCTGTTGGAAGGCCTTTGCAGTGTCATTTCGCATCTAATTTCCCAAACCAAACTGCTTGCAGCTCTAACTCCCTTCTAACTACCACTTCTTCGGTTCAGTGAGATATGCTGGATTCTAAACGGAGAAGCTTCTCTGACGCTTTTTCACAGAGATTTTGAAACTGAAATCTCCCATGCCGTTTCCACCATAGGCAGCAATAGGCTTCCCCATAGAACTTGCCAACCTGAATTCCTACAGGCTAGATGTGAGAGGCACATTCTGCTGCTTCCTCCCTTAGAGTTAAACTAGCTTCTGAAAGCTCAACCTCCGGGGAGTTTGTTTGGCAGAGATATAGGACACACTTTTCCAAGCCTGTTGGAAGGCCTTTGCAGTTTCATTTCGCGTCTAATTTCCCAAACCAAACTGCTTGCAGCTCTAACTCCCTTCTAACTACCACTTCTTCGGTTCAGTGAGATATGCTGGATTCTAAACGGAGAAGCTTCTCTGACGCTTTTTCACAGAGATTTTGAAACTGAAATCTCCCATGCCGTTTCCACCATAGGCAGCAATGGGCTTCCCCATAGAACTTGCCAACCTGAATTCCTACAGGCTAGATGTGAGAGGCACATTCTGCTGCTTCCTCCCTAACAGTTAAGCTTGCTTCTGAAAGCTCAACCTCCGGGGACTCTGTTTGGCACAGATATAGAACACACTTTTCCAAGCCTGTTGGAAGGCCTTTGCAGTGTCATTTCGCATCTAATTTCCCAAACCAAACTGCTTGCAGCTCTAACTCCCTTCTAACTACCACTTCTTCGGTTCAGTGAGATATGCTGGATTCTAAACGGAGAAGCTTCTCTGACGCTTTTTCACAGAGATATTGAAACTGAAATCTCCCATGCCGTTTCCACCATAGGCAGCAATGGGCTTCCCCATAGAACTTGCCAACCTGAATTCCTACAGGCTAGATGTGAGAGGCACATTCTGCTGCTTCCTCCCTTAGAGTTAAACTAGCTTCTGAAAGCTCAACCTCCGGGGAGTCTGTTTGGCAGAGATATAGAACACACTTTTCCAAGCCTGTTGGAAGGCATTTGCAGTTTCATTTCGCGTCTAATTTCCCAAACCAAACTGCTTGCAGCTCTAACTCCCTTCTAACTACCACTTCTTCGGTTCAGTGAGATATGCTGGATTCTAAACGGAGAAGCTTCTCTGACGCTTTTTCACAGAGATTTTGAAACTGAAATCTCCCATGCTGTTTCCACCATACGCAGCAATGGGCTTCCCCATAGAACTTGCCAACCTGAATTCCTACAGGCTAGATGTGAGAGGCACATTCTGCTGCTTCCTCCCTTAGAGTTAAACTAGCTTCTGAAAGCTCAACCTCCAGGGAGTCTGTTTGGCAGAGATATAGAACACACTTTTCCAAGCCTGTTGGAAGGCATTTGCAGTTTCATTTCGCGTCTAATTTCCCAAACCAAACTGCTTGCAGCTCTAACTGCCTTCTAACTACCACTTCTTCGGTTCAGTGAGATATGCTGGATTCTAAACGGAGAAGCTTCTCTGACGCTTTTTCACAGAGATTTTGAAACTGAAATCTCCCATGCCGTTTCCACCATAGGCAGCAATGGGCTTCCCTATAGAACTTGCCAACCTGAATTCCTACAGGCTAGATGTGAGAGGCACATTCTGCTGCTTCCTCCCTAAGAGTTAAGCTTGCTTCTGAAAGCTCAACCTCCGGGGAGTCTGTTGGGCAGAGATATAGAACACACTTTTCCAAGCCTGTTGGAAGGCCTTTGCAGTGTCATTTCGCATCTAATTTCCCAAACCAAACTGCTTGCAGCTCTAACTCCCTTCTAACTACCACTTCTTCGGTTCAGTGAGATATGCTGGATTCTAAACGGAGAAGCTTCTCTGACGCTTTTTCACAGAGATTTTGAAACTGAAATCTCCCATGCCGTTTCCACCATAGGCAGCAATGGGCTTCCCCATAGAACTTGCCAACCTGAATTCCTACAGGCTAGATGTGAGAGGCACATTCTGCTGCTTCCTCCCTTAGAGTTAAACTTGCTTCTGAAAGCTCAACCTCCGGGGAGTTTGTTTGGCAGAGATATAGAACACACTTTTCCAAGCCTGTTGGAAGGCATTTGCAGTTTCATTTCGCGTCTAATTTCCCAAACCAAACTGCTTGCAGCTCTAACTGCCTTCTATCTACCACTTCTTCGGTTCAGTGAGATATGCTGGATTCTAAACGGAGAAGCTTCTCTGACGCTTTTTCACAGAGATTTTGAAACTGAAATCTCCCATGCCGTTTCCACCATAGGCAGCAATGGGCTTCCCCATAGAACTTGCCAACCTGAATTCCTACAGGCTAGATGTGAGAGGCACATTCTGCTGCTTCCTCCCTAAGAGTTAAGCTTGCTTCTGAAAGCTCAACCTCCGGGGAGTCTGTTTGGCAGAGATATAGAACACACTTTTCCAAGCCTGTTGGAAGGCCTTTGCAGTGTCATTTCGCATCTAATTTCCCAAACCAAACTGCTTGCAGCTCTAACTCCCTTCTAACTACCACTTCTTCGGTTCAGTGAGATATGCTGGATTCTAAACGGAGAAGCTTCTCTGACGCTTTTTCACAGAGATTTTGAAACTGAAATCTCCCATGCCGTTTCCACCATAGGCAGCAATAGGCTTCCCCATAGAACTTGCCAACCTGAATTCCTACAGGCTAGATGTGAGAGGCACATTCTGCTGCTTCCTCCCTTAGAGTTAAACTAGCTTCTGAAAGCTCAACCTCCGGGGAGTTTGTTTGGCAGAGATATAGGACACACTTTTCCAAGCCTGTTGGAAGGCCTTTGCAGTTTCATTTCGCGTCTAATTTCCCAAACCAAACTGCTTGCAGCTCTAACTCCCTTCTAACTACCACTTCTTCGGTTCAGTGAGATATGCTGGATTCTAAACGGAGAAGCTTCTCTGACGCTTTTTCACAGAGATTTTGAAACTGAAATCTCCCATGCCGTTTCCACCATAGGCAGCAATGGGCTTCCCCATAGAACTTGCCAACCTGAATTCCTACAGGCTAGATGTGAGAGGCACATTCTGCTGCTTCCTCCCTAACAGTTAAGCTTGCTTCTGAAAGCTCAACCTCCGGGGACTCTGTTTGGCACAGATATAGAACACACTTTTCCAAGCCTGTTGGAAGGCCTTTGCAGTGTCATTTCGCATCTAATTTCCCAAACCAAACTGCTTGCAGCTCTAACTCCCTTCTAACTACCACTTCTTCGGTTCAGTGAGATATGCTGGATTCTAAACGGAGAAGCTTCTCTGACGCTTTTTCACAGAGATATTGAAACTGAAATCTCCCATGCCGTTTCCACCATAGGCAGCAATGGGCTTCCCCATAGAACTTGCCAACCTGAATTCCTACAGGCTAGATGTGAGAGGCACATTCTGCTGCTTCCTCCCTTAGAGTTAAACTAGCTTCTGAAAGCTCAACCTCCGGGGAGTCTGTTTGGCAGAGATATAGAACACACTTTTCCAAGCCTGTTGGAAGGCATTTGCAGTTTCATTTCGCGTCTAATTTCCCAAACCAAACTGCTTGCAGCTCTAACTCCCTTCTAACTACCACTTCTTCGGTTCAGTGAGATATGCTGGATTCTAAACGGAGAAGCTTCTCTGACGCTTTTTCACAGAGATTTTGAAACTGAAATCTCCCATGCTGTTTCCACCATACGCAGCAATGGGCTTCCCCATAGAACTTGCCAACCTGAATTCCTACAGGCTAGATGTGAGAGGCACATTCTGCTGCTTCCTCCCTTAGAGTTAAACTAGCTTCTGAAAGCTCAACCTCCAGGGAGTCTGTTTGGCAGAGATATAGAACACACTTTTCCAAGCCTGTTGGAAGGCATTTGCAGTTTCATTTCGCGTCTAATTTCCCAAACCAAACTGCTTGCAGCTCTAACTGCCTTCTAACTACCACTTCTTCGGTTCAGTGAGATATGCTGGATTCTAAACGGAGAAGCTTCTCTGACGCTTTTTCACAGAGATTTTGAAACTGAAATCTCCCATGCCGTTTCCACCATAGGCAGCAATGGGCTTCCCTATAGAACTTGCCAACCTGAATTCCTACAGGCTAGATGTGAGAGGCACATTCTGCTGCTTCCTCCCTAAGAGTTAAGCTTGCTTCTGAAAGCTCAACCTCCGGGGAGTCTGTTGGGCAGAGATATAGAACACACTTTTCCAAGCCTGTTGGAAGGCCTTTGCAGTGTCATTTCGCATCTAATTTCCCAAACCAAACTGCTTGCAGCTCTAACTCCCTTCTAACTACCACTTCTTCGGTTCAGTGAGATATGCTGGATTCTAAACGGAGAAGCTTCTCTGACGCTTTTTCACAGAGATTTTGAAACTGAAATCTCCCATGCCGTTTCCACCATAGGCAGCAATGGGCTTCCCCATAGAACTTGCCAACCTGAATTCCTACAGGCTAGATGTGAGAGGCACATTCTGCTGCTTCCTCCCTTAGAGTTAAACTAGCTTCTGAAAGCTCAACCTCCGGGGAGTTTGTTTGGCAGAGATATAGAACACACTTTTCCAAGCCTGTTGGAAGGCATTTGCAGTTTCATTTCGCGTCTAATTTCCCAAACCAAACTGCTTGCAGCTCTAACTCCCTTCTAACTACCACTTCTTCGGTTCAGTGAGATATGCTGGATTCTAAACGGAGAAGCTTCTCTGACGCTTTTTCACAGAGATTTTGAAACTGAAATCTCCCATGCCGTTTCCACCATAGGCAGCAATGGGCTTCCCCATAGAACTTGCCAACCTGAATTCCCACAGGCTAGATGTGAGAGGCACATTCTGCTGCTTCCTCCCTAACAGTTAAGCTTGCTTCTGAAAGCTCAACCTCCGGGGACTCTGTTTGGCACAGATATAGAACACACTTTTCCAAGCCTGTTGGAAGGCCTTTGCAGTGTCATTTCGCATCTAATTTCCCAAACCAAACTGCTTGCAGCTCAAACTCCCTTCTAACTACCACTTCTTGGTTCAGTGAGATATGCTGGATTCTAAACGGAGAAGCTTCTCTGACGCTTTTTCACAGAAATTTTGAAACTGAAATCTCCCATGCCGTTTCCACCATAGGCAGCAATGGGCTTCGCAATAGAACTTGCCAACCTGAATTCCTACAGGCTAGATGTGAGGGGCACATTCTGCTGCTTCCACCCTAAGAGTTAAACTTGCTTCTGAATGCTCAACCTCCGGGGAGTCTGTTTGACAGAGATATAGAACACACTTTTCCAAGCCTGTTCGAAGGCCTTTGCAATGTGATTTCGCGTCTAATTTCCCAAACCAAACTGTTTGCAGCTCTACCTTGTAACTACCACTTTTTCGGTTCAGTGAGATATGCTGGATTCTAAACGGAGAAGCTTCCCTGATGCTTTTTCACAGAGATTTTGAAATTGAAATTTCCAAACCCGTTTCTAACGAAGGCGCCAATGGGCTTCCCCATAAAACTTGCCAACCTGAATTCCTACAGGCTAGATGTGAGAGGCACATTCTGCTGCTTCCTCCCTTAGAGTTAAACTAGCTTCTGAAAGCTCAACCTCCGGGGAGTCTGTTTGGCAGAGATATAGAACACACTTTTCCAAGCCTGTTGGAAGGCATTTGCAGTGTCATTTCGCGTCTAATTTCCCAAACCAAACTGCTTGCAGCTCTAACTCCCTTCTAACTACCACTTCTTCGGTTCAGTGAGATATGCTGGATTCTAAACGGAGAAGCTTTTCTGACGCTTTATCACAGAGATTTTGAAACTGAAATCTCCCATGCCGTTTCCACCATAGGCAGCAATGGGCTTCCCCATAGAACTTGCCAACCTGAATTCCTACAGGCTAGATGTGAGAGGCACATTCTGCTGCTTCCACCCTAAAAGTTAAACTTGCTTCTGAAAGCTCAACCTCCGGGGAGTCTGTTGGGCAGAGATATAGAACACACTTTTCCAAGCCTGTTCGAAGGCCTTTGCAATGTGATTTCGCGTCTAATTTCCCAAACCAAACTGCTTGCAGCTCTAACTCCCTTCTAACTACCACTTCTTGGTTCAGTGAGATATGCTGGATTCTAAACGGAGAAGCTTCTCTGACGCTTTTTCACAGAAATTTTGAAACTGAAATCTCCCATGCCGTTTCCACCATAGGCAGCAATGGGCTTCGCAATAGAACTTGCCAACCTGAATTCCTACAGGCTAGATGTGAGGGGCACATTCTGCTGCTTCCACCCTAAGAGTTAAACTTGCTTCTGAATGCTCAACCTCCGGGGAGTCTGTTTGACAGAGATATAGAACACACTTTTCCAAGCCTGTTCGAAGGCCTTTGAAATGTGATTTCGCGTCTAATTTCCCAAACCAAAGTGCTTGCAGTTCTAACTCCCTTCTAAATAAACTTCTTCGGTTCAGTGAGATATGCTGGATTCTAAACGGAGAAGCATCCCTGATGCTTTTTCACAGAGATTTTGAAACTGAAATTTCCAAACCCGTTTCCAACGAAGGCGCCAATGGGCTTCCCCATAGAACTTGCCAACCTGAATTCCTACAGGCTAGATGTGAGAGGCACATTCTGCTGCTTCCTCCCTTAGAGTTAAACTAGCTTCTGAAAGCTCAACCTCCGGGGAGTCTGTTTGGCAGAGATATACAACACACTTTTCCAAGCCTGTTGGAAGGCATTTGCAGTGTCATTTCGCGTTTATTTTCCCAAACGAAACTGCTTAAAGCTCTCCCTTCTAACTATCACTTTTTCGGTTCAGTGAGATATGCTGGATTCTAAACGGAGAAGCTTCTCTGACGCTTTTTCACAGAGATTTTGAAACTGAAATCTAACATGCCGTTTCCACCATAGGCAGCAATGGGCTTCCCCATAGAACTTGCCAACCTGAATTCCTACAGGTTAGCTGTGAGAGGCACATTCTGCTGCTTCCACCCTAAGAGTTAAACTTGCTTCTGAAAGCTCAACCTCTGGGGAGTCTGTTTGGCAGAGATATAGAACACACTTTTCCAAGCCGGTTGGAAGGCATTTGCAGTGTCATTTCGCGTCTAATTTCCCAAACCAAACTGCTTGCAGCTCTACCTTCTAACTACCACTTTTTCGGTTCAGTGAGATATGCTGGATTCTAAACGGAGAAGCTTCTCTGATGCTTTTTCCCAGAGATTTTGAAACTGAAATTTCCAAACCCGTTTCCAACGAAGGCGCCAATGGGCTTCCCCATAGAATTTGCCCACCTGAATTCCTACAGGCTAGATGTGAGAGGCACATTCTGCTGCTTCCTCCCTTAGAGTTAAACTTGCTTCTGAAAGCTCAACCTCCGGGGAGTCTGTTTGGCAGAGGTATAGAACACACTTTTCCAAGCCTGTTGGAAGGCCTCTGCAGTGTCATTTCGCGTCTAATTTCCCAAACCAAACTGCTTGCAGCTCTAACTCCCTTCTAACTACCACTTCTTCGGTTCAGTGAGATATGCTGGATTCTAAACGGAGAAGCTTCTCTGACGCTTTTTCACAGAGATTTTGAAACTGAAATCTCCCATGCCGTTTCCCCCTTAGGCAGCAATGGGCTTCCCCATAGAACTTGCCATCCTGAATTCCTACAGGCTAGATGTGAGAGGCACATTCTGCTGCTTCCTCTCTTAGAGTTAAACTTGCTTCTGAAAGCTAAACCTCCGGGGAGTCTGTTTGGCAGAGATATCGAACACACTTTTCCAAGCCTGTTGGAAGGCATTTGCAGTGTCATTTCGCGTCTAATTTCCGAAACCAAACTGTTTGCAGCTCTAACTCCCTTCTAAATACCACTTCTTCGGTTCAGTGAGAATTGCTGTATTCTAAACGCGGAAGCTTCTCTGACAATTTTACACAGAGATTTTCAAACTGAAATCTCCTAACCCGTTTCCACCATAGACGGCAATGGGCTCCCCCATAGAACTTGCCAACCTGAATTCCTACAGGCTAGATGTGAGAGGCACATTCTGCTGCTTCGTCCCTTAGAGTTAAACATGCTTCTAAAAGGTCAACCTGCAGGGAGTCTCTTTGGCTGAGATATAGGACACACATTTTCAAGCCTCTTGGAAGGCATTTGCAGTGTGATTTCGTGTCTAATTTGCCAAACCAGAGTGTTTTGGAGCTCTAACTCCCTTATAAGAAACCACTTCTTCTTTCAGTGAGATATCCTGTATTCTAAAAGGGTAAGATTCTCTAACGCTTTTTCAGAGAGATTTTGAAACTGAAATCTCCCAAGCCGTTTCCACCATAGGCGCCAATGGGCTTCCCCATAGAACTTTCCAACCTGAATTCCTACAGGCTAGATCTAGGAGGCACATTCTGCTGCTTCCTCCCTTATAGTTAAACTAGCTTCTAAAAGCTCAACCTCCAGGGAGTCTCTTTGGTAGAGTTATGGCACACACTTTGCAAGCCTGTTGAACGGCCTTTGCAGTGTGATTTCGCGTCTAATTTCCCAAACCAAACTGCTTGCAGCTCTAACTCCCTTCTAACTACCACTTCTTCGGTTCAGTGAGAGTTGCTGTATTCTAAACGCGGAAGCTTCTCTGACACTTTTACACAGAGATTTTCAAACTGATATCTCCCAACTCGTTTCCACAATCGACGGCAATGGGCTTCCCCATAGAACTTGCCAACCTGAATTCCTACAGGCTAGATGTGAGAGGCACATTCTGCTGCTTCCTCCCTTAGAGGTAAGCTTCCTTCTCAAAGCTCAATCTCCAGGGAGTCTCTTTGGCAGAGTTATAGCACCCACTTTTCCAAGCCTTTTGGAAGGCATTTGCCGTGTGATTTCATGTCTAATTTCCAAAACCAAACAGTTTAAAGCTCTAACTCCCTTATAACTACCACTTCTTCGGTTCAGTGCGATATGCTGGATTCTAAACGGGGAAGCTTCTTTGACGCTCTTTCACAGAGTTTTTGAAACTGAAATCTCCAAACCCATTTCAAA
Source organism: Cynocephalus volans (assembly GCF_027409185.1). Taxonomy (NCBI): domain Eukaryota; kingdom Metazoa; phylum Chordata; class Mammalia; order Dermoptera; family Cynocephalidae; genus Cynocephalus; species Cynocephalus volans. The sequence continues at coordinate 158,759,198 of NC_084467.1, read as the reverse complement.
CGTAGGCGCCAATGGGCTTCCCCATACAACCTGCCAACCTGAATTCCTACAGGCTAGATGTGAGAGCCACATTCTGCTCCTTCCTACCTTAGCATTGAACTTGCTTCTAAAAGCTCAACCTCCAGGGAGTCTCTTTGGCTGAAATATAGCTCACAATTTTCCAAGCCTTTTGGAAGGCCTTTGCAGTGTGATTTCGCGTCTTATTTCCCAAAACAAACTGTTTGCAGATCTAAATCCGTTCTAACTACCATTTCTTCGGTTCAGTGAGATATGCTGGATTCTAAACGGGGAAGCTTCTCTAACGGCTTTTCACAGAAATTTTGAAACTGAAATCTCCTAACCCGTTTCCACCGTAGGCGGCAATGGGCTTCCCCATAGAACTTGCCAACCTGAATAACTACAGGCTAGATGTGAGAGGCACATTCTGCTGCTTCCTCCCTTAGATATAAACTAGCTTCTGAAAGCTCAACCTCCGGGGAGTCTGTTTGGCAGAGATATAGAACACACTTTTCCAAGCCTGTTCGAAGGCCTTTGCAATGTGATTTCGCGTCTAATTTCCCAAACCAAACTGCTTGCAGCTCTAACTCCCTTCTAACTACCACTTCTTGGTTCAGTGAGATATGCTGGATTCTAAACGGAGAAGCTTCTTTGACGCTTTTTCACAGAAATTTTGAAACTGAAATCTCCCATGCCGTTTCCACCATAGGCAGCAATGGGCTTCCCCATAGGACTTGCCAACCTGAATTCCTACAGGCTAGATGTGAGAGGCACATTCTGCTGCTTCCTCCCTTCGAGTTAAACTTTCTTCTGAAAGCTCAACCTCCGGGGAGTCTGTTTGGCAGAGATATAGAACACACTTTTCCAAGCCTGTTGGAAGGCCTTTGCAGTTTCATTTCGCATCTAATTTCCCAAACCAAACTGCTTGCAGCTCTAAGTCCCTTCTAACTACCACTTCTTTGGTTCAGTGAGATATGCTGGATTCTAAACGGAGAAGCTTCTCTGACGCTTTTTCACAGAGATTTTGAAACTGAAATCTCCCATGCCGTTTCCACCATAGGCAGCAATGGGCTTCCCCATAGAACTTGCCAACCTGAATTCCTACAGGCTAGATGTGAGGGGCACATTCTGTTGCTTCCACCCTAAGAGTTAAACTTGCTTCTGAAAGCTCAACATCCGGGGAGTCTGTTTGGCAGAGAAATACAACACACTTTTCCAAGCCTGTTGGAAGGCATTTGCAGTGTCATTTCACGTCTAATTTCCCAAACCAAACTGTTTGCAGCTCTACCTTCTAACTACCACTTTTTCGGTTCAGTGAGATATGCTGGATTCTAAACGGAGAAGCTTCCCTGATGCTTTTTCACAGAGATTTTGAAATTGAAATTTCCAAACCCGTTTCCAACGAAGGCGCCAATGGGCTTCCCCATAGAACTTGCCAACCTGAATTCCTACAGGCTAGATGTGAGAGGCACATTCTGCTGCTTCCTCCCTTAGAGTTAAACTAGCTTCTGAAAGCTCAACCTCCGGGGAGTCTGTTTGACAGAGATATAGAACACACTTTTCCAAGCCTGTTCGAAGGCCTTTGCAATGTGATTTCGCGTCTAATTTCCCAAACCAAACTGCTTGCAGCTCTAACTCCCTTCTAACTACCACTTCTTGGTTCAGTGAGATATGCTGGATTCTAAACGGAGAAGCTTCTCTGACGCTTTTTCACAGAAATTTTGAAACTGAAATCTCCCATGCCGTTTCCACCATAGGCAGCAATGGGCTTCCCCATAGGACTTGCCAACCTGAATTCCTACAGGCTAGATGTGAGAGGCACATTCTGCTGCTTCCTCCCTTCGAGTTAAACTTTCTTCTGAAAGCTCAACCTCCGGGGAGTCTGTTTGGCAGAGATATAGAACACACTTTTCCAAGCCTGTTGGAAGGCCTTTGCAGTTTCATTTCGCATCTAATTTCCCAAACCAAACTGCTTGCAGCTCTAACTCCCTTCTAACTACCACTTCTTCGGTTCAGTGAGATATGCTGGATTCTAAACGGAGAAGCTTCTCTGACGCTTTTTCACAGAGATTTTGAAACTGAAATCTCCCATGCCGTTTCCACCATAGGCAGCAATGGGCTTCCCCATAGAACTTGCCAACCTGAATTCCTACAGGCTAGATGTGAGGGGCACATTCTGTTGCTTCCACCCTAAGAGTTAAACTTGCTTCTGAAAGCTCAACATCCGGGGAGTCTGTTTGGCAGAGAAATACAACACACTTTTCCAAGCCTGTTGGAAGGCATTTGCAGTGTCATTTCACGTCTAATTTCCCAAACCAAACTGTTTGCAGCTCTACCTTCTATCTACCACTTTTTCGGTTCAGTGAGATATGCTGGATTCTAAACGGAGAAGCTTCCCTGATGCTTTTTTACAGAGATTTTGAAATTGAAATTTCCAAACCCGTTTCCAACGAAGGCGCCAATGGGCTTCCCCATAGAACTTGCCAACCTGAATTCCTACAGGCTAGATGTGAGAGGCACATTCTGCTGCTTCCTCCCTTAGAGTTAAACTAGCTTCTGAAAGCTCAACCTCCGGGGAGTCTGTTTGGCAGAGATATAGAACACACTTTTCCAAGCCTGTTGGAAGGCATTTGCAGTGTCATTTCGCGTCTAATTTCCCAAACCAAACTGCTTGCAGCTCTAACTCCCTTCTAACTACCACTTCTTCGGTTCAGTGAGATATGCTGGATTCTAAACGGAGAAGCTTTTCTGACGCTTTTTCACAGAGATTTTGAAACTGAAATCTCCCATGCCGTTTCCACCATAGGCAGCAATGGGCTTCGCAATAGAACTTGCCAACCTGAATTCCTACAGGCTAGATGTGAGAGGCACATTCTGCTGCTTCCACCCTAAAAGTTAAACTTGCTTCTGAAAGCTCAACCTCCGGGGAGTCTGTTGGGCAGAGATATAGAACACACTTTTCCAAGCCTGTTCGAAGGCCTTTGCAATGTGATTTCGCGTCTAATTTCCCAAACCAAACTGCTTGCAGCTCTAACTCCCTTCTAACTACCACTTCTTGGTTCAGTGAGATATGCTGGATTCTAAACGGAGAAGCTTCTCTGACGCTTTTTCACAGAAATTTTGAAAGTGAAATCTCCCATGCCGTTTCCACCATAGGCAGCAATGGGCTTCGCAATAGAACTTGCCAACCTGAATTCCTACAGGCTAGATGTGAGGGGCACATTCTGCTGCTTCCACCCTAAGAGTTAAACTTGCTTCTGAAAGCTCAATCTCCAGGGAGTCTGTTTGACAGAGATATAGAACACAATTTTCCAAGCCTGTTCGAAGGCCTTTGAAATGTGATTTCGCGTCTAATTTCCCAAACCAAAGTGCTTGCAGTTCTAACTCCCTTCTAAATAAACTTCTTCGGTTCAGTGAGATATGCTGGATTCTAAACGGAGAAGCATCCCTGATGCTTTTTCACAGAGATTTTGAAACTGAAATTTCCAAACCCGTTTCCAACGAAGGCGCCAATGGGCTTCCCCATAGAACTTGCCAACCTGAACTCCTACAGGCTAGATGTGAGAGGCACATTCTGCTGCTTCCTCTCTTAGAGTTAAACTACCTTCTGAAAGCTCAACCTCCGGGGAGTCTGTTTGGCAGAGATATACAACACACTTTTCCAAGCCTGTTGGAAGGCATTTGCAGTGTCATTTCGCGTTTATTTTCCCAAACGAAACTGCTTGAAGCTCTACCTTCTAACTATCACTTTTTCGGTTCAGTGAGATATGCTGGATTCTAAACGGAGAAGCTTCTCTGACGCTTTTTCACAGAGATTTTGAAACTGAAATCTCCCATGCTGTTTCCACCATAGGCAGCAATGGCCTTCCCCATAGAACTTGCCAACCTGAATTCCTACAGGCTAGATGTGAGAGGCACATTCTGCTGCTTCCTCCCTTAGAGTTAAACTTGCTTCTGAAAGCTCAACCTCCGGGGACTCTGTTTGGCAGAGATATAGAACACACTCTTCCAAGCCTGTTGGAAGGCATTTGCAGTGTCATTTCGCTTCTAATTTCCCAAACCAAACTGCTTGCAGCTCTAAATCCCTTCTAACTACCACTTCTTCAGTTCAGTGAGATATGCTGGATGCTAAACGGAGAAGCTTCTCTGACGATTTTTCACAGAGATTTTGAAACTGAAATCTCCCATGCCGTTTCCACCATAGGCAGCAATGGGCTTCCCCATAGAACATGCCAACCTGAATTCCTACAGGCTAGATGTGAGAGGCACATTCTGCTGCTTCCACCCTAAGAGTTAAACTTGCTTCTGAAAGCTCAACCTCCGGGGAGTCTGTTGGGCAGAGATATAGAACACACTTTTCCAAGCCTGTTTGAAGGCCTTTGCAATGTGATTTCGCGTCTAATTTCCCAAACCAAACTGCTTGCAGGTCTAACTCCCTTCTAACTACCACTTCTTCGGTTCAGTGAGATATGCTGGATTCTAAACGGAGAAGCTTCTCTGACGCTTTTTCACAGAGATTTTGAAACTGAAATCTAACATGCCGTTTCCACCATAGGCAGCAATGGGCTTCCCCATAGAACTTGCCAACCTGAATTCCTACAGGCTAGCTGTGAGAGGCACATTCTGCTGCTTCCACCCTAAGAGTTAAACTTGCTTCTGAAAGCTCAACCTCTGGGGAGTCTGTTTGGCAGAGATATAGAACACACTTTTCCAAGCCTGTTGGAAGGCATTTGCAGTGTCATTTCGCGTCTAATTTCCCAAACCAAACTGCTTGCAGCTCTACCTTCTAACTACCACTTTTTCGGTTCAGTGAGATATGCTGGATTCTAAACGGAGAAGCTTCTCTGATGCTTTTTCACAGAGATTTTGAAACTGAAATTTCCAAACCCGTTTCCAACGAAGGCGCCAATGGGCTTCCCCATAGAACTTGCCCACCTGAATTCCTACAGGCTAGATGTGAGAGGCACATTCTGCTGCTTCCTCCCTTAGAGTTAAACTTGCTTCTGAAAGCTCAACCTCTGGGGAGTCTGTTTGGCAGAGGTATAGAACACACTTTTCCAAGCCTGTTGGAAGGCCTCTGCAGTGTCATTTCGCGTCTAATTTCCCAAACCAAACTGCTTGCAGCTCTAACTCCCTTCTAACTACCACTTCTTCGGTTCAGTGAGATATGCTGGATTCTAAACGGAGAAGCTTCTCTGACGCTTTTTCACAGAGATTTTGAAACTGAAATCTCCCATGCCGTTTCCACCATAGGCAGCAATGGGCTTCCCCATAGAACTTGCCAACCTGAATTCCTACAGGCTAGATGTGAGAGGCACATTCTGCTGCTTCCTCTTTTAGAGTTAAACTTGCTTCTGAAAGCTAAACCTCCGGGGAGTCTGTTTGGCAGAGATATCGAACACACTTTTCCAAGCCTGTTGGAAGGCATTTGCAGTGTCATTTCGCGTCTAATTTCCGAAACCAAACTGTTTGCAGCTCTAACTCCCTTCTAAATACCACTTCTTCGGTTCAGTGAGAATTGCTGTATTCTAAACGCGGAAGCTTCTCTGACAATTTTACACAGAGATTTTCAAACTGAAATCTCCTAACCCGTTTCCACCATAGACGGCAATGGGCTCCCCCATAGAACTTGCCAACCTGAATTCCTACAGGCTAGATGTGAGAGGCACATTCTGCTGCTTCGTCCCTTAGAGTTAAACATGCTTCTAAAAGCTCAACCTGCAGGGAGTCTCTTTGGCTGAGATATAGGACACACATTTTCAAGCCTCTTGGAAGGCATTTGCAGTGTGATTTCGTGTCTAATTTGCCAAACCAGAGTGTTTTGGAGCTCTAACTCCCTTATAAGAAACCACTTCTTCTTTCAGTGAGATATCCTGTATTCTAAAAGGGTAAGATTCTCTAACGCTTTTTCAGAGAGATTTTGAAACTGAAATCTCCCAAGCCGTTTCCACCATAGGCGCCAATGGGCTTCCCCATAGAACTTTCCAACCTGAATTCCTACAGGCTAGATCTAGGAGGCACATTCTGCTGCTTCCTCCCTTATAGTTAAACTAGCTTCTAAAAGCTCAACCTCCAGGGAGTCTCTTTGGTAGAGTTATGGCACACACTTTGCAAGCCTGTTGAACGGCCTTTGCAGTGTGATTTCGCGTCTAATTTCCCAAACCAAACTGCTTGCAGCTCTAACTCCCTTCTAACTACCACTTCTTCGGTTCAGTGAGAGTTGCTGTATTCTAAACGCGGAAGCTTCTCTGACACTTTTACACAGAGATTTTCAAACTGATATCTCCCAACTCGTTTCCACAATCGACGGCAATGGGCTTCCCCATAGAACTTGCCAACCTGAATTCCTACAGGCTAGATGTGAGAGGCACATTCTGCTGCTTCCTCCCTTAGAGGTAAGCTTCCTTCTCAAAGCTCAATCTCCAGGGAGTCTCTTTGGCAGAGTTATAGCACACACTTTTCCATGCCTTTTGGAAGGCATTTGCAGTGTGATTTCATGTCTAATTTCCAAAACCAAACAGTTTAAAGCTCTAACTCCCTTATAACTACCACTTCTTCGGTTCAGTGCGATATGCTGGATTCTAAACGGGGAAGCTTCTTTGACGCTCTTTCACAGAGTTTTTGAAACTGAAATCTCCAAACCCATTTCAAACGTAGGCGCCAATGGGCTTCCCCATACAACCTGCCAACCTGAATTCCTACAGGCTAGATGTGAGAGCCACATTCTGCTCCTTCCTACCTTAGCATTGAACTTGCTTCTAAAAGCTCAACCTCCAGGGAGTCTCTTTGGCTGAGATATAGCTCACAATTTTCCAAGCCTTTTGGAAGGCCTTTGCAGTGTGATTTCGCGTCTTATTTCCCAAACCAAACTGTTTGCAGATCTAAATCCGTTCTAACTACCATTTCTTCGGTTCAGTGAGATATGCTGGATTCTAAACGGGGAAGCTTCTCTAACGGTTTTTCACAGAAATTTTGAAACTGAAATCTCCTAACCCGTTTCCACCGTAGGCGGCAATGGGCTTCCCCATAGAACTTGCCAACCTGAATAACTACAGGCTAGATGTGAGAGGCACATTCTGCTGCTTCCTCCCTTAGATATAAACTAGCTTCTGAAAGCTCAACCTCCGGGGAGTCTGTTTGGCAGAGATATAGAACACACTTTTCCAAGCCTGTTCGAAGGCCTTTGCAATGTGATTTCGCGTCTAATTTCCCAAACCAAACTGCTTGCAGCTCTAACTCCCTTCTAACTACCACTTCTTGGTTCAGTGAGATATGCTGGATTCTAAACGGAGAAGCTTCTTTGATGCTTTTTCACAGAAATTTTGAAACTGAAATCTCCCATGCCGTTTCCACCATAGGCAGCAATGGGCTTCCCCATAGGACTTGCCAACCTGAATTCCTACAGGCTAGATGTGAGAGGCACATTCTGCTGCTTCCTCCCTTCGAGTTAAACTTTCTTCTGAAAGCTCAACCTCCGGGGAGTCTGTTTGGCAGAGATATAGAACACACTTTTCCAAGCCTGTTGGAAGGCCTTTGCAGTTTCATTTCGCATCTAATTTCCCAAACCAAACTGCTTGCAGCTCTAACTCCCTTCTAACTACCACTTCTTTGGTTCAGTGAGATATGCTGGATTCTAAACGGAGAAGCTTCTCTGACGCTTTTTCACAGAGATTTTGAAACTGAAATCTACCAAGCCGTTTCCACATTAGGCGCCAATGGTCTTCCCCCTCGAATGTGCCTACCTGATTTCGTACAGGCTAGATGTGAGAGGCACATTCTGCTGCTTCCTCCCTTAGAGTTAAACTTGTTTCTAAAAGCTCATCCTCCAGACAGTCTTTTTGGCAGATATATACAACACACGTTCCCAAGCCTGTTGGAAGGCCTTTTCAAGTGCGATTTCGTGTGTAATTTCCGATACGAAAATGTTTGGAACTCTAACTCCTTTCTAACTACCACTGCACTGACCCTAGCATTATCCCTAACACAAACCATAGCCCTTACGCTAACCTTACCCATACCGTAACCCTAACCCTAACCGTAACCAAAACCCTCTCTGAACCCAAAACCTAACCCCAATCCTAACCTTAACCCTCACCCTAACCATAACCCTAGACCCATCCCTAGCCCTAGCCCTAGACCTAGCCCTAACCCTAGCCCTAACCATAGCACTCACCAGAGCCCTAGTCTTAAACCTAACACTAACCCTAACCATAGCCCCAACTGTTTACCGAAACTAACCCAAACCCTAACCCTAACCCTCAACCTAAACTTATCCCTAAACCCAGACGAAAACCTAACTCTAGCCCTCTCCCTAAACCTAGGCCTAATCCTAGCACTAACCCTAACCATAAACCTAACCCTAACACTAACCCAAAGCCTAGACCTAAGCCGAAATCTAACCCTAAACCAAACCCTAACCCTAAACCTTAACCTAACACTAGCCCTAAGCCTAACCCTAGCCATAGGCCTAAAGCTAGCAATAGCCTTTGCACGAACCCAGATCCTAAACCAAACCCTAACCATAACCCTAGCCCTAAACCCAGCCCTAAACTTAACCCTAAACCTCACACTATCCCTAAACCTAACCTTAGCCTTAATCATAGCCGTAAACCTGGCAATAAACCTAATCCTAAACCTAACTCTAACCCTAACAGTAAACCTAACCCTAACCCGAAACCAACCCAAAACTTAACCCTTACCCCAACCCTACTCCAAAAACTAGCCTTAACCCTAACAATAACCCTATCCCTAAAACTAACCATCTCCGTAACCCTAACCTTAAACATAACCCTAGCCCTAGCCTTAGCCCTAGGCCTAACCCTAACCCTAAGCTTAACCCAAACCCTAAAAGAAACCCTAAAAGTAACCTTAACCCAACCCAAATCCTAAACCTAACCCAACCCTAAACCTAACCCTAGTCCGAACCCTAGACTTAACCATAAGTATAACCCGATCCCTAACACTAACCATCTCCCTAACCCTAAACCTAAACCTAACCCTACCCCTAATCCTAGACTTAAACATAACCCTAGCCCTAAGTCTAACCATAACCGTAACCCTAACTGTAGCACTAAACCTCATCCTAGCTCTAGTCATAACCCTAACCACTAGCACTAATCCTAATCCTGAATCTAACACTAACCCTAACCTGAGCCCTAGCCCTAACCCTAACCCTAACCCTAACCCTAAGCCTAGACATAACCCTAACCCTAGCCCTAACCCTAGCACTAATCCTAACTCTATCCCTACACATAACCCTTACCGTAAACCTAACCCGAACCCTAATGCTAACCCTAACCCTAAGCCTAGTCGTAGCCCTTACCCTAACACTGGCCCGAGCCCTAACCCTAACTGTAATCCTAAACCTAGCCCTAACCCTAAAACTAGCCTGAACCCTACCCTAACCTTAACCCAGGCCCTAAAACTAGCCCTAGCTCTAGCCCTAATCCTAGCCCTAGGCCTCACCCTAATCATAAACCTGACCCTACCAGTAACCCTATCCCTAACCCTAACCCTCACCCTAAGCATAAACTTGACCCTACCAGTAACCGTAACCCTAACCCTAGCCCTAAACTTCAAACTAAACATAACTCCAGCCCTAATTCTAACCCTAACCCTAAACCTAAACCTAGGCCTAATCCTAATGCTAGGCCTATCCCTAGCACTAACCCTAACCCTAACCCTAAACCTAACACTAGCCCTAAGCCTAACTCTAGCCATAGGCCTAAAACTAGCCCTCACCCTGGCACCAACCCCAATCCTAAACCAAACCCTAACAATAACTCTAAGCCTGACTCTAACCCTAATCCTAAACCTAGCCCTAACCTTCAACATAACCCTAACCCAACCCCTAACCCGAACCAGAAACCTAACCCTAACCCTAACTCTAACCCTAACCCTAACCCTAATCCTAGCCCTAACCCTAACAACAGACCTAGGCCTCACCCTAGCCCTAACCCAAGCACTAACCCTAATCCTAAACCTAACCCTAATCCTAACCCGATCCCTACCCCTAACCCTAACGCTAACCCTAAACCAAACCCTACCCCTCACCCAAACTAACACTAACCCTCTTCCTAACGCTAATCCTAGCCCTAATCCTAACCCTCGCCCTAACCCTAAACCTAATGCTAACCCTAATGCTAAACCTAACACTCGCCCTAGCCCTAGCCCTAGCATGAACCCCAACACTAACCCAATCCCTAACACTAACCATAACCATAATCCTAACCATAATCCTAACCCTACCCCGAACCCTAGCCTTAACCCTAACAATAACCCGAACCCTAACACTCACCCTATCCCTAACACTGTCTCCCTAACCCTAACCCGAACCCCAAACCTAAACCTGAACCTAACCCTAACCCAAACCCTAACCCTAACCCTTACCCTAAACCTACCCGAACCCTAAACCTAACCGAAACCCAAACCCTAATGCAAACCTAACCTGAACCCGAATCTGAACCCTAATCAAATCCCTAACCCGAAAACTAACCCAAACTCTAACTCAATCCTTAACCATAAGGCTATCCCTAACCCTAACCATAGACCTAGGCCTAACCCTAACCTATACCCTAACTCTCACCCTCATCCTCATCCTCACCCTAACCCTAACACTAACCCCAGCCCTATCCCGAGCCCTAACCATTACCCTAACCCTAACGTAAACCCTAGCCCTAGCCGTGACCCTAACCCTAACCCTAACACTAACACTAACCCTACCATAGCCCCAATCCTAAACCCCAAACTTAACCCTAACCCTAACCCTAACCCTAGCCCTAGCCCTCATAACCCTAAACCTAACCCTAACTCTAGCCCTGGACCTAACCCTAACGCTAACCGTAACCCTACCCCTAACCCTAACCCTAACCCTAACCCTAACCTTAACTTTCTAAGTTTAGTTCAACACTCTCTTTTAAATTCTTCAAAAAGCCTACATTTTAACTAATTTAGTTTTGACTAGAAATCAATATCGGTTTATTCATCATTAAAAATGTTCAAGCTCAAATAGAATGTTTGTCAGCCTTGTTGTAGATGGGATTCAAGCTCTGAGTTAGAGGGAATTAATACAGGACCTATCAGAGCCTTGAAAAGTCAGATTAAAAATGGACTATTATTTACTGAGTTAAGTCTATACCCTAAGGCAAAATAACCAGTACAATTACAGTTATTTCCCTTAATGAATAGCTTGGTGAAGGCTCTCATTTTGAAGTTACCAAAAAGTAAACTGAAAACAAATTATTTGGGCATAATTTGTGCCAGCTATTTTCTTCAGTTCTGAAATTTTCTGTAGACAAGAAATTTATAGGAACATATTTTTCTTTTCTTGTGTAGAAAAGGTTGATAATGCATACAATCTTACTTGTAATTTTTAATAACCTACAAATTATATATATTAACCCGGGTAGTGAATGCATATTTCCATTTCTTTTAAAATCTTTATTTCACACGAAAAACTACCTGTAAATGTTCCCCATACTTTAGTTTAATACCATTCATAACTACCTACTGCCAATTCTTGCATTTTTGAAACTTCATATGTATGCAGAAGGTGGAAATAAGTGCGTATAGCTGAAATGAAAGAACACAAAGTTCCAGCAATAAACGTTTGAAATGCAAAATAGTCTAGTCCTTTAATCAAATATTTATTAAGTTCCAACATGGCTCTGGCAAGTAGTAGTACATGTGATCACAGTGCTTAGAATAAGTTGGATGCCAGGAAATGTGTGTGACTCAGGTGTCATCAGTCTATTCACATTGGTTTGAAATATTTTAAAAATACTTTTGACTTGGCTTTTTATTTCAGTCATACTGATCATTATTATTCTATCAAAATCTATTTTTGGAGCTGGATAAATGGTTGAAGAAGTATTGCCCTACTTACCTCATTTTTAAAGAGACAGAGGTCTGTTAGAAAATGAATGGCTGCATTTAACATGTTTGATTATAATAATAATGACAAAAATTGCAACAATAGTAAATATTAAATGTCCTTTAATCTTCCCAACAAATCTATGTAGTTGGTAGTTCTTATCCCAGATTTGTAGATAAGGAAAGAGGGGCATGGAGAATTTATAAACTCAACATATCACAGCAAAATGGTAGAAAAGGCTTTGAGTGTCTCTGCAGAGTCTGAGCACTTAATCACTATACTATCTAAATTATGCTCACTCCTGAATTACAATAAATATGCTCAGGCACTTAATATTATTAATAACAATCTTGTTATATTTGTTATACATGTTTTCTCCTTTATAGTCTTTAATAAAACATATTTAAGGATATTTTGAAAGCAGTGAATGAAAAATTTGAAATCTGTAGAGACATGGTAACAATTTGAAGTTCAGACTATACAATTATATATATAATTTTACCCCCTCAAATTATCTTATGTCTTTAGTATTTTTTTAGGATGGTTAAAAAGCAACTTCAATTTAATAGCTCCTTGTTTGCGTCTTTGAGATTTTAGATAAAACTTCTCATTTTCCAGTTTTATTCCACAATCATGTCTTTCTCTGAAATTCCTTTAAATTACATTAAAAAAAAAACTATTTAAATTAATGCAGATACCACGTGAAAAGCCTGCAGGTGCTGGAAATAGCATTCAAAGTGAAGATAAAAACTTTAGTTTTGTATTTCACATCTTGAGCTGACTTATAGGATGTGAAATTAATTGCTTTGTGTAGATTTGCTTAGAACTTAAATATAGACATTTTAAAAACGTACTTTGTGCTCTAAATGGAATTATGTTTCTTAACATAAATTGTTACTCTTTGTTAATTATAAAAAAGCCATCCTTAAAAAATGGGCCAAACCTTAACAGACATGTCAACAAAGAAGATACACAAATGACAAATAAGCATGTGCAGCCGTAATCCACATCTTCTGTCTTCAGGGAAATGCAAAATGAAATGACCATGAGATACCACTATGTACCTCTTAGAATGGCCAAAATCCAGAACACGGACAATAAAAAATGATGATGAGGACGTGGAGCAACAGGAACCCTCATCATTGCAAATGGAAATGCAAGATGGTACAGCCACTTTGGAAGACAGGTTAGTGATTTCTTACAAAACTAAACATACTCTTACCATACAATACAGCAATCACACTCTTTAATATTTACCCACAGAAGTTGAAAACTTATGTCTACCCAGAACTTGCAAAGGGATATTTACAGTAGCTTTATTCATAACTACCAAATCTTGGAAACAACCAAGACATCATTCAGTAGGTGAATGGATAAATACACTGTGGTACAGCCAGACAATGGAATATTACTCAATACTAAAAAGAAATGAGCTGTCAACCATGAAGGAAACTTAAACGCATTATTAATCAGTGAAGCCAATCTGAAAAGGCTCTATACTGTGTGCTTCCAATTCTGGAAACAGTAAAAATATCAGTAGTTGCCAGGGGTTAGGGACAGAAGGGGTAAAACAGGCAGAGAACAGAGGATTCTTAGGTCGATGAAACTACTCTGTATGATACTATAAAGCTGGGTACGTGTCATTATAAATTGTCCAAACTCATGGAATATATAACACCAAGAGTGAACCCTAATGGGAGCTATAGACTTTGGGTGATAATGAGGTTTATCATTTGTAACAAATATATACTCTGGTAGAGGATGTTGTTAAAGCCCCCTTTGTAATAAAGGCCATGTATATGTGGGGATGGGGTTACATGGGAAATCTCTGTTCAATTTTCTTGTGAACCTAAAATTTCTTTAAATAATAAATTCTATTCACATAGAAAAAAAGGAAATTGAAAGTGCATTAAAAAAAGATATTGGATCGATTGTACAATAATAAAAATACCTGAAAAAATTGGGTAGAAAACATTGGGTCAAAAAAGTAGCTAAATCTTGATGAGAAAGAGGAAGAGTATATCAAATGTGAGAAAGGTCACCTGGAAATGGCAACTGGAGGTAGTACACGTCAGATGAAACCTTATTTCATTGCTGGCTGATAATGGAGAGAGAAAATAAGATCACACAGGATATGAAATGTTTAATAGTAAAAGAAATGTTATTTTCTTATATTTATTGTCATTTACAATAATATTCAATTTATTGTCATTTTCAATTAATATTTATTATCTTTTATTTAAAAACATGGTAGATTAGACCTACTATTGTAATTATTTGTTTTAAATATTTTATATTTTTATTATAACTCATGGTACAGCAGCTGTAAGATTTAAACATAAACTACTTTTTAGTGTCATATGTTAAGTTACGAATTTATGCAGAAACAAATGTAAAGAATAGCAAACATTTAATGTCCATCTAGCTTTGATATTTACTGATTTTGTCCTTCCAGCAAGTTATTCAATAAAATATATAAGGGGGGTGACAAAAGCACTTAAAATAAATTGATTGGAGAAAACAAAGTTTGAGGCAAAGGAAAAGTAAGATAAAATAATATAATATATTGTTAGGCTAGATCTGTATTTATGTTTCAAAAAATTATCATGTTAGTTAAAAATAAAGCTATATAGATATTTCCATCTTTATATGTTTACTCCCAGTGTAGAGCTAGGGCTAGGGTCTGGAGCTCACAGACCCCTTGAGCACACTCACAAACACTTCACATGCAGGTCTATGAGCTAGGTAACCAGCAAAAAGGTCCTTGGAGCCTTGGCTGAAGTAGGAATAGACTTTATTCAGCACACACAACACTATGAGCTAGGCAGTGTGAAGAGAAACTCAAAAACTCAACTGCAGCCAGCAAGGTCCAAAGAAAAACTGAAACTGAGCAGCTGCCAGCAGAGTAAACATGCTGGACTGTTAGAGGTGAGCTCTGCTGCTAGCCTGCTTCACAAAACTGCAGAACACACTAAAGCAATTAACTAGAAAGATACATGTGTGCACGTGGAAGCACACTAACTCACCCACACAACTTGTTTACAAGAAATGTGCTGCTCAACCCCCCAGCCAGACATGAGCAGAGAGAGTCTGACTAAATTATTGTATTTTCTCCCCACAATCCTTTCATTGATTCTTTTATATTTTACAATGACTTTCACATTCTAAGATTATTATATAAACATTTTTAAAAAAAAATTTACTGAATTAAATTCTCTGGTTACCATGGAGAAAAAATCTATTAATCAGAAATAGCTAATCTTTTAAAAATTATAATTGGGGAATAGAGAAAAATTTTGTAAAGTGGAAAAAATTGCTGAGGCAGGATGGGTGAGTTTAGAATATAAGAATGAGGAAGCCAAAATATTCAGTGAGAGTTATGGGTCTAGGTTCATTCTTCTACATATGGATGTCCACTTTTCCCAGAACCATTATTGAAGAGGAAGTCTTTTGACTATAAATGGATTAAACAATTAAATATATGTCCTGAAACTATAAAACTTCGAAAAGAAAACATAGTGGACACACTTCAGGAAATAGGTCTGGGCAGAGACTTTATGGATATGATCTCAAAAGCACCGACAACAAAAGGAAAAACAAACAAATGGGATTATATCAAACTAAAAAGCTTCTGCACAGCATAAGAAACAACTAACAGCATAAAGACAACCAAAAGAGTGGGAGAAATATTTCCAAATTATGCATCTGACAAAGGATTAATATCTAGAATATACAAGGAACTCAAACAACTTAACAGTAAAAAACCAAATAAGCCAATTAAAAAATGGGCCAAGGAGCTGAATAGGCATTTCTCAAAGGAAGATATAAGAATAGCCAACAGACACATGAAAAAATGCTCAATATCACTCAGCATCCAGGAAATGCAAATGAAGACCACACTGAGATATCATCCCACTCTGGTTAGGCTGGCTATTGTCAAAAAGACTGGGACTAACAAATGCTGGTGAGGATGCAGAGAAAGGGGAAGCCTCCTACACTGTCATTTAGGTTGTAAATTAGTGCAGCCATTATGGAAAATGGTATGGAGTTTCCTCAAACAACTACAGGTAGAACTGTCATATGACCCAGCAATACTTCTGCTGAGTATATATCCAAAGGAATGGAAGTCATCATGTCAAAGGGACATCTGCACTCCCATGTTTATTGCAGCTCTGGTTACAATAGCCAAGAGTTGGAACCAGACTAAATGCCCATCATCAGACGAGTGGAGAAGGAAAATGTGGTCTATCTACACAATGGAATACTACTTTGCTATAAAAACAAAGAAAATACTGCCATTCATAGAAACATGGTTGAACTTAGAGAAAATTTTAAGTGAAATAAGCCACACACAGAAAGAGCTAACAAAACTAAATAAAAAAACAAACAAACAACAAAAAAAGATACAACAATCACAGTAATTTGCTGAACTTTTTAAGAACAGAGCAGGACTGAGGATTGTGGGGGTGGGAAAGGGAGAGAAGCAGGGGAAGAGCGGAGGGATGGGTGAAAGGCCATAAAAACAGATCACATTGTATAATGACGAATTAAAAAAACAAACATAAGTAAATAAATAAACAAAATGAAGTTTTTTAAAAAAAGAATGAGGAAGCCAAATTAAGTTACTATATAATGATCCACTATTTTTTCCAATTAAATTTTGGTCATTACAGAAAATGCACTGCATTTGCCTATTTTTCCCAGCAAGTGTACAAAAATAATTCTCAGAAGGGAAGAGAGGAGGGCAGAATAATGAAGCAGTTAGTACTTAAAATTATAGAATTCACGAAATTTTGGAAATATAGATCCAAGATGGCATAATAACTATGAATCTTCCAGAAACATTTATAATTTTCAGGAATGTTCTTCTTTTAATAACATGAATGCATAATTCATAAAAGAAACAAAACTGTGAAGAATACACGTAAAATTACTCAAACTTATTAGTCATAAGTAATATGCTCAGTACATTTTGGGGACATGTGAAAATTATGCAGTAGACAGTTTGAAGATGCTCCAAATGGCCAAATCTGCAAAAAAAAGTAATCAATAATAATAATAATAGTAATGGTTTATGACCTTAGAAAAAGTAAGTATCCATGAGTCTATGCTGATATAAAGAAATAACTGAATAAATAAATAAATCAGGTAAAGAGACAGTTCTTCCTTATGGTAGAGTTATAATCAATAATGAAGAGGGACTGATTGAAATATAAAATTAACATTTACTAAACACCACCGTAATGTTTGCTGCAAGCACAAATTATGAATAGATGCTAAAATTAATGTACGAAAGTATAATAAGTAATAGGTCAATTGCATAGTCTCAAACATTCTGTCAAGAGAATATTAATTACAAAGGGGAAACTTATAGTGGAGAAACCTGACATATGATGGGGCCACCTTAGCCATATGATCAATGTTACCTTCACTGACAATGGGAAATATTAAAATAAGCCACTGCTTGATATTATGCACCAAAAAGGACACAATACCATGTGTGTATTTTGTCCAAACTGTACAATCTTAATTTATTTATGAAAAAACAAGCCCAAATTCAGGGACATCTATAAATAATTGGCTAGTATTATTTATACCTGTCAAGATTGTAGAAGACAAATCTCTTCCTGATTTTAGGAGATTATAGAGATGTGAAACTAAATGCAATGTGGGACTTGCACCTGAACAAGTGGAACAGCTTATAGGTTGTATAAAGTCTGCAAATTAGTTAGTAGTATTGTATCAATGTTAATTTGCTGATATTGATCATTGCATTAGATTTTATGATATATTAACATTTGGGGACTCTGAGTACAATGTGTAGGGGAACTCTTTTTATGACTTAAACTTTTTATTATTCTGTAATTATTTCAAAATGTAAAGCTAGGGCCGACCCCGTGGCGCACTCGGGAGAGTGTGGCACTGGGAGCGCTGCAGCGCTCCAGCTGCGGGTTCGGATCCTATAGGATGGCCGGTGCGCTTGGTGTGGCCGGTCACAAAAAATAAAAAATAAATAAAAAATAAATAAATAAATTTATTAAAAAAGAAATGTAAAGCTAAAAAATAAATTTAAATAATTTCCTGGTAATTTTGCCTTTGAGATTCTAACAATTTTAATCATGCTCTTCGAAATATTAACTATACTAGTTTTTTTCCTAAGCTACCTGAAAATTTGTTAATTTATTCTACTACATACATTTGAAAAGTTAAATGACAATATGATGCCAAAATGCAGTATAAATGTGCTTTGATGTACAGAGGAATAAGTGGTTGTTACACTCTAATAATTGAGGACAACATTATGCTCAAGTTGATTTTAGTGAGGTGGAATCAAATTAATCCAAATGTGAATGCCGGGTCCCATGGGAAAGAGCATGGACAGCATTAGGTGCTCAGACATGTTTAGGAAACTTTCAATTGTTCACTTGAGTAGGAATGAATATTCTTTTCTTAATAACAAGTAAAATAAACCCATTTACAATTTATCATATTTAATAATCACAATGACCTTATGAGGTATTTTCTATCAATTCACTTTTACAAGTGAGAAACAAGCCTTTAAAGGTAATGCAAAGTGTCGGAGATCACACAGTTGGATAAAATAGTGGAGCCAGTCAGCCTGACTCCAGAGCCACATTTCCCTAAAGAGAAGAGAAGCCATGCTTGAGATTAAATGTGATTATTTTTATAATCTAAAGCGATAAGTACTGGAAAGAACAAATCCCCTCAGAGGCATGGAAGGATTTTATGTTGTAAATGGTCTATAAATAATCATGTTCTTTTGTCTGAATCGGATGGTAATCACTGCTCTGGTGTTTGTGGGTCATGTAGGAAAAGCTATCAGACCTCTTCATAAAAAAAATAGCTCTTTGTTGCTGTGGCCTCAGCTCACTTGGAAGCAATCAAATTGAACAATAGTCTAGGCAGACAAAGTAATCATCTCTTCTGTGTTTAAGGACCTAAAATGAAATGGTGCCTGGGCCTGGAGAGGGAATGGAGGATGGAAAAGTGGTTGAATCCCCAGATAAAATTATGTACCATAGCTGGGCTAATAGATCCTACTTTCAGGGAACACTTAGGAGCTGAGAGTCACAGGAATCTGTAACCAAGGGCTTGCAAATTCAATTTTAGGCATACTGAATGTAAGATTTATGTAGGGCATCCAGGTACAGGTGTTAGGTAGACTATTTTATCACGAGAGAGCATTGGGTTTTGGATATAGATTTGGCAGTCATCAGGAGCAAGCAGTGTATTAGCAAGCTTAATACAACTATTAGTAGACAAAATCCAGTTCATGCAATGTGATCCGTAAAGTCGATGAAGTCCTAGCAATCTCCAACATATCCTTCAAGAAAATTCAATAATAATAATAATAATAATAATAATACATGGTCAGATAAAATACTCACAAGACTCTAAAAAGAGAAACGATGAAATTCCTTAGTGAATTCTACTATAAAACTTTAAGAAAGGTAAAGATACAATATAGCAAGAGAAAAAAATGCAATTAGTTACTGAGATATCCACAAATTTCAGGTTCAGATCTCAGGGCTCTTTCTTAGTAACACAAGATAACTTCGTCTTTAAAATTGTTACATACCTAGATATGTGTGAGATGCATGGTCTCAGGGCAACCAAAGCATAAGTTGACTGAAGACTCTCCCACTGCCAAGTTCTTACCTGGAAGAGTCTATTTTGTGGGCACTGGTTGAGATCTCCTGTCTCTGAAACCCTCCTCCTCTATCTGATCCCTCTTGTCCACACTATCTCTGCTCCTCATCCCTGAGCAGTCTCAATTCTCCCTCAGCAAATATTTGCTAAAGGTTTCTGAAATCTTCAAGTGTGTAAACCACCTCAGAACTCTTTGGACTTCATGACACCTGCAGCTACTCTATGCAATGTGCTCTTTGGTGGTGCCTTTATTGGCACTCACACCCAATTTGGAGCCCACGAGGAATTGTCCCCTCTTTCGTCATGTGCTCAGTTTCACTGCTCTGTTGCACGCCCATTCACCACATTTAGGGGAGCCCCAGCCTTCTGTGAATGAGCACATATTATTTCGAACTCCATTCTTGTAGGACCTATCATTGTCCTCCCACCGCTCCTCCTGTCTCCTAGGCGATTTGCTACTCCACACATTTTCAGGGGGGATTTCCTGCCACGATATTTGTTTAAGCTCTCATCCAAGTTTGTGTATGTGCTTGTTTTAATTCTGTTATCCTGGTTGTTTTATCTGGTGTTTAGTAGAAGAAGGGGAAAGAAAGATCAAAAATGAAGCTTCCATATTCTCCTGCCAGAACCTGAAGCATCACCTGAGGCGGATTTGGTAATACATATTGTCCCAGGAAGTCACACGTTTCACCAAGGTGTTCAAGCTTATTTGTTGTGACTATACATCATTAAAAGGAATTTTTCATCAACAATTTTATTTGGTTTCTAAAGGACTTTGTTTTCATTTATATAAATTTGACTTTTAACAAAATGTCCTTTTAATGAATATGCCATTTTGGAAACAAAGTAGAAGTACTTCCCTATATGTGCATATATGATCGAGGGAATTCTCTTATGTCTTATGCATTTATGTATACATATTTATTGGTATATATTCATATGAATAATAATAAAGCAAGCTTATGTACCAACTTTTAAATTAGTTTTCCACAAATAAAAACTTTCTGAAACGCTTTTTCACATGTACCTTATTAAATGAAGCTATATGGTACATAAAATAATTGCTCCTGTAAAGCAAAGAACATGCACTCTAGCTTTGCTAATGGGCTGACATCATTTTAACCAGATTTTAAAAGCATGGATGCACTTAGAAAAATCCGTTTTTTATCATATCATCTATTCCATTTTTTAAAGAAACTTCATAGCTCAGTTTTACAAGTTCTTTAGAAATAAATGCAAGAGAAAAATTTCACTCCAGCATGAAAACACAACAAAGAGCAATATCTTTTACCTCTTGACAGGAAGCATTTTTGAAAACAAATTGTCTAACCTAGTGTAACTTCAAAGTAGCAATCATTTTAGTAGGAAAGATCCAAAAGCATAACTATTTATCATTAAAAGTGTATCTATTATATAACTATACCTATTATATATATTAAGCTTAGAAGTAGTTTAAATAGATTAAAGTATACCTATTATACATATCATTAAAATTTATATAATTAAAAGTATATTAAAAGTATAACTATCATTACAGAAATGACTGTGCATGTAAAATAAGCATGTCAAACACACTTAAATATTATATTATTTAGGTGGGCAATTAAGCTTTGTCAAAAAGGTTCTTTTGTATTTGGTATTTGAGGAATGTCACTCACTATAAATGACCTATACAGAATTTGGTAACGGTTTGCCTCTATTCTGAAAATAAATTTACAATTAACATTTTTTGCTTGTATCTAAATATCCCAAGATGTTGTGTATGTATAATTCTATGAAGTGACAACACTGCACTCAATTTTCAGGAGTTTTATATATAGTGGCTTATGTTAAATAAATTAATATTTATGTTTGTTGTTGTTGTTGTTTTAAAATCACATACTCACAAATGGGACCGTATTGAGATACGTTAGGTTGGAATAAGAAATGTGTTTGAAATTATACTAGAACACACTGGTGAAGAAAAACGGGGTTTTTTGGCCTGTTTATTTCCAGGAATAGGTATTTGGGCAAAGTCTGAGGAAATCAACCAAGAATTGGATAATTGCTGTTCCTGAAAGATCAGGGCCGTGTGACTGTGGACAGATGCATATGTGCTTATGCCTATGGCCACAACACCTTAAAATAACAAGCTTCGCTATGAACTTGCCCAGAGAGCGTATTCTCAAGCCCTTTCTTCGAGTAACAAAGAAAGTTTTGGATTATTGAAAAAAAAAGATTTAATTGAAAAGAAAAAATTTTTTAAAAAGGAAGAAGCTTAATTTAAATATTAGAGCTAGGCATTTTAAAAAATGTTTTCCCCAACATATTTATTTGTATAGTACTGCTGTTCTCTGTAGTGTCTGAGTTACTTCTTTTCCAATGTTTTGGTTCCAGAGAGACAGAACAAAGGAAAGGCTCCAGTCAAACAAATACCTTTCTGTGAATCCAGCCTCTTCCCACCTCCTTCAGTGGGGTCACATGAGGAGCAAATGCATCATGCCTGGCACATAGCAGACCCTCAAGTAAAATGAGTTACTTCAGGTTTTTTTCTTCATGAGGAGGGCTAGACAGTCATATGATTTTTAATATCTGTTGTAAAGAGCTAGTTTTTCACTTTGATATTTTGTTTGGTTTTTATTTCAATACATTGCTGACTGATAGTTTTGTAAAATAAAATAATTATGCAATAAAAGTAATAATTATTACTATTGTTATTTACCAGTGGTTATTTCCTGGCTCTTAGGTAGTGTCCATTTACTCTTATACATATCAAGACTCAGCCAAAGACTCAAAGGGACCCCTCTGCAGATCCCCTCTGCCTGCTTTCTGCGAATTCTGGCCACCTTGGCCTGTCTAAACTCCAGTCTCTTTTCTTCTCCACTTGGCAAAGTAATCGGGCTCTGTTTGTCTTCTTTCTCCTGTGTCCTTGTAGTCAGCTGTGCAATCACTGTTCTGCTCTGCCTGGTATGCAATGTCTAGAAAATATCGCTTCATCATATTGCCTGGTTTTCTAGTTCTTTAATGAGGGAGGGTAAATTTGGTTCCTGGTACACTGTAACAGGGAACAGAGCAGTTGCTGTCGCCTACCATCAGAAGCTATTTTCTCCAGATATAGAATTTTAGATGTACAGTTTTGTGTTTTGTTTTTATTGTCCCAGAACTTTAAAGCTGTCACTATATTTTCTCCTGGCCTTCATTGTTGCTGATGAGAAATCAACTCACGTTCTTAGTCGTCCTGCCCTGTAGGCAACAGGCAATGTTACATCTATTGAAAATCTGTTCATTTTTTTCCCTTGTCTTTTTTCTCAGGTAATTTCCATTTATCAATCGTAACGTTCATTGATGCTTTTTTATTTTGTGCCAGTAGATTTTTTAAAATTCAGATATTTAATATTCTTACTTTTTGGATGTTAATTTGGTTAGTTTTTAGATTTTATATCTGTCTTAAGAGTTCTTATGTTCACCTATACACCAATCGTTTTCTGTAGAATTATTGACATCCTTGTCATCATCACTTTTAAATCTTTGGCTCTTAATTTAAATATTTAATTTGTGAGTCTATTTCTATTGACAATTTCTCTCTGGACTCTGGGTCAAATTTTCTTTGATTTCCTCATGTCTAGTAATTTTTTGATTGTATATTGTATATTAAGATGTGTTATTATAGAGGCTAAGGTCTGTTATTTTTCTCTGAAAAGTATTGACTTTTATTTTTTGTTAATCAGGTAGCAAAGTTGATCTTGTACAGGGGATATTTCTAAGCTTTGTTATTCTATTTTTGCCTTTAGGCCTAGCACATAGCCCTTAGTGCAGTAATGTGTTCCTTATATCTAAAGTATGGTACTTAGGGAATTTCAATGAGAATCCAACAGTCTTTAACTAATTTCCTCCAACTCCAAACTCTATCCCTTTGCTAGGCAACAATAGAATTTTCTACCCAAATTTTTAGCCTCCAGGTTCATGTATTTCTCTGGGCTTTTCTACTATAATACAGTTTAAGTGTCATTCAAGGATTAGAGCAAAATTGTAAAGAGATTTAAAGACACTCACCACCCCAAGCAACAGATTCTCTTCTTTCCCCAGTTACCAGCCACTCTGGCATACCCAAATGCCAAATTCTGACTTAGTAGCCCAAAGGATTTCAACATATCAATTTTAAGAGGAAACAAACATTTAGATCAGAGGAACAATACAGTCTTCAAGACCCCAAAATCCACATTTCTGTTCTAATTTTAAATTTATTTTTTATTTTATTTTTACTGAAGCTTAGGAATCCAATCTTCCCTCTTTCTAACATATCTGACATAGTGCACTATATACCCTATAACTTACCAAGTATATCCAGAATGCAGAAGAATGAAACTACATATGCATCTCTCACCATACACTAAAATCAACTCAAAATGGATTAAATACCTAGGTATAAGACCCGAAACAGTAAAATTACTAAGGGAAAATACAGGTGACACACCAGCAGTTAGGTCAGGGCACAGGCTTTATGAACATGAGCCCAAAAGCACAAGCAGAAAAAGAAAAAATGAACAAATGGGACTATATCAAACTAAAAGTTTCTGCACAGCAAAAGAAACAATCAACAGAGTGAAAAGACAACCTACAGAGTGGGAGAAATTTTTTGCCAACTATGCATCCGACAAGGGACTAATATCCAGAATACACTTAACAACTCAAGCAATTATATAGTAAAAAAAAAAAAAAAAGACCCAATTAAAAACAGGCAAAGGAGCTGAATAGACATTTTTCAAAGGAAGACATACAAGTGGCCAACAGAGGCATGAAAAAATGCTCGACATCACTAGTCATCAGGGAAATGCAAATTAAAACCACATTAAGATGTCGCCTCACTCCAGTTAGACTGGCTATAATCAAAAAGACAGCAAATAACAAATGCTGACGAGGGTGTGGAGAGAAGGAAACACTACTGCACTGTTGGTGGGAGTGTAAATTAGTGCAACCACTTTGGGAAACAATTTGGAGTTTTCTCAAGCAACTACACATAGATCTTCCATATGATCCAGCAATCCAGAGGGATGGAAATCATCATGTCGAACAGATACCTGCACTCTCATGTTTATTTCAGCTCTGTTTACAATAGCCAAGATATGGAACCAACCTAAATATCCATTAATAGATGATTGGAAAAGGAAACTGTGGTGTATATACACTATGGAATGCTACTCTGCCATAGAAAAGAATGAAATACTTCCTTTTGCAACAACATGGATGAACCTTCAGCAACTTGTGTTGAGTGAAACAAGCAAAGCACAGAGGGATAAATACCTCGTGCTCACTCTATGTGGGAGCTAAGAGAGAAAGGAAGGCAGGAAAGAAAGACCTGTTTTTTTATACTTAGCCTCAGTAGTGCTGTGATCTAACAGAGGGAGGGACATTCCTGGGGCTACAAATTGGAATTGAGGGGAGAGGGAAAAGGGGAGAGAAGTTGGGGGATAATTGCAAGGGGACAAAGGGTACAAAAGCAATTTCTGGTAATGGGTATGTCCCCAATATGAATCTGACCCCCACATCTTTATATCTCATGAATATTCAAAATAAATAAATAAAAATTTTTTTAAAGAATGTAAAAATTTTTTTTAAAAATCCAAATTTTACTAATATATTTAGTATACTTTACCCTCTCTTTTGGCTCTTGAATTAACTGCTGTGGAATTGCTACCAAAGAGTTCAGGTACAGATAATCTTCCATTTCATCATTTCTGCATCTATTCCCTGGAAATGGAGCAAATCTTAACTTCTATTCAAAAGAATGCTGTTACTACATACAAGACACCTCACACTTCAGAAAGAATTCCTAACAGTTCATTAGCAAAACTGATAAATGGACTGACTGACAAAAAGAAGTCTATGGAATTTTGCATAAAACCTTCCCCCATCTTATTATTTCTTTGTGGAAAATAACTATGGTGATGGGCATTTTTAGCGGTGTTTTCTTTCTTTTTTTTTTTAACCTTTAAAGTCCATCGTATAAAATAAGTCCTTTTTTTTGTCAAAATTAATCTGTATTGTATTAGAATCATTAGTGACTTTTTAAAATGGACCTCAAATTGTTCTGAAATAACTTGTATGGTTTATAAATTTATAAATTCACTTTATTACCTGGGTTACTTTTATCCTTACTAGATTGACTGATAGATAAACAGAAAATTCAATATTTTACAAGTAATTTCCAGGTATATTGTACAATTCCCATAGAGGTCCCCCCCTTTTTGTTCTTTTTCTGTATAGAGAAAATACATAGCAAGTCACAATCTAGAAAATCCTAGGGAAATTTTTTAATAAATTAAAGTTTGCCAGGACCACTTTCTCAATTTTGCATCTTGTGTGATTGTCACAAAGAATGATGAACTCATTGTCTTCAGGACAATTTGCCGGATATGAAGAGTCTCAAGTGTATGTGGTGGTGTCAAAATTCACTAAAGATGACCAGGTGCCGGCGTTCTTGTTGTATCTGACTGGAGCCAAGAAAATAATTAATTTTTGTGATGTGCTCATTTTTCTGACAAATTTCTCAACTGTGTCTTTAATTCCTTGGATGTATTCAGCACGTTTTCCAAAGCCTATATCTGATATGGAGGAAATGTAGGGTTGCTTCTCAAAAAAGATGATCTCAAATGAAGATTTTAAAGCAACCAATAGGAAAAAAAAACTTAAATTCTTTTCTTCAGACCTATCACTTTGGTAAAGTTCAGATGTGGAAGATAGAATTAGCCTTTCCTTATTTAATTTAGGTAACTTATTCCAGAAAATCACCTTACTCTTTAGACATTATATTTGAAATGTAAAAGCTATTTACTGTATTTTTATAGACTAGTCTAAAGACCATTTATATGTAGTATATTTTGGAACACTAAAACAGGTCAAATGATATTTTTTCCTAATTATTAACATATCATAGATATAGTAAAAATTATTTACTTTTAAAATACATATCTCTATTAACTCACCTTTTGGAAAAGAATTTAAAAAATAAATTGAATTTTATGTAACTTTATCAATGAAAACTTCATGTCACAATTTAGTATTTTAAATTTTTTAGTTATAGGGCTACAAGGCTGAGACTTTGTCCTGTGAATACCAATTGCTTTTTAAAAGTCCAGGAAATCTATTTAAGCCATCGTGCTGCATAGACAAAATATAGTTTGGGCCTATATTAAAATATAGTTTCTTACAATTAATAGTAAACCCACCTTGGTTCTGGTTGGTAGATGGACGACTAGCATGAAAAAGATAGGACAAAAGAAAAGCTATAAAAATTTTTTAAAATGTTTTCTTGTTTTGAGTTTGCATAGTTCTCAGTAAATCTATTCCTAAGCATTAAAACTTCTCTGATGCTAGTATAAATATGGTTTTTTTTGAATGTATGTTCTCTAGTTGTTTATTTGTCATGAATTTGAAGGCAGTAGATTTTTTTATAATTAGCTTTTATCCTACTTCTTTTTTGAATTGTTTGTTTTTTGACTTTGTGTTATCATTGACTCTCTGAGGTTTCCCGGATATATCATCTGTAAGTAGAAATTGTTTTATTTCCTCCTTCATTGCATTGCCTCTAATTGATTTCACTTTCTAATTGTATTGGTTATTACCGCTAGTAAAATGTCGAGTAATAATGCAGGTAGTGGGCATCCTTGCCTTGTTCCTGATCTTGGTGGAAATACCTCTAGTGTTTCTCATCAAGTTTAATCTCCATTTGAATTCTCATGGATATATTTCTGTTTTAATCATTTGGTATTTCTTTCTCTATTTCTCCTCTTTGTTCTAAAAATGTGTTTAGTTTGGTGATGAGTCTTTGTTTTACATAATTTGGCTATACATAAAACATAAGGAGCTCTTTTTTACATAATTATACATCCTTGAAAATCACTGTAATGAAGGCTTATGTATTTTTCCTAAATTTATTATTCTCTGCAAATGGTGTCTTTCCACAATGTTCATGCTATAAGTATTTGTCCATCACAAAAGAAAATTACAGTACTTACCAGCAATGTGAGGCTTAATGTAATTTATTTGAAATAACAATATTTTAGGATTATATTTAATATTGTTCAAAATGGCTTTTACATCTTTGTTCTTGTTTGTTTTATCTTTTTATTTAGTTATGATAGAAAATGGACATTTCTGTTGACCAAGAGAGGCATTTGTTATTTAAATAAAATAATTTTCAAGTAAATAGGATTTGAAAACCAAAGTGGCCATGCACAGTCTACTAAATTTAATCTCTGCCAATTTCAGCAAAACTTGATTTTTTTCAACGTAAATTAAAACAGTTTAAACTCTTTACATGTGCTAGGTTTCAGCAATATTTTACCTAAAAACAGTGTATTCTACAATTGATTCTATAAAAAGAGGTGATTTGTGTTGACTCGGTTTTACCTGGATGCTTAGATAGTCCCTTAGTCCACTGCATTCTTGAAGAAATTCACATATTCTTTGGGGTCCCTTTTTTGTTTTTCTGCTATTTTCTATAGCAAATGTTACCCAACCTTGGTATTATGCAGTTCACTTTAATTGCAAGAATCTCTTTAGAATAAGGCCAGAAATGATTCAAAACATTTATTAGAATGAATACTTTTTATTATAAATTGATGTCTTTTCACAAACACTTCACGTCTATAAAATTAAAGATGAAAAAGGAAGAAATAAAATAACTGCTTTAAGAAGTTAATTAGTTTAATAATTATAGTCGGTGCATTTATAAATGTTACCTAATTTTATAATCCTTTTGGAACCTGATTTTTCTCACGTAAAAACTGATTTTTGGTTGTTTTTTTTTTAAAAGAAAATGACTACAGTTATAATTAAAATCAACTATCAACAGTGTACCAATTAGGGACACTGTTGATTGTAATCGTAAACTCTACAAAAATGTAGAAAACTTAGTCATTGTTTTTATGGACGGACAGAAAATCTTTTATTGTAATTTTTTTACTTAGCTACGAAAAATGATTTACATAAAGATATTTAGCATTTGTGACAAGTTCTATTATGTTATTTTCTAAGATTCAGAAAACAAATAAGTTTTTTTAAATATCCATTTTAGGTTAAACTAATGTAAAGCAATGGTGAAAATTTGTTCTTTCTTCTTTAGAAACACTGTGTTGTTTTTTCTTTTCCACAATATTTTTGGTGATATATTTGATTATGTGAGCTTGTTCAAGATGCTGAGATGTAGTCTGTGGCCTATGTTGCTGCTACTACAAATATTGTAGCTTCTCAGTGAAAAAGGTCCACATCTTCTTTTCATGCTTCAGAACTGATGGCATGCAATCTGTGATTCTGAGAAACACTTCTTCACTACGTTTCCAACGCAAATACCAGTGTGTCCCTGAAGCATCTGGAACTTATGCCAAAAGCTGAGTATTTTCTTTTATCATAACCCATCTGCAAACTGAGTCTACCATTCCTCCTCCTCCACCTGCAATCATAGTTTACTATATTCGTACCTGAAATGTATGGAGTAACTTTGATGTTCACTAATCTAAAATTTTGGATCATTCCAACTGTTCAGTATCTTTCTGATGAATCCCTTTCCTAAGATTTCTCAGGACATCTTAGATTCACTAAGATTCACTGCCTCTAAGTTTAGTTAAAAAAAAGACATCTGGCCTGTCCACAGCACATCAGTCTGCTACTTAAAGAAGTGCTGTACCATGTCTTTCTAATGCCTGCTGGATGAGGGTCGTACTTTGTAGTGTTGACAGAGGGCTCCTCGTGTTTGTTTATCTTCAGCCTGGTTAACATTCTGCTGCTGCTTTATACATCCTGGCTAAGTTAGGTTTCTTTCAAGTGTCAGGAAACAGAAACATGATTGGACTACCTTAGGTAATAGAAGTTTATTTTCAGTGAAAGTAAGAGACAGAAAATGGTCTGAGCAACCAAATAATAGGGCTCGCAGAAAACTCACATTGTGTTTCAGAATTTAGGGCATCTCTAGCTCCATGTCTCTATGCAGCTGTGTGAGCCACAGACCCCATTCTCTCTGACTCTGATACTCCACCATTAGACCGGTCCAGCTACTCTGGGTTTCTGCTTCTACTGTTTCTATCATGTGAAATAACTTCTGTTTAAATGTCTTCTCTCTGATTTGCCATTTCTACTGTCTCATTCTTCTGCTTTCTGACTTCTTTCCATGTGTCTTGTCAAAGGAACATTCTAGACAAAAGAAGAAGAAAAAAATTTTCTTGCAAAACGTTGCAAGGCAGACTTCAGAAACACTGGCTTAAAAAGCACAAGTTTTAAAAAGAAAATAAAAATCACAAATTATGACAGGATGGCCATTTAGCAACATTGTTCTTCCTCTTTGTGGGGAAAATAGAATAGTTTAGTCAGGCTCCCTCAACATTTCTTGTAAACAAGTTGTGTGTGGGTGGAGTTAGTGCTCAAGTGCACCCATGTATTTTTCTAGTGAATTGCAACTTCAGAAGTGCAGTTTGAAGCAAGCTGGCCAGCAGAGAGTTCGTGTCTAAAAATAGAGCATGTTTACTCTGCTGGCAGCTGCTCAGTTTCAGTTTTTCTTTGGACTTTGTGGGTAGCAGTTGAGTTTCTGAGTTTCTCTGTGGACTACTTAGTTCATAGTGCTGTGTGTGTGGTGAATAAAGACTATTCCTTCTTCAACCAAGGCTTCAAGGATCTTTTTGTCCAGTTACCTAGCTCACAGACCTGCATGTGAAGGGTTTGTGAATGAGCTCGGGGGGGTCTGTGCAGCCCTAGCTCTGCAGTTGGCTTTGTCAGCAGGACTGCGCCACACTCTTGTTTTAGTAATACTATATCTAAGAATTTATTGTTCGGATGTAATAACACATAAGCATAAAACTGTATGCTGACAGTAACTGTATTAATCATTAAATTAACTTTTTTGAGCACTTACTACATGACAAAAACTGATAGTATCTTCATATGAGCGTGTATTTTCATCTGAATAACAAAAACTATGTGATATAGTACTATTACTTTCCACATTTACAGATAACAAAACTGACTCAGAAAAGGTAATTTGCAAATTATCTTTTCTAGTTAGTAAATGTATATTACAATATTTTAAGAACGTAGCTTAAGAGTCTGAATACTTGACATTACATGAGAAATAGAGGAAGAATATTTATGTTTAATGTCTAAAGAGTAGAACTTAAATAAGAAATAAGTATATATTTTCTTTTGTGGGTACATCGACATAGAAAGCTAACATATGATAAATACACTATACTCTTATTTTATTAAATATATTTTCTCCAAGAATATAAAATGTCATCAATGCCTGTGCAATTAATTTGATTGGATAAAGCATGATATGAATATCTGTATAAATAAATATGCCTACGTAAAAGTCTATAAGTTACAGACTGAATTGTTAGTTATGGTAATTTTTGAGTGATAGTATTATAAATAATTTTTATTTTCTAAATAAGCCAAATTATTTACAGTGCACATCCTATTATGTTTATAATAAAATGTTTAACTAGGATTCAGATATGGTATGTATGTCTATGTGTATTTTTTAACATATACATTCTATGGAAATAATATTGGCATTCTGATTGAAATGCAAATAACAAAGAAACCCCCAAATCTTCTGCTAATCTTCTACTACATTAGCCAGTAAGCTGCTAGGAAGAAATCTTAACTTATGTCTTTATAAGTTATTCTTTGGATGGAGTACTTAAAAATAAGGAGCTCAGTAGAACTATGCCATAGAATAAAAACGCTTCTATTTGCATAGTAAACAAGTAGCAATTCTGACATGTACTGCAACATTTTCTATTCAACATGTGTACCCTTCATCACAGATGAGGGCAATTATCTCTTACCTTACTGGATAATAGGTGCTGGTTTCATATTCCCAGACAATTGCGCAGCAAAATGACAGTGCTGAACATAGGAATGCTGGAATATTTACCCAAAAGACATTTGGCAATTTTAAGGTGATTTTCCCAGGCCTAGTAAAAATGAACATGTTAAAGCATTGCTTTATGTTTCTAAAAGTGTCTAAGATATTTCTGGAGTATTGCATTCTCTCCAGGAGGCCATCAGGTGTTGAATACATTGATGGGAAGGAGATCATGCTACTAAGACAAAGACAGAAGAGAATCAATGAATACCTTGTGAGAATTAGACATTGCAGCATATCCTTAATAAGTTCCAACTCCAAGACTTCTCTTAGATGCCAGGAGAGCTGAGCATAAGGAAATAATTTTTATTAGAGTTGCAAGTGAGAAAAATGAAATAACAAAACAAAAATGCATCACACCACCTTCCATGACATCAAAATACTCAGCGTCATTTGGTACAAATCCCTAGTTCCTGAACAACTGAAGAAAATGATACTACTGTCAAAAATATAAGCTTATCTGGGCAGACAATATTCAAATCATCAGCCATTATTTTCAGTTGTTTCATTTCACTGACCTTTTAAAAATACTTTTCATATTTATTTTAAATTATGCATACCAAACCTGTATATAAATTTTAGGTAGGCTGTTCAGCCAAAAACACCGACAGAGATAAGATAGTAATTGGCTTGCTGCTTTTCTCACTTCCTGTAACTGCCTGTAACTTACTAACACTGTAGGCTTTTAACACTGAAGTCCCATAGATAGTTCCTTCATTTACTTACCAGAATCTCTGATCTGCAAAGACAAGAATTCTAGAGTGTTCTTCCCCATATCAGCTTCCGCCCCAGAGGTCTGTATCAGAATGTTGAGGTGAGGAATGATGTGTATTTTGTTGTTGCTGCTGCTGCTGAGGCCATTTTGGATTTAATATTCATGTCCCAAAGGTGATATTGATATAAAACTCTGGTGGTACAATATAGGATTCAGAGAGTTTGTTATTTCTCACTTTCCCCCCCATAGCCACAATGGTCTTTTTGTTTTTCTAGTATAACAAGTTCTTCCCCAATTCAAGGCCTTTGCACATGATGTTTCATTTTATTTATTTATTCATTTATATTTTTAAACCAGGAATACTATTCCCTACACTGGATTTGTAACCAGCTTCTCTGTAACCTAAGAGTTTCAGATTAAATGCCGCATCCTCGAATGTGCCTTTGCTTGATTTCCCTATATAAGGTAGCATCTTAATTTATTCTCTAACTCATCCCCTTGTTTATGTTTTTCATAGAACTTTTTATAATATTTAATTACATGTAATCATTTTGTTGACATATACCTTTTATAAAAATGTCTCTACAATTAGAGACTCAAATAGGCAAGAATTTCAACTGTCTCCTTTAGTTTTGCAACACTAGCCAGTGCAGTGACTAACAACAGGAATACATAATATTTGATTTGCTGAAAGAATGCATGAAACAGGCATGAATTTATTAACTTTAAAATATATAAATACTGGGGAGATATCAACAAATGAGCCTATCTACTTCATTTTTATTTTTATACTTCTGTCTCTCCACTTTGCCATAGGTAGATCTTGTATTTGTCAACTTATTTTCAATTTTAAGTTATTAAATTTAAGTATTTAATGTTGCATTACTATATTTGAGCATACTTAATAGTAACAATTTAGAGCATGCCTATCAAAACTCCAAGCTTCTGAGAATCTTAGGTCCTCCAGTCCAGAACTTTCACAAGTTCTAAAAGGGATATTAAAAGGGGCTGCTATAAGGAAAAGTTTAAAAGAGTTTGGCTCCATAACTGGTGGGGGTAATGTTTGATTTAATGCTTTGTATATTGAACAGTGGAGGAACACTGAAAAACTGGGCCCCATAGCTTGATTTATCCATGCGTTTCTGTCTTTTTGAAGTAAATTCCATAATGAACACAGAAAAAAGTAATTACTTTTGATGTAAATAATTATAGTCGACTTTTAATCCATATTATAATATTTAATTATATAAGAAACTATAAGCAAATAATATCTCTTCATTTATTATTCTCTATTTTTTTATTTATGGAGATGACTGGGAATGACAAATATAACATAAATGGTTTTAACACCTTCTAGCTTTATTTTCCTCCTCATCATTCTATGTGCTATAGTTGTACTATTTATTACACGTTACGAAATGAAATGTTTTCTCAGGTCCTTGTGTCTTTGCAAATCCTCTTGCACCTACCTGGAATATCCTCTCCCCTCCTTCTTTTTCTTCTTCTTCTTCTTCTTCATTTTGATCTTTCCCTTTTTTAGATACTTGATAGACTACCAGTATTCCCTTTTTATATTACTCAGCTTAAACTCTCATGTTCTCCGGGAAATATCAGGCAGTCAGGTGTTCCTCAACTGGGGTTGGTTTAACATTCGGTGAGTATTCATTGAGCTCCTGCAGTGTCTCAGGCTTTTTCTAAGTTCTGGAGATATAACTATAATCAGAACAGAGTCCCTAATCTCATGGTTTTTATATCATAGAATTTTGTCCCTATATTCCACAGTAGTGCATATAATAAGGTATATCTCTTGTTAACACTTCATCAGAATATTAGCTTCTATTTATTTTCCTAAATGAGGCACATATCGTCAACACATTAATTAACAAAACATGATAAAATATAGTAGATTATCCTGGGGCAGTTCTGACAAAATGCTTCATTACATATTTCAGGTGATTATTTCACAGAGAACGTTTTAGAAGCTTGATAATTAACTGATTATTTTCAAGAGAAAATTTAAATCATGGTCTGTCAGGAAGGGGACATTCAGAGGAAATGGGTGTGATTTGAGGAACTTGTTTCATTGGAAATGGTGTATGTACTCCAGTGGGAAGAATTTGCATGTTCAATGATCTTTCATTGACTCTTACAAAGTGAATTCTTCTACTATGAAGAATTTACAAATTTCATGGGTTTGAATGGAAATTAGTTTTCTTCTGCAGTGTAACAAATTACCACAAATTTAGCAACTTAACACACATTGCTTATCTCACAATTTCCATGGTCCAGGAGTCTGAGTAGAGATCAACTGGTCCTCTGCTTAGTTTCTCACGAGGGTGCTGACCACACCTGGGATCTCACCTGTGGGGTCCTCTTCCAAGCTTGAGTGGTCATCGGCTGAACTTAGTTTCTTGCAGCTGTCGGACTGAGTTTCCCATATTCTTGCTAGCTATTGGCTAGAAACTTCTCTCAGCTCCTTGAGGGCACCCACCACCACTTGCCACATTACTGTGTACGTAGGCAGTTCACGACATGGCTGGGTTTTCCTTCTTCAAGACCAACAGAAGGATCTACTTTGTTTTGACTTTTTCTCTTTAGAAATGACCTGGACCCTCCTTTAAAGTTCATGCCTTAAAGGGCGTTGAAAAATGGTGCTGAAGAAACAACCAATCAAGGTCATCTGAGTTCTGGTAACTTTGGCATCCCAAAAGAAATGGCATGGGAAAAAGGAATATGGCTAGACTAGCCCTGAACTTGAAAATTAAATTACATAATTTTTATTTCTGTTAAATTCTGGAAATAAAAGTAGCAAAATAGCAAAACTTGTTTTCTTATATTTAAACACATTAATTAGGTATGGAAAAAAAAATACATTCCTTATAAAGTCAGGGCCAAACAAGCGAATAAGCCAACTGATAAGAGGCCTGAATTATATTTGCTAAATTCCTTCACCTTTCCATATAACCTCTTAATAATTGGAATGAAATTGCATCCGTTTTTAGCCAACAGCCTCAAGGAGAAGAAATTATACAGAACATATAAACAGGGGGGAAGAATCTTGGAACTGTCTTAGAATTCTGTGTACAACAATTCAATTGTTAAAAAATGTATTTGTTGGTATTTATTGCATGTAAGAAAATATTTGATATTCCTATAGGATTGTGACCCTAAATGATAGCCATGAATTAATACCCTAAAGCCTGATAAAACTTTCTCTTTTGCCCAGAAAAGTAAAAGCATTGGTGTATAGCCTTGCCTTTACAACATTGTGCTCTATCACCCAAGAAGTGGTTTGGTATGCCCCGAGTCTCCCAACCTGGAAAGACAACTCAACCTTGGGAGCCTAAACTAACAGGATAAAAGTTTTCTAAACTTATCCATCTTCTGAACAGAGTATGATATTTTGTTAGTTGAAAGTCTAGAATTTAGGATTGGCGAATGTAAGCAAAAAAGAATATAAATACCTGAGCGACCATATTTTCCTGTATGAATAATTTATCCTGCATTGATACACAGACAAAAGCACTGCAAGATTTTGGAAAGAGGAAAATCATGCCTAAATCATTTTCACTGAAAAGAAATGTTAGCATATAAATTAATTTGTTCCCTTTTATGTCTACTCTTGTGAATTTTGGGGCTCTGAAGAAAGTGATTTTTTTCTTCCTTATATTCTTATTGCCCAGGTAAATGCCTGTAATAAAATATTAGATAAAATATTTGTGAATAAATATATGAAGGCAAGAATGATATTGGTTGATATGCTATTGATGTATCAATGAGATGGACTCTGCAATGAGGGTGTTATTGGCCCATTGACAGGGTAATTCCTCATTTGTGCAGATCTATCCTGAACATTGCAAAATATTGAGCATACTTAGTATTGGCTCACTAAGGCCAAATCACACACTCTTACCCCCATTCAACCTTCAGCCCCATCATACACACACTCGTCATTGTCACAACTGGAAATGTACCCATACATTTCCATACAGTTTCTGTAGGAATCAGTACCAAGAACCATGAATGTAATGACTCATAGTAGGTAATCTAGACAAATTTTTAAAAATGTACGTATATGTCTTCTAGTGTATTAATGCATATCAGGAGGACATGGGATACAGTTGTGCACATAACTACTTCCTCAAATAATCTATTATATCCTCATTACTTAATTAAAGCTTGTTCAATGATTTCATTTGTTTAGTTATTAGCTATTAATCCACTAATGAACATCTGCATACATAACAACATTCTAAAACAAAAATTAAAATGAAACCACTCTATAAAAAATAAATAAAATAAAATAATGGAGAAGGCATTTTCTCCCAAAGAATCAATGAAGTATCCATAGTGGTTAGAACTATTAAATGTCTGTTAGTCTTTTGTACATGACATTTCTCCTCTAATAGTGGTATTGTTTTCTGACCTTCAGTAAATATTGTTGTCATATTTTAAGTAATCTGTGTTTCAATTTTTTGTTTGGGAGATATTTTCTGGTCTTTGCTATTGTGCATTTATTTTAATGTAACCTTGGTCTTTCTGTACAAGTAAAATCATGTCTTCCTAAAATTTTACAAAAATGCTAACATTTTTACTTCAAATATGACTCTTCCAAATTTACTGTATTTTCTGCATACAGGAATGCAAGTACATGTTTGTTGAAGCGTCTCACTCCTCCATGTGTCAACTTTTTTTTTTTTTATCTGTTCATAGATACTTTATTCCAAGGGGGTAAAATACTTAAAAACACATTCTTTATTTTTTTTTGTGAACAGTAAGGGAATCGCAACCTTTGGCTTGGTGTCGCCTGCACCATGCTCGGCCAGTGAGCGCACGGGCCATCCCAATATAGGATCCAAACCCGTGGCCTCAGCACTCCCAGCACCACACTCTCCCAAGTGAG
Source organism: Cynocephalus volans (assembly GCF_027409185.1). NCBI lineage: Eukaryota > Metazoa > Chordata > Mammalia > Dermoptera > Cynocephalidae > Cynocephalus > Cynocephalus volans. The sequence continues at coordinate 158,722,141 of NC_084467.1, read as the reverse complement.
CCTCAGGATCGGCCCTTAAAAGTACATTCTAATTCATTAATTTTCTCTTAAATTCTGTCTCTTCCATTGTTTAGTCTGTACAGTAAGTTTTTCATTTCAATTATTTTAGAAAATTATTTCCTAATGTACTACAAGATTTGGGGAAGTGAAACTATTCTGTATATTCTTCATTTGTCAAAACCCGTGAAACCATATAACACAAAGAGTTAATCCTAATAGAAATCATGCACATAGGTTAACATATTGTATCAATATTGGCCCATTAATTTTAACAAATGTACTTCACTAATGCAAGATGTTACTAATTGGAGAAACTGTGTGTTGGGGAGATAAATAAAAAAATACATGAATACTTAATATATTTTATGCACAATTAATCTATAAATATAAAACTGCTCTAAAAAATTAAGTATTAAAGAATTGCTAAGTGTTTATCAAACCTGCCTGGTAAATTTATTCAAAATTATATATTTATTTGGCAAAAAAATTTGTATGTATTTATTATGTAAAAAATGATGATTTCAAATATGTATGTTCTGTGAAATAGCTAAATTGAGCTACTTACCATATTCATTACCTCACATATTTATCATTTTTCTGAGGTGAGAACATTTAAGTTCTACTCTTAGCAATTTTTAAGTATGCAATATGTTGTTAACTTTAGTCAACAAGTTGTAAAATAGATCTCTGGAACTTATTTCTCCTCTCTTCAGTTTTGCGTCCTTTTCCCAGCATCACCTCCATCCCCTCAAAACCCTGGACATTTCCAAGACACGTGACTAAAGTCACCTATTACCCAAGAGCAGTAATAGGAAATTAATGTAATACACTAAAAAAGGTATTTGCCTTCCTTAACCACGAAGATGGCATTTTATAAAATTAGCTGCTTCTCTTATAAGCCAACCTTCATTATCCTTTACCTACTCTTTAAAGAGTATACAAACAGGAATAAGTAAATTATGGATAAAATGTTCTATAACTGGGACAAGTCAATGGCCAGTTGCCCACAGCTTACCTGCTGGTGTCCTGTGACACATATTGAAGCCTCCGTTGTACTTTGAGGAAAAATGTTCAAAACATGCCCAAAGTTCTACCCAGCAGCCGCCCCGGGAACCTGCATGCACTTCTGTCCCACTGCGAGTGGCAACCACATCGGCGGTGCTGGACTCGGGTCAGCCCTGCTGGAATGGCAGTGAAAGAGAAACTCATGTTTCAGCACAGCTAAGACGTAAACGTGCAAGTGCACTTTTTAGTGAAAAGTGTCATGTATACATTAACAGGCGGCCAGGGGATAACTCTGTGACCAAAGGGAAACAAAACCTATTCTAGAAAAACAGCAGCTCTGCCTTTCAGGGATGAGACAAACCTGCAAGCTGCTGAGCTCTCTGCTGGTCACCGGTGATGTCATCCCGGTAGCACTGACCCTGTCACCGCCAGAGGTGCCTCACCCAGTCCCCTCCCATCTGTCCGCTGGACAGGAGGGGCGCCATTCTGTCCACACCGCTTACTTCAGCACCTGCACCCTTGGGGCTTGCTTGTTGGGAGGAAAGCTGTCACCCGCGGCAGCTGGCTTAAACCTTAGCAGCAGCAGGAACAGCTGCCCGTGGTCAGGACACTGCCCCAGATGAAACTGTTGCTGCCGGGCCTGGCCATCTCTTCCCAATGGAAATAAGTTGTTTGGGGGTTCAGCAGACTCTAGAATGAAGCGGGCCCCTTGGGCACAGGGAGCAACAGCACATCCTAGTGGGCTAATTTCCCCAAAGCTTGAAACTAGGTGTCTTGTCTCACTCCAAGGATGGCTGTGGCACTACAGCATCGCTGGACGCTGGGTGGCAGTAGAGGGGCTCACAGAAACCAGGCACAGACAATCTGGCCTCCAGCAAAGGAATGATGCTAATGCGCTCCTCTGGGTAGAATTTGCACAATAACCCACATGGAAGTCGCAGCAGGACAGGGATGAAAACTATGGGGCAAGAGGTCAAGTCTGCACAATCCCAACCAACCCCACAGATGCCCATGTCCAGTAACCGCACACACTGGATGGCTCCCCACAGGCAAAGGAACAGGTGAGACACACCCCTTCTCTGTACCTGGTGACGGATTCAGGGAAGTCAGGCTCCAGGCCCTCTCTCACTCCCACCGTGTCCTGAATCCTCACCATCAGCTACAGCTGCAAGGACTGTTTCTCTTCTGTGAACCTGCAAGCTAAGGGTCTGAAGCGACACAGTGGAGAAAGCATGCGAGGAAATTCTGCTCTACTTTTCCACCTCAGTGAGGCACGTGTACAATGTAGTTTCCCATCTCAACTGTTGCTTCGCTGTCAAGATTTCTTTTGGTGTGAGAGACCAAGGTGTCAGTAGCAAAAGAAAATGTTTTGCTTTTGCTCCCCTCAGTATGCTTCAACATTTCCAAGTGAATTTCACGTCACAAGGGGAGATGGGGATTGCCCTCAACTGGAATGTGGGTCAGCTCCCAGCTGTGTGGTGATGTGTCTGGGGCCAAGGCCAGAGCTGCTGCTTTTCCAGATTTTCCAAGCCAGAAACAAGCACTGTTCACTTTAATAAGGTTAAGTTTAAACCAACATCCTTTTTTGGTGCCTAAACTGTTGACTACATACCCCAGCAAGACAGAAGCGTGTGAAAGCCGTCCATTCACACTCCCCTTCTCCCAGACGGTCACATGCGCATATCCCCAGAGCTGAAGGCACTGTGCAAAGCACGGTGCAGTATATGCGGCCAGTAACCGTGTGTTCTTCTCACTGAACACTTCCAGGGTTGCATCAAGTAAAAGTTGCCTCAACTTTCACTGAAGTAGATAAAAGCTGCAAAAACCCTTACTGATTTCCTAAGTTTACTTCTCTAAGTCCCAAAAGCTAAGACTATAACTACGTTAGCGTTCATGTATGACAAACAAATATTAAATAGTTTACACCTTCATACCAATTTATCTGTAGCTCGTGCAGGTCCAATTGGACCTGGCAGACATCTACAGAACATTTCATGCAACAACTAGAGAATACACATTTTTTCTCATCGGCACATGGAACATTCTCCAGGATAGACCACATGTTAGGTCACAAAACAGGTTTCAGCAAATTTTTCAAAGCTGACATCATTCCTAGTATCTTTTCTGACCACAATTGACTAGCACTGGAAATCAATTACAAGCGAATTTCTGGAAACTACTCCAGTGCATGAAAACTGAACAACAGGCTCCCGAATGACCTATGGGTCCAAGAAGAAATTAAAAAGGAAATCAAAAACGTTCTTGAAACTAATGAAAAAAGATGCATCCTACCAAAACCTGTGGGATACTGTAAAAGCAACAGCGACGAGGCAATATATTGCAATACATGCTCACATCAAAAGGATGGAGAAACTTCACGTAAATGACCGAACCGTACACCTCAAAGAACCATCACCACCACAACAATGCAATCATAAAAGTACTAGAGAGAAAGAAATAATTAACATCAGGGCAGAGTTCAATGAAATGGAGACCCCCAAAACGATACAAAGGATCAGCGAAACACAAAGTTGTTTTTTGAGAAGATAAATAAAATAGACAAACCATTAGCTTTGCCCACTCTCACCACACTCATTCAACATAGTATTGAAAGCCCTAACCAGAGCAATCAAGCAAGACAAAGAAATAAAGGGCATTCAGATTGGGAAGGACAAAGTCAAGTTGTCCCTGTTTGCAGATGACGCGATCTTATAGATAGAAAACCTAAAGGCTACCAGAACGCCCTTACGGCTGACTAACAATTTTAATAATTTTGCGGGGTACAAAATCAACACCCACAGATCAGGAGCATTTTTATACTCCGATAATGAACTGGCAGAAAAAGAAATCAAGAAAGCAAGCCCATTTACAATAGTCACCCCCAAGATAAAATACCTAGGAACCAATTGAACCAAGGAGGTTAATGCAGATCTCTACAATGAGAACTACCAAACACCAGTGAGAGAAATTAAAGAGCACCCAAAAATAGTGGAATGACATACCAGGCTCTGGTACGGGAAGAATTAACATCGTGAAAATGTCCTTTCTACCCATAGCAGTCTACAAATTCAACGCAATCTCCGTCAAAATAGCAACAACTTTCTTCACAGAAATAGAAAAAGCAGTGCTAACATTCATATGGAATACGAAAAGATCCTGAATAGCCAAAGCAATTTTGAGCTTAAAAGCACCCCAAAAACAGAAAGGCTGGAGGCATAACACCACCCAATTTCAAATTCTATGACAAGGCTCAAAACAGCATGGTGATGGCATAGAAACAGACACTCAGATCAATGGAACAGGATAGAAAACCCAGGAATAATCAATTTGCCTACTTACAGCCAACCGATTTTTGACAAAGCCAACCAGAACATACGCTGTGGAAAAGACAGCCTCTTCAGGAAATAAACGGTGCCCGCAAAATTGGACAATCCACATGCAGAAGAATGAAACTGGACCAGCATCTCACCATATGCCAAAATCGACTCGAAATGGATTAAAGACCAGAATGTAAGACCCCCAAACCATTACATGACTGAAGGAAAACAGAGGGGAAACACTCCAGGAAGTAGGTGGGGGCAAAGGCTTTATGAATAAGACCCGAAAACCCACAAGCAACAACATAAAAACTAAACAAATGAGCTAATGTCAAACTAAGAAGCTTCCACATAGCAAAGGAAACAATCAACAGAGCAGAAAGGCACCCTAAAAAAAGGGAGAAAATATGTGTAAACTATACGTCTGCCAAGGGCTTAATATCCAGAACATACCAAGAACTCAAACAGCTGTACATTATGAAAACAAGTAATCCGATTTAAAACTGGGCAAACGAGATGAATAGACATTTTTCAAAGACATACAAATGGCCAACGGTACACGAAAAAATGCTCAGCATCACTAGTCATCAGAGAAATGCAAATCAAAACCACATTGAGATATCATGTCAACCCAGATAGACTGGCCATTGTTAAAAAGACCATTAATAAGAAATGCTACTGAGGATATGAGGAAAGAAGAACTCTTCTCCAATGTTGGTGGGACTGTAAATTAGCACAGCCACTATGGAAAACAGTAAAGAAGTTTCCTCCAATACAGATAGTACTACCATATGATCCAGCAGTTCCACTACTGGGTATATATCCAAAGAAATGGAAATCATATGGAAGGGACAACTGCACTCCCATGTTCACTGCAGTTTACTTACAATAGCCAAAATATAGAACCAACCTCAGTGCCCTTCGACAGATGACTGGATAAAAAAAATGTGATACACGTACACCATGGAATAATACTCAGTGATAAAGAAAAAGAATGAAATTCTGCCATCGGTAACAACCTGGATGAGTCTGGAGAAAATTATGTTGTGTGAAATAAGCCAGACAAGGGAAGATAAATATCACATGCTCTCACTTATAACTAGGTAGAAAGGAAGGAAGGAAGGAAGGAAGGAAGGAAGGAAGGAAGGAAGGAAGCAAAGGACTACAACAGTTCCTTGAACTTTCAGAAGGACAGAAGAAACCAATGGTTACTAGAGATGAGGGGATGGACGGAGGGAGGGAGTTGGGGGCGTGATGGGTCAGGCAAAGGGCATAAAGAAAAATCATGATTTGTAATAATGAATATGCTAATAAAAATAATTTAAAAAGTAAGACACTTTAAAACACAAAAAGAATGCCATTATTGACATTCCAGAAAATTCCAGCTATGTGGATAACATTAAAAACCAGCTGTCAAGCTAAATCCTTTATCAGTACAAATTTTGATATTTCTTCAAATTGGGAGGAGAATGTTGGTTTCGATGTACAATGTCTGGTCACTCCCAGCCTCATCTATTTGTCACTGACGACCCTGGGACAGACGGAAAAAAAAAAAAAAAAAACGGTTTCTGCAACTTTTAAAATACAGACACGCCCTCCACCACCAACTTTCAATGTCTACAAAACGTCCTTGGGTTCTAGTATTCTTGCACATGTTTGTTCTCTTACAGGAAATTTGCTCCTTAGGATTTCACTGCAATGTGCTTCTGGATCCCATGCCATGATTTATCTCTGAGGACCCCTGTTCCCCTGGATCCATTTCACCCCGTGCCTGGCCACCTGTGTGGCACACACACATAGGAGCAGGAGGACAAGGCTTTGAGATGGGGAACCCGCACAAGCAATTATCTGGGTTTAGGTCTGCAGGTTATTAAGGTTTTCCGTTTCAACTTCCACAGCTAGAACGAAAGTGTAGAAATCTGTTTTCTAGTTAAAATCTGTTCACATCCCAAGTGTTTCTTAAGTTACTTAACAAGCCTTTGGTAGTCCGAAATACCGGGAAGTGTGCCTGTAACTAGAAACACCAGAAACTTCCATTTCAAAATTGTCATAAACCAGGGATACTTTAGAAAAACCTTTTCAGCCCACTTCGTGCCTTGAGTAATGGTGGGTAAACAGTGGAAACCAAGAGAGGCAACACGGAAGCAAACGGATATAAAAGCACAAGGGAGACATCATGCTCTTGGGGAGAACTAAAATGCAAATTGTGTCTGTAAACGAAAGAAATTATACAGAAATCCCAGAAAAACAATTGACTGAAAATCAGACGAACGATCCCATGTTCATCTCATCACCTTGAGAACACGAAGGATACTTTTGTACAGGCAGCACACCTCCTTAAAGCAGCAGCAGAGTGCTTCGTGCACAGCAAGGCCTAGTTCACCGAGCAGCTGGACCTGTGCCCACACCCAGAGGGCAGCACCAGCCACGTGGGTGCAGAGGAGGTTGTCCCGGTGAACTCCACAAGCGGCAGCAACGCTCGGCTCTACGCCACAGGACTTCTGACAACGGACACAGTCGCACAGACTGCAAGTGGACCCCACATCAGCCTCAAGACCTCCCCCACCCGAAAACATCTCCACAGCCAGCCAGGGAGGCAAAGGAAGGGTCTTCATGGCGTGCAGAGTTACAATGAATCTGTGTTCACGCTGCCCCCTCCCACTGTACCCGTCGAGACCCAGACGATGTGCCCTGCTACTACAAAGTCGAAGAGATGTTTGATGGGGGCAGAGCGGAAGAGGCACATTGAATTTGGATCATTTTACCCATGACCCTTCTCTCCTCCCAACCCTCTTTGCGAAAGATGACATTTCTGGGGAAACAGAAGGTGATCAGAAGCAAGTAGCTCAAATGTATGTCCCTTGTAAATTTCGGATATCCATCAATTTCAATTTTGAGATATAGAGAAGTGCTGGGAAGTTTAATTGGCCGTATCAGTGTCAGTGAAGAGCTGATGGAAGAAGTGCGAAAGGCCAAAGGAGAAAACCCATGAGTAGAGAAATTAGCCTTCGGCTAATCTTATCTTCTCTGCTTCCATATATCCCTGTCCGTCCTCAAAAGTTGAGTGAGGTAGGAGATGATAAGATTGAGATTAGGGCAAATTATTTCCCCATCTTTTCCTTTCTCCAATGCACAGTCTCCTCAACCCGCACACTTGGAGTCTCAGGGTCAGCTCTCCAATACTGGTCGACACAGAGGAAAACCAACTGAACCAAAACGAATCCACCGAATTATCTCTGCTGTGCTTATTTATACCTTCCCGGGTTTTCTTTCCTTTACTGTTAAGTGCCTATAATCAACTTCAATCATTTTAGCAGAGTACTAAAGAGTGACTGCTCCCAACCCCTTCAGATAGGTGATGCTTATGTTTACATCTGCTTATCAGCTCTGTCAAAGTGCTGTTTCGTGGAGGTGCTGTAATTTGATGAACACATGAGACATGCTATTTGCTAGCAAGAAATTCTCAGCTCAAACAAGCTAAGGTGTATGGAGATTCAGTATAACACAGTAATTGGTTAACTCAGTTTACTTGGGACTCCATTTCTTAGGTCTTGGGCTGTTTACATAACCAAAAGGAGTGTGTGTGTGTGTGTGTGTGTGTGTGTGTGTGTGTGTGTGTGTGTGTGTGTACCACACTTGACCTAGCACCTACCTGCACAAGTACCCCCCTGCCAAGTGATGTGTTTAAAGGCCAACAAAAAGGAAAACACAGAACACATTTATAATCCTGAAAATCTAGGGCTACTTAACCTTTCTGCTGCTTAATTTTAAAGGCAAAAAATGTACTATGAGCAGCATAAATAAGAACTGATTTGAGCATAGTTTTATAATAGATAAAATGTACCTGATGGGTCTAATTCAAATTTCTAAAATCTAACTGTGCCGCATTAGTCTGAGATACAAGATCTAAAGCTGCATGATCTAATCTGAGAATTTACGGACCTGTTTGAAATACCTTCATTTGATTAATTTGAAATGGAGGCCAGGGTATGACCTCTAACAGTCTGATCTTTAATAACCGCTCAAGAGATGAGGCAGGAAGTCAGTCGCGCTTAGAATTCTATGCACTTTCCTCTAGTGAGCACACCCTGCGGTTCCACGCGTGCAAGCACACCCCTCGCTCACTGCGGGATCTACAGAGCAGCTGTACATGCCCTTCAAAACTCAAATGCGTGTTATGTGGGTGTGCGGTATAGGGGTAGGACATGAAAAAACTCCCACCTGTCCAGTCCGAGAGAAATTTAACTCCTGAGAAGCACACCTTAGTTGAACATCAGATGCAACACTAATTTGCAGAGGTTCCCACAACATAGGAACAAAAGGGCTGACGTTATGTGTTGATAGCAGATCGTGTGTGAAAACTAAAGTTTTATACGGGGCTGTACGAAGACTAACTGCGGTCTGGAAAATGAGGAATTTTAAATGCTGGACAGTCTCTATACTCAGATTCCGCTGAAGACAATGCAAATACTTATAAGAGCCTGATAATAAAAACAGATTAAAAAAACTTAATCATCAAGGTGAAGCATTTAGTAATGAGGTTTGTACAGCTTTTCGGAAAACACTGACTGGAAGTCCCAACCGGCTAGAGGTAGGCCAGTGTCAGGAGGCATCCCGGACATGGGCATTAGCTTCCAGCACTGATGGTGCAGCCAGTGTCGATGATAAGAATTAAAACACAACTGCAACCCCCAGTCCTGGACAGGCTCAGGAAGCGGCTATCTGGAAAGAGTGGGAGGGGTCCAGGAGGCCAGCCCCCAGGTGATACATACGTTTGCACAACAGTGACGGCGAGCCACGGGAAGTCTTTTCCAGCTGTACTGCGCTGTAATTGTGGTCGCTTGCTCAGGACAGCATGCTGCTTTCACAAGTTGTCTCCTTCCTGAGGGATTTGCTCCTAGAGAAAGCCACCACCGCCTTCTTCACTGTGCCTTCTTCTTCTTCTTTTTCTTTTTTTTCCTGGAGCTTGTCTCTTCTGCAGAGAAGAGCTTTTAACACCTCCCTGGATAGTCAGTAAAACCCCAAGCATTAAGAAGGCCAGAAAATACACGTCCACTTCATTTCACTGAAAAAGAAAGGTCATGATCCTGTCCCTTCTTTGGGTCATCCACCCTGAGTCTGCACACCACATTTGCTCAGCAGCAGTCTGGCTACCCTTGCACATCCAGCAAACCCTTAGCACTCCTTCCTCTTATTCAGGATTCCAACTTTTTGAGCGACAAGAAGATCCCTGACACAGAGGGATCCTTGCTGAGGTATGAGAGCAGTGACACAGGATGCAAGAAGAGCACAAATGATGTTTCTTTATCCTCTGCCAAGCCCAGGGCACGCTTGGTGCTGCCATTCTCCTCCTGGGTGCAGCAGCAAACGCTTCTTCGTCAGTTCTATGATCCAACACTGCCGCCCTTAAAAATTAAGTCACCTCAAAAGTTACATAAGTATTTGAAAATACTCAAGAAAACTCTCCAAACACTGCTAGTTACACTTTGCTTGTCATAAATGGAACATCAATCTGAGCCCCAGGACAGGCCAGAGACAAGAACCTGTGATTTCCAGCCAGGCCTGAATTCTCCCCAAATTCCACAGAGTACCAAAACAGGACAATCTTGGCAGGAGCCAAGGGCAGCCTCCTCTACCCTGAAGCAGGCCATGCCTGGAGTCCTTGGCATGAACCGAGGGCAGCATCTCCTGCCTGGAAGCAGTCATGAAGCACACCGAAACACCACTTCCACGTGGGTGGGCCACTGTTGCTTTGCCTCCCACAGATCTGTCCCCCCTTTTCCCCTGGGTGATGGAGCTGCCAAAGATTCCTCAAAGCCCATCTCTTTTGAGCAGTGAGAAGCCCCGGGCTTCTCTTCCTGCATTTATTCTCCAGACCAAGAAGTTACAGGAAGAGACATAGGTGGGGTTTTGAACATAGGTTCAGTTTTACAAGTTTTGCAATAGAAGCTGGTAACATTCAGTCAAAACAAGTCAGATGACACTCTGTTAGGCAATTAAGTGATCCACTATAACAAAGCCTTGATTTACCCGAAATTCCTTTTCCCTCTAGCAGCTTTTTAGTAACGTTGCCTATCAATTAGTCACTTGTCTGTCTTAGAATCAGCAGCCTTGCTGTGTTATGATTCTTTTCCTGCAACAGAGACTCGATGCCCGGGGGTTAAAATTCCTGTCCTTTGCAAGGTCAATATTTGAAACTGCAAGGCTTTTGGTGACTAAAGTCACCTATTACCCAAGAGCAGTAATAGGAAATTAATGTAATACATTAAAAAAGGTAATTGCCTTCCTTAACCACGAAGATGGCATTTTATAAAATTAGCTGCTTCTCTTAAAAGGCAACCTTCATTATCCTTTACCTACTCTTTAAAGACTATACAAACAGGAATAAGTAAATTATGGATAAAATGTTCTATAACTGGGAGAACTCAACGGCCAGTTGCCCACAGCTTACCTGCTGGTGTCCTGTGACACATATTGAAGCCTCCGTTGTACTTTGAGGAAAAATGTTCAAAACATGCCCAAAGTTCTACCCAGCAGCCGCCCCGGGAACCTGCATGCACTTCTGTCCCACTGCGAGTGGCAACCACATCGGCGGTGCTGGACTCGGGTCAGCCCTGCTGGAATGGCAGTGAAAGAGAAACTCATGTTTCAGCACAGCTAAGACGTAAACGTGCAAGTGCAATTTTTAGTGAACAGTGTCGCGTATACATTTACAGGCGGCCAAGGGATAACTCTGTGACCAAAGGAAAACAAAACCTATTCTAGAAAAACAGCAGCTCTGCCTTTCAGGGATGAGACAACCCTGCAAGCTGCTGAGCTCTCTGCTGGTCACCGGTGATGTCATCCCGGTAGCACTGACCCTGTCACCGCCAGAGGTGCCTCACCCAGTCCCCTCCCATCTGTCCGCTGGACTGGAGGGGCGCCATTCTGTCCACACAGCTTCCTTGAGCACCTGCACCCTTGGGGCCTGCTTGTTGGGAGGAAAGCTGTCACCCGCGGCAGCTGGCTTAAACCTTAGCAGCAGGAGGAACAGCTGCCCGTGGCCAGGCCACTGCCCCAGATGAAACTGTTGCTGCCGGGCCTGGCCATCTCTTCCCAACGGAAATAAGTTGTTTGGGGTTCAGCAGACTCTAGAATGAAGCGGGCCCCTTGGGCACAGGGAGCAACAGCACATCCTAGTGGGCTAATTTCCCCAAAGCTTGAAACTAGGTGTCTTGTCTCACTCCAAGGATGGCTGTGGCACTACAGCATCGCTGGACGCTGGGTGGCAGTAGAGGGCCTCACAGAAACCAGGCACAGACAATCTGGCCTCCAGCAAAGGAATGATGCTAATGCGCTCCTCTGGGTAGAATTTGCACAATAACCCACATGGAAGTCGCAGCAGGACAGGGATGAAAACTATGGGGCAAGAGGTCAAGTCTGCACAATCCCAACCAACCCCACCGATGCCCATGTCCAGTAACGGCACACACTGGATGGCTCCCCACAGGCAAAGGAACAGGTGAGACACACCCCTTCTCTGTACCTGGTGACGGATTCAGGGAAGTCAGGCTCCAGGCCCTCTCTCACTCCCACCGTGTCCTGAATCCTCACCATCAGCTACAGCTGCAAGGACTGTTTCTCTTCTGTGAACCTGCAAGCTAAGGGTCTGAAGCGACACAGTGGAGAAAGCATGCGAGGAAATTCTGCTCCACTTTTCCACCTCAGTGAGGCACGTGCACAATGTAGTTTCCCATCTCAACTGTTGCTTCGCTGTCAAGATTTCTTTTGGTGTGAGAGACCAAGGTGTCAGTAGCAAAAGAAAATGTTTTGCTTTTGCTCCCCTCAGTATGCTTCAACATTTCCAAGTGAATTTCACGTCACAAGGGGAGATGGGGATTGCCCTCAACTGGAATGTGGGTCACCTCCCAGCTGTGTGGTGATGTGTCTGGGGCCAAGGCCAGAGCTGCTGCTTTTCCAGATTTTCCAAGCCAGAAACAAGCACTGTTCACTTTAATAAGGTTAAGTTTAAACCGACATCCTTTTTTGGTGCCTAAACTGTTGACTACATACCCCAGCAAGACAGAAGCGTGTGAAAGCCATCCATTCACACTCCCCTTCTCCCAGACGGCCACATGCGCATATCCCCAGAGCTGAAGGCACTGTGCAAAGCACGGTGCAGTATATGCGGCCAGTAACCGTGTGTTCTTCTCACTGAACACTTCCAGGGTTGCATCAAGTAAAAGTTGCCTCAACTTTCACTGAAGTAGATAAAAGCTGCAAAAACCCTTACTGATTTCCTAAGTTTACTTCTCTAAGTCCCAAAAGCTAAGACTATAACTACGTTAGCGTTCATGTATGACAAACAAATATTAAATAGTTTACACCTTTATACCAATTTATCTGTAGCTCGTGCAGGTCCAATTGGACCTGGCAGACATCTACAGAACATTTCATGCAACAACTAGAGAATACACATTTTTTCTCATCGGCACATGGAACATTCTCCAGGATAGACCACATGTTAGGTCACAAAACAGGTTTCAGCAAATTTTTCAAAGCTGACATCATTCCTAGTATCTTTTCTGACCACAATTGACTAGCACTGGAAATCAATTACAAGCGAATTTCTGGAAACTACTCCAGTGCATGAAAACTGAACAACAGGCTCCCGAATGACCTATGGGTCCAAGAAGAAATTAAAAAGGAAATCAAAAACGTTCTTGAAACTAATGAAAAAAGATGCATCCTACCAAAACCTGTGGGATACTGTAAAAGCAACAGCGACGAGGCAATATATTGCAATACATGCTCACATCAAAAGGATGGAGAAACTTCACGTAAATGACCGAACCGTACACCTCAAAGAACCACCACCACCACAACAATGCAATCATAAAAGTACTAGAGAGAAAGAAATAATTAACATCAGGGCAGAGTTCAATGAAATGGAGACCCCCAAAACGATACAAAGGATCAGCGAAACACAAAGTTGTTTTTTGAGAAGATAAATAAAATAGACAAACCATTAGCTTTGCCCACTCTCACCACACTCATTCAACATAGTACTGAAAGCCCTAACCAGAGCAATCAAGCAAGACAAAGAAATAAAGGGCATTCAGATTGGGAAGGACAAAGTCAAGTTGTCCCTGTTTGCAGATGACGCGATCTTATAGATAGAAAACCTAAAGGCTACCAGGACGCCCTTACGGCTGACTAACAATTTTAATAATTTTGCGGGGTACAAAATCAACACCCACAGATCAGGAGCATTTTTATACTCCGATAATGAACTGGCAGAAAAAGAAATCAAGAAAGCAAGCCCATTTACAATAGTCACCCCCAAGATAAAATACCTAGGAACCAATTGAACCAAGGAGGTTAATGCAGATCTCTACAATGAGAACTACCAAACACCAGTGAGAGAAATTAAAGAGCACCCCAAAATAGTGGAATGACATACCAGGCTCTGGTACGGGAAGAATTAACATCGTGAAAATGTCCTTTCTACCCATAGCAGTCTACAAATTCAACGCAATCTCCGTCAAAATAGCAACAACTTTCTTCACAGAAATAGAAAAAGCAGTGCTAACATTCATATGGAATACGAAAAGATCCTGAATAGCAAAAGCAATTTTGAGCTTAAAAGCACCCCAAAAACAGAAAGGCTGGAGGCATAACACCACCCAATTTCAAATTCTATGACAAGGCTCAAAACAGCATGGTGATGGCATAGAAACAGACACTCAGATCAATGGAACAGGATAGAAAACCCAGGAATAATCAATTTGCCTACTTACAGCCAACCGATTTTTGACAAAGCCAACCAGGACATACGCTGTGGAAAAGACAGCCTCTTCAGGAAATAAACGGTGCCCGCAAGATTGGACAATCCACATGCAGAAGAATGAAACTGGACCAGCATCTCACCATATGCCAAAATCGACTCGAAATGGATTAAAGACCAGAATATAAGACCCCAAACCATTACATGACTGAAGGAAAACAGAGGGGAAACACTCCAGGAAGTAGGTGGGGGCAAAGGCTTTATGAATAAGACCCGAAACCCACAAGCAACAATATAAAAACTAAACAAATGAGCTAATGTCAAACTAAGAAGCTTCCACACAGCAAAGGAAACAATCAACAGAGCAGAAAGGCACCCTAAAAAAAGGGAGAAAATATGTGTAAACTATACGTCTGCCAAGGGCTTAATATCCAGAACATACCAAGAACTCAAACAGCTGTACATTATGAAAACAAGTAATCCGATTTAAAACTGGGCAAACGAGATGAATAGACATTTTTCAAAGACATACAAATGGCCAACGGTACACGAAAAAATGCTCAGCATCACTAGTCATCAGAGAAATGCAAATCAAAACCACATTGAGATATCATGTCAACCCAGATAGACTGGCCATTGTTAAAAAGACCATTAATAAGAAATGCTACTGAGGATATGAGGAAAGGAGAACTCTTCTCCAATGTTGGTGGGACTGTAAATTAGCACAGTCACTATGGAAAACAGTAAAGAAGTTTCCTCCAATACAGATAGTACTACCATATGATCCAGCAGTTCCACTACTGGGTATATATCCAAAGAAATGGAAGTCATATGGAAGGGACACCTGCACTCCCATGTTCACTGCAGCTTTACTTACAATAGCCAAAATATAGAACCAACCTCAGTGCCCTTCGACAGATGACTGGATAAAAAAAATGTGATACACGTACACCATGGAATAATACTCAGTGATAAAGGAAAAGAATGAAATTCTGCCATCGGTAACAACCTGGATGAGTCTGGAGAAAATTATGTTGTGTGAAATAAGCCAGACAAGGGAAGATAAATATCACATGCTCTCACTTATAACTAGGTAGAAAGGAAGGAAGGAAGGAAGGAAGGAAGGAAGGAAGGAAGGAAGGAAGGAAGGAAGCAAAGGACTACAACAGTTCCTTGAACTTTCAGAAGGACAGAAGAAACCAATGGTTACTAGAGATGAGGGGATGGACGGAGGGAGGGAGTTGGGGGCGTGATGGGTCAGGCAAAGGGCATAAAGAAAAATCATGATTTGTAATAATGAATATGCTAATAAAAATAATTTAAAAAGTAAGACACTTTAAAACACAAAAAGAATGCCATTATTGACATTCCAGAAAATTCCAGCTATGTGGATAACATTAAAAACCAGCTGTCAAGCTAAATCCTTTATCAGTACAAATTTTGATATTTCTTCAAATTGGGAGGAGAATGTTGGTTTCGATGTACAATGTCTGGTCACTCCCAGCCTCATCTATTTGTCACTGACGACCCTGGGACAGACGGAAAAAAAAAAAAAACGGTTTCTGCAACTTTTAAAATACAGACACGCCCTCCACCACCAACTTTCAATGTCTACAAAACGTCCTTGGGTTCTAGTATTCTTGCACATGTTTGTTCTCTTACAGGAAATTTGCTCCTTAGGATTTCACTGCAATGTGCTTCTGGATCCCATGCCATGATTTATCTCTGAGGACCCCTGTTCCCCTGGATCCATTTCACCCCGTGCCTGGCCACCTGTGTGGCACACACACATAGGAGCAGGAGGACAAGGCTTTGAGATGGGGAACCCGCACAAGCAATTATCTGGGTTTAGGTCTGCAGGTTATTAAGGTTTTCCGTTTCAACTTCCACAGCTAGAACGAAAGTGTAGAAATCTGTTTTCTAGTTAAAATCTGTTCACATCCCAAGTGTTTTTTAAGTTACTTAACAAGCCTTTGGTAGTCCGAAATACCGGGAAGTGTGCCTGTAACTAGAAACACCAGAAACTTCCATTTCAAAATTGTCATAAACCAGGGATACTTTAGAAAAACCTTTTCAGCCCACTTCGTGCCTTGAGTAACGGTGGGTAAACAGTGGAAACCAAGAGAGGCAACATGGAAGCAAACGGATATAAAAGCACAAGGGAGACATCGTGCTCTTGGGGAGAACTAAAATGCAAATTGTGTCTGTAAACGAAAGAAATTATACAGAAATCCCAGAAAAACAATTGACTGAAAATCAGACGAACGATCCCATGTTCATCTCATCACCTTGAGAACACGAAGGATACTTTTGTACAGGCAGCACACCTCCTTAAAGCAGCAGCAGAGTGCTTCGTGCACAGCAAGGCCTAGTTCACCGAGCAGCTGGACCTGTGCCCACACCCAGAGGGCAGCACCAGCCACGTGGGTGCAGAGGAGGTTGTCCCGGTGAACTCCACAAGCGGCAGCAACGCTAGGCTCTACGCCACAGGACTTCTGACAACGGACACAGTCGCACAGACTGCAAGTGGACCCCACATCAGCCTCAAGACCTCCCCCACCCGAAAACATCTCCACAGCCAGCCAGGGAGGCAAAGGAAGGGTCTTCATGGCGTGCAGAGTTACAATGAATCTGTGTTCACGCTGCCCCCTCCCACTGTACCCGTCGAGACCCAGACGATGTGCCCTGCTACTACAAAGTCGAAGAGATGTTTGATGGGGGCAGAGCGGAAGAGGCACATTGAATTTGGATCATTTTACCCATGACCCTTCTCTCCTCCCAACCCTCTTTGCGAAAGATGACATTTCTGGGGAAACAGAAGGTGATCAGAAGCAAGTAGCTCAAATGTATGTCCCTTGTAAATTTCGGATATCCATCAATTTCAATTTTGAGATATAGAGAAGTGCTGGGAAGTTTAATTGGCCGTATCAGTGTCAGTGAAGAGCTGATGGAAGAAGTGCGAAAGGCCAAAGGAGAAAACCCATGAGTAGAGAAATTAGCCTTCGGCTAATCTTATCTTCTCTGCTTCCATATATCCCTGTCCGTCCTCAAAAGTTGAGTGAGGTAGGAGATGATAAGATTGAGATTAGGGCAAATTATTTCCCCATCTTTTCCTTTCTCCAGTGCACAGTCTCCTCAACCCGCACACTTGGAGTCTCAGGGTCAGCTCTCCAATACTGGTCCACACAGAGGAAAACCAACTGAACCAAAACGAATCCACCGAATTATCTCTGCTGTGCTTATTTATACCTTCCCGGGTTTTCTTTCCTTTACTGTTAAGTGCCTATAATCAACTTCAATCATTTTAGCAGAGTACTAAAGAGTGACTGCTCCCAACCCCTTCAGATAGGTGATGCTTATGTTTACATCTGCTTATCAGCTCTGTCAAAGTGCTGTTTCGTGGAGGTGCTGTAATTTGATGAACACATGAGACATGCTATTTGCTAGCAAGAAATTCTCAGCTCAAACAAGCTAAGGTGTATGGAGATTCAGTATAACACAGTAATTGGTTAACTCAGTTTACTTGGGACTCCATTTCTTAGGTCTTGGGCTGTTTACATAACCAAAAGGAGTGTGTGTGTGTGTGTGTGTGTGTGTGTGTGTGTGTGTGTGTGTGTGTGTGTGTGTACCACACTTGACCTAGCACCTACCTGCACAAGTACCCCCCTGCCAAGTGATGTGTTTAAAGGCCAACAAAAAGGAAAACACAGAACACATTTATAATCCTGAAAATCTAGGGCTACTTAACCTTTCTGCTGCTTAATTTTAAAGGCAAAAAATGTACTATGAGCAGCATAAATAAGAACTGATTTGAGCATAGTTTTATAATAGATAAAATGTACCTGATGGGTCTAATTCAAATTTCTAAAATCTAACTGTGCCGCATTAGTCTGAGATACAAGATCTAAAGCTGCATGATCTAATCTGAGAATTTACGGACCTGTTTGAAATACCTTCATTTGATTAATTTGAAATGGAGGCCAGGGTATGACCTCTAACAGTCTGATCTTTAATAACCGCTCAAGAGATGAGGCAGGAAGTCAGTCGCGCTTAGAATTCTATGCACTTTCCTCTAGTGAGCACACCCTGCGGTTCCACGCGTGCAAGCACACCCCTCGCTCACTGCGGGATCTACAGAGCAGCTGTACATGCCCTTCAAAACTCAAATGCGTGTTATGTGGGTGTGCGGTATAGGGGTAGGACATGAAAAAACTCCCACCTGTCCAGTCCGAGAGAAATTTAACTCCTGAGAAGCACACCTTAGTTGAACATCAGATGCAACACTAATTTGCAGAGGTTCCCACAACATAGGAACAAAAGGGCTGACGTTATGTGTTGATAGCAGATCGTGTGTGAAAACTAAAGTTTTATACGGGGCTGTACGAAGACTAACTGCGGTCTGGAAAATGAGGAATTTTAAATGCTGGACAGTCTCTATACTCAGATTCCGCTGAAGACAATGCAAATACTTATAAGAGCCTGATAATAAAAACAGATTAAAAAAACTTAATCATCAAGGTGAAGCATTTAGTAATGAGGTTTGTACAGCTTTTCGGAAAACACTGACTGGAAGTCCCAACCGGCTAGAGGTAGGCCAGTGTCAGGAGGCATCCCGGACATGGGCATTAGCTTCCAGCACTGATGGTGCAGCCAGTGTCGATGATAAGAATTAAAACACAACTGCAACCCCCAGTCCTGGACAGGCTCAGGAAGCGGCTATCTGGAAAGAGTGGGAGGGGTCCAGGAGGCCAGCCCCCAGGTGATACATACGTTTGCACAACAGTGACGGCGAGCCACGGGAAGTCTTTTCCAGCTGTACTGCGCTGTAATTGTGGTCGCTTGCTCAGGACAGCATGCTGCTTTCACAAGTTGTCTCCTTCCTGAGGGATTTGCTCCTAGAAAAAGCCACCACCGCCTTCTTCACTGTGCCTTCTTCTTCTTCTTTTTCTTTTTTTTCCTGGAGCTTGTCTCTTCTGCAGAGAAGAGCTTTTAACACCTCCCTGGATAGTCAGTAAAACCCCAAGCATTAAGAAGGCCAGAAAATACACGTCCACTTCATTTCACTGAAAAAGAAAGGTCATGATCCTATCCCTTCTTTGGGTCATCCACCCTGAGTCTGCACACCACATTTGCTCAGCAGCAGTCTGGCTACCCTTGCACATCCAGCAAACCCTTAGCACTCCTTCCTCTTATTCAGGATTCCAACTTTTTGAGCGACAAGAAGATCCCTGACACAGAGGGATCCTTGCTGAGGTATGAGAGCAGTGACACAGGATGCAAGAAGAGCACAAATGATGTTTCTTTATCCTCTGCCAAGCCCAGGGCACGCTTGGTGCTGCCATTCTCCTCCTGGGTGCAGCAGCAAACGCTTCTTCGTCAGTTCTATGATCCAACACTGCCGCCCTTAAAAATTAAGTCACCTCAAAAGTTACATAAGTATTTGAAAATACTCAAGAAAACTCTCCAAACACTGCTAGTTACACTTTGCTTGTCATAAATGGAACATCAATCTGAGCCCCAGGACAGGCCAGAGACAAGAACCTGTGATTTCCAGCCAGGCCTGAATTCTCCCCAAATTCCACAGAGTACCAAAACAGGACAATCTTGGCAGGAGCCAAGGGCAGCCTCCTCTACCCTGAAGCAGGCCATGCCTGGAGTCCTTGGCATGAACCGAGGGCAGCATCTCCTGCCTGGAAGCAGTCATGAAGCACACCGAAACACCACTTCCACGTGGGTGGGCCACTGTTGCTTTGCCTCCCACAGATCTGTCCCCCCTTTTCCCCTGGGTGATGGAGCTGCCAAAGATTCCTCAAAGCCCATCTCTTTTGAGCAGTGAGAAGCCCCGGGCTTCTCTTCCTGCATTTATTCTCCAGACCAAGAAGTTACAGGAAGAGACATAGGTGGGGTTTTGAACATAGGTTCAGTTTTACAAGTTTTGCAATAGAAGCTGGTAACATTCAGTCAAAACAAGTCAGATGACACTCTGTTAGGCAATTAAGTGATCCACTATAACAAAGCCTTGATTTACCCGAAATTCCTTTTCCCTCTAGCAGCTTTTTAGTAACGTTGCCTATCAATTAGTCACTTGTCTGTCTTAGAATCAGCAGCCTTGCTGTGTTATGATTCTTTTCCTGCAACAGAGACTCGATGCCCGGGGGTTAAAATTCCTGTCCTTTGCAAGGTCAATATTTGAAACTGCAAGGCTTTTGGTGACTAAAGTCACCTATTACCCAAGAGCAGTAATAGGAAATTAATGTAATACATTAAAAAAGGTAATTGCCTTCCTTAACCACGAAGATGGCATTTTATAAAATTAGCTGCTTCTCTTAAAAGGCAACCTTCATTATCCTTTACCTACTCTTTAAAGACTATACAAACAGGAATAAGTAAATTATGGATAAAATGTTCTATAACTGGGAGAACTCAACGGCCAGTTGCCCACAGCTTACCTGCTGGTGTCCTGTGACACATATTGAAGCCTCCGTTGTACTTTGAGGAAAAATGTTCAAAACATGCCCAAAGTTCTACCCAGCAGCCGCCCCGGGAACCTGCATGCACTTCTGTCCCACTGCGAGTGGCAACCACATCGGCGGTGCTGGACTCGGGTCAGCCCTGCTGGAATGGCAGTGAAAGAGAAACTCATGTTTCAGCACAGCTAAGACGTAAACGTGCAAGTGCAATTTTTAGTGAACAGTGTCGCGTATACATTTACAGGCGGCCAAGGGATAACTCTGTGACCAAAGGAAAACAAAACCTATTCTAGAAAAACAGCAGCTCTGCCTTTCAGGGATGAGACAACCCTGCAAGCTGCTGAGCTCTCTGCTGGTCACCGGTGATGTCATCCCGGTAGCACTGACCCTGTCACCGCCAGAGGTGCCTCACCCAGTCCCCTCCCATCTGTCCGCTGGACTGGAGGGGCGCCATTCTGTCCACACAGCTTCCTTGAGCACCTGCACCCTTGGGGCCTGCTTGTTGGGAGGAAAGCTGTCACCCGCGGCAGCTGGCTTAAACCTTAGCAGCAGGAGGAACAGCTGCCCGTGGCCAGGCCACTGCCCCAGATGAAACTGTTGCTGCCGGGCCTGGCCATCTCTTCCCAACGGAAATAAGTTGTTTGGGGTTCAGCAGACTCTAGAATGAAGCGGGCCCCTTGGGCACAGGGAGCAACAGCACATCCTAGTGGGCTAATTTCCCCAAAGCTTGAAACTAGGTGTCTTGTCTCACTCCAAGGATGGCTGTGGCACTACAGCATCGCTGGACGCTGGGTGGCAGTAGAGGGCCTCACAGAAACCAGGCACAGACAATCTGGCCTCCAGCAAAGGAATGATGCTAATGCGCTCCTCTGGGTAGAATTTGCACAATAACCCACATGGAAGTCGCAGCAGGACAGGGATGAAAACTATGGGGCAAGAGGTCAAGTCTGCACAATCCCAACCAACCCCACCGATGCCCATGTCCAGTAACGGCACACACTGGATGGCTCCCCACAGGCAAAGGAACAGGTGAGACACACCCCTTCTCTGTACCTGGTGACGGATTCAGGGAAGTCAGGCTCCAGGCCCTCTCTCACTCCCACCGTGTCCTGAATCCTCACCATCAGCTACAGCTGCAAGGACTGTTTCTCTTCTGTGAACCTGCAAGCTAAGGGTCTGAAGCGACACAGTGGAGAAAGCATGCGAGGAAATTCTGCTCCACTTTTCCACCTCAGTGAGGCACGTGCACAATGTAGTTTCCCATCTCAACTGTTGCTTCGCTGTCAAGATTTCTTTTGGTGTGAGAGACCAAGGTGTCAGTAGCAAAAGAAAATGTTTTGCTTTTGCTCCCCTCAGTATGCTTCAACATTTCCAAGTGAATTTCACGTCACAAGGGGAGATGGGGATTGCCCTCAACTGGAATGTGGGTCAGCTCCCAGCTGTGTGGTGATGTGTCTGGGGCCAAGGCCAGAGCTGCTGCTTTTCCAGATTTTCCAAGCCAGAAACAAGCACTGTTCACTTTAATAAGGTTAAGTTTAAACCGACATCCTTTTTTGGTGCCTAAACTGTTGACTACATACCCCAGCAAGACAGAAGCGTGTGAAAGCCGTCCATTCACACTCCCCTTCTCCCAGACGGCCACATGCGCATATCCCCAGAGCTGAAGGCACTGTGCAAAGCACGGTGCAGTATATGCGGCCAGTAACCGTGTGTTCTTCTCACTGAACACTTCCAGGGTTGCATCAAGTAAAAGTTGCCTCAACTTTCACTGAAGTAGATAAAAGCTGCAAAAACCCTTACTGATTTCCTAAGTTTACTTCTCTAAGTCCCAAAAGCTAAGACTATAACTACGTTAGCGTTCATGTATGACAAACAAATATTAAATAGTTTACACCTTTATACCAATTTATCTGTAGCTCGTGCAGGTCCAATTGGACCTGGCAGACATCTACAGAACATTTCATGCAACAACTAGAGAATACACATTTTTTCTCATCGGCACATGGAACATTCTCCAGGATAGACCACATGTTAGGTCACAAAACAGGTTTCAGCAAATTTTTCAAAGCTGACATCATTCCTAGTATCTTTTCTGACCACAATTGACTAGCACTGGAAATCAATTACAAGCGAATTTCTGGAAACTACTCCAGTGCATGAAAACTGAACAACAGGCTCCCGAATGACCTATGGGTCCAAGAAGAAATTAAAAAGGAAATCAAAAACGTTCTTGAAACTAATGAAAAAAGATGCATCCTACCAAAACCTGTGGGATACTGTAAAAGCAACAGCGACGAGGCAATATATTGCAATACATGCTCACATCAAAAGGATGGAGAAACTTCACGTAAATGACCGAACCGTACACCTCAAAGAACCACCACCACCACAACAATGCAATCATAAAAGTACTAGAGAGAAAGAAATAATTAACATCAGGGCAGAGTTCAATGAAATGGAGACCCCCAAAACGATACAAAGGATCAGCGAAACACAAAGTTGTTTTTTGAGAAGATAAATAAAATAGACAAACCATTAGCTTTGCCCACTCTCACCACACTCATTCAACATAGTATTGAAAGCCCTAACCAGAGCAATCAAGCAAGACAAAGAAATAAAGGGCATTCAGATTGGGAAGGACAAAGTCAAGTTGTCCCTGTTTGCAGATGACGCGATCTTATAGATAGAAAACCTAAAGGCTACCAGGACGCCCTTACGGCTGACTAACAATTTTAATAATTTTGCGGGGTACAAAATCAACACCCACAGATCAGGAGCATTTTTATACTCCGATAATGAACTGGCAGAAAAAGAAATCAAGAAAGCAAGCCCATTTACAATAGTCACCCCCAAGATAAAATACCTAGGAACCAATTGAACCAAGGAGGTTAATGCAGATCTCTACAATGAGAACTACCAAACACCAGTGAGAGAAATTAAAGAGCACCCCAAAATAGTGGAATGACATACCAGGCTCTGGTACGGGAAGAATTAACATCGTGAAAATGTCCTTTCTACCCATAGCAGTCTACAAATTCAACGCAATCTCCGTCAAAATAGCAACAACTTTCTTCACAGAAATAGAAAAAGCAGTGCTAACATTCATATGGAATACGAAAAGATCCTGAATAGCAAAAGCAATTTTGAGCTTAAAAGCACCCCAAAAACAGAAAGGCTGGAGGCATAACACCACCCAATTTCAAATTCTATGACAAGGCTCAAAACAGCATGGTGATGGCATAGAAACAGACACTCAGATCAATGGAACAGGATAGAAAACCCAGGAATAATCAATTTGCCTACTTACAGCCAACCGATTTTTGACAAAGCAAACCAGAACATACGCTGTGGAAAAGACAGCCTCTTCAGGAAATAAACGGTGCCCGCAAAATTGGACAATCCACATGCAGAAGAATGAAACTGGACCAGCATCTCACCATATGCCAAAATCGACTCGAAATGGATTAAAGACCAGAATATAAGACCCCAAACCATTACATGACTGAAGGAAAACAGAGGGGAAACACTCCAGGAAGTAGGTGGGGGCAAAGGCTTTATGAATAAGACCCGAAACCCACAAGCAACAATATAAAAACTAAACAAATGAGCTAATGTCAAACTAAGAAGCTTCCACACAGCAAAGGAAACAATCAACAGAGCAGAAAGGCACCCTAAAAAAAGGGAGAAAATATGTGTAAACTATACGTCTGCCAAGGGCTTAATATCCAGAACATACCAAGAACTCAAACAGCTGTACAGTATGAAAACAAGTAATCCGATTTAAAACTGGGCAAACGAGATGAATAGACATTTTTCAAAGACATACAAATGGCCAACGGTACACGAAAAAATGCTCAGCATCACTAGTCATCAGAGAAATGCAAATCAAAACCACATTGAGATATCATGTCAACCCAGATAGACTGGCCATTGTTAAAAAGACCATTAATAAGAAATGCTACTGAGGATATGAGGAAAGGAGAACTCTTCTCCAATGTTGGTGGGACTGTAAATTAGCACAGTCACTATGGAAAACAGTAAAGAAGTTTCCTCCAATACAGATAGTACTACCATATGATCCAGCAGTTCCACTACTGGGTATATATCCAAAGAAATGGAAGTCATATGGAAGGGACACCTGCACTCCCATGTTCACTGCAGCTTTACTTACAATAGCCAAAATATAGAACCAACCTCAGTGCCCTTCGACAGATGACTGGATAAAAAAAATGTGATACACGTACACCATGGAATAATACTCAGTGATAAAGGAAAAGAATGAAATTCTGCCATCGGTAACAACCTGGATGAGTCTGGAGAAAATTATGTTGTGTGAAATAAGCCAGACAAGGGAAGATAAATATCACATGCTCTCACTTATAACTAGGTAGAAAGGAAGGAAGGAAGGAAGGAAGGAAGGAAGGAAGGAAGGAAGGAAGGAAGGAAGGAAGGAAGCAAAGGACTACAACAGTTCCTTGAACTTTCAGAAGGACAGAAGAAACCAATGGTTACTAGAGATGAGGGGATGGACGGAGGGAGGGAGTTGGGGGCGTGATGGGTCAGGCAAAGGGCATAAAGAAAAATCATGATTTGTAATAATGAATATGCTAATAAAAATAATTTAAAAAGTAAGACACTTTAAAACACAAAAAGAATGCCATTATTGACATTCCAGAAAATTCCAGCTATGTGGATAACATTAAAAACCAGCTGTCAAGCTAAATCCTTTATCAGTACAAATTTTGATATTTCTTCAAATTGGGAGGAGAATGTTGGTTTCGATGTACAATGTCTGGTCACTCCCAGCCTCATCTATTTGTCACTGACGACCCTGGGACAGACGGAAAAAAAAAAAAAAATGGTTTCTGCAACTTTTAAAATACAGACACGCCCTCCACCACCAACTTTCAATTTCTACAAAACGTCCTTGGGTTCTAGTATTCTTGCACATGTTTGTTCTCTTACAGGAAATTTGCTCCTTAGGATTTCACTGCAATGTGCTTCTGGATCCCATGCCATGATTTATCTCTGAGGACCCCTGTTCCCCTGGATCCATTTCACCCCGTGCCTGGCCACCTGTGTGGCACACACACATAGGAGCAGGAGGACAAGGCTTTGAGATGGGGAACCCGCACAAGCAATTATCTGGGTTTAGGTCTGCAGGTTATTAAGGTTTTCCGTTTCAACTTCCACAGCTAGAACGAAAGTGTAGAAATCTGTTTTCTAGTTAAAATCTGTTCACATCCCAAGTGTTTCTTAAGTTACTTAACAAGCCTTTGGTAGTCCGAAATACCGGGAAGTGTGCCTGTAACTAGAAACACCAGAAACTTCCATTTCAAAATTGTCATAAACCAGGGATACTTTAGAAAAACCTTTTCAGCCCACTTCGTGCCTTGAGTAATGGTGGGTAAACAGTGGAAACCAAGAGAGGCAACACGGAAGCAAACGGATATAAAAGCACAAGGGAGACATCATGCTCTTGGGGAGAACTAAAATGCAAATTGTGTCTGTAAACGAAAGAAATTATACAGAAATCCCAGAAAAACAATTGACTGAAAATCAGACGAACGATCCCATGTTCATCTCATCACCTTGAGAACACGAAGGATACTTTTGTACAGGCAGCACACCTCCTTAAAGCAGCAGCAGAGTGCTTCGTGCACAGCAAGGCCTAGTTCACTGAGCAGCTGGACCTGTGCCCACACCCAGAGGGCAGCACCAGCCACGTGGGTGCAGAGGAGGTTGTCCCGGTGAACTCCACAAGCGGCAGCAACGCTCGGCTCTACGCCACAGGACTTCTGACAACGGACACAGTCGCACAGACTGCAAGTGGACCCCACATCAGCCTCAAGACCTCCCCCACCCGAAAACATCTCCACAGCCAGCCAGGGAGGCAAAGGAAGGGTCTTCATGGCGTGCAGAGTTACAATGAATCTGTGTTCACGCTGCCCCCTCCCACTGTACCCGTCGAGACCCAGACGATGTGCCCTGCTACTACAAAGTCGAAGAGATGTTTGATGGGGGCAGAGCGGAAGAGGCACATTGAATTTGGATCATTTTACCCATGACCCTTCTCTCCTCCCAACCCTCTTTGGGAAAGATGACATTTCTGGGGAAACAGAAGGTGATCAGAAGCAAGTAGCTCAAATGTATGTCCCTTGTAAATTTCGGATATCCATCAATTTCAATTTTGAGATATAGAGAAGTGCTGGGAAGTTTAATTGGCCGTATCAGTGTCAGTGAAGAGCTGATGGAAGAAGTGCGAAAGGCCAAAGGAGAAAACCCATGAGTAGAGAAATTAGCCTTCGGCTAATCTTATCTTCTCTGCTTCCATATATCCCTGTCCGTCCTCAAAAGTTGAGTGAGGTAGGAGATGATAAGATTGAGATTAGGGCAAATTATTTCCCCATCTTTTCCTTTCTCCAGTGCACAGTCTCCTCAACCCGCACACTTGGAGTCTCAGGGTCAGCTCTCCAATACTGGTCCACACAGAGGAAAACCAACTGAACCAAAACGAATCCACCGAATTATCTCTGCTGTGCTTATTTATACCTTCCCGGGTTTTCTTTCCTTTACTGCCTATAATCAACTTCAATCATTTTAGCAGAGTACTAAAGAGTGACTGCTCCCAACCCCTTCAGATAGGTGATGCTTATGTTTACATCTGCTTATCAGCTCTGTCAAAGTGCTGTTTCGTGGAGGTGCTGTAATTTGATGAACACATGAGACATGCTATTTGCTAGCAAGAAATTCTCAGCTCAAACAAGCTAAGGTGTATGGAGATTCAGTATAACACAGTAATTGGTTAACTCAGTTTACTTGGGACTCCATTTCTTAGGTCTTGGGCTGTTTACATAACCAAAAGGAGTGTGTGTGTGTGTGTGTGTGTGTGTGTGTGTGTGTGTCTGTGTGTGTGTGTGTGTACCACACTTGACCTAGCACCTACCTGCACAAGTACCCCCCTGCCAAGTGATGTGTTTAAAGGCCAACAAAAAGGAAAACACAGAACACATTTATAATCCTGAAAATCTAGGGCTACTTAACCTTTCTGCTGCTTAATTTTAAAGGCAAAAAATGTACTATGAGCAGCATAAATAAGAACTGATTTGAGCATAGTTTTATAATAGATAAAATGTACCTGATGGGTCTAATTCAAATTTCTAAAATCTAACTGTGCCGCATTAGTCTGAGATACAAGATCTAAAGCTGCATGATCTAATCTGAGAATTTATGGACCTGTTTGAAATACCTTCATTTGATTAATTTGAAATGGAGGCCAGGGTATGACCTCTAACAGTCTGATCTTTAAAAACCGCTCAACAGATGAGGCAGGAAGTCAGTCACGCTTAGAATTCTATGCACTTTCATCTAGTGAGCACACCCTGCGGTTCCACGTGTGCAAGCACACCCCTCGCTCACTGCGGGATCTACAGAGCAGCTGTACATGCCCTTCAAAACTCAAATGCGTGTTATGTGGGTGTGCGGTATAGGGGTAGGACATGAAAATCTCCCACCTGTCCAGTCCGAGAGAAATTTAACTCCTGAGAAGCACACCTTAGTTGAACATCAGATGCAACACTAATTTGCAGAGGTTCCCACAACATAGGAACAAAAGGGCTGACGTTATGTGTTGATAGCAGATCGTGTGTGAAAACTAAAGTTTTATACGGGGCTGCAAGAAGACTAACTGAGGTCTGGAAAATGAGGAATTTTAAATGCTGGACAGTCTCTATACTCAGATTCCGCTGAAGACAATGCAAATACTTATAAGAGCCTGATAATAAAAACAGATTAAAAAACTTAATCATCAAGGTGAAGCATTTAGTAATGAGGTTTGTACAGCTTTTCGGAAAACACTGACTGGAAGTCCCAACCGGCTAGAGGTAGGCCAGTGTCAGGAGGCATCCCGGACATGGGCATTAGCTTCCAGCACTGATGGTGCAGCCAGTGTCGATGATAAGAATTAAAACACAACTGCAACCCCCAGTCCTGGACAGGCTCAGGAAGCGGCTATCTGGAAAGAGTGGGAGGGGTCCAGGAGGCCAGCCCCCAGGTGATACATACGTTTGCACAACAGTGACGGCGAGCCACTGGAAATCTTTTCCAGCTGTACTGCGCTGTAATTGTGGTCGCTTGCTCAGGACAGCATGCTGCTGTCACAAGTTGTCTCCTTCCTGAGGGATTTGCTGCTAGAAAAAGCCACCACCGCCTTCTTCACTGTGCCTTCTTCTTCTTCTTTTTCTTTTTTTTCCTGGAGCTTGTCTCTTCTGCAGAGAAGAGCTTTTAACACCTCCCTGGATAGTCAGTAAAACCCCAAGCATTAAGAAGGCCAGAAAATACACGTCCACTTCATTTCACTGAAAAAGAAAGGTCATGATCCTGTCCCTTCTTTGGGTCATCCACCCTGAGTCTGCACACCACATTTGCTCAGCAGCAGTCTGGCTACCCTTGCACATCCAGCAAACCCTTAGCACTCCTTCCTCTTATTCAGGATTCCAACTTTTTGAGCGACAAGAAGATCCCTGACACAGAGGGATCCTTGCTGAGGTATGAGAGCAGTGACACAGGATGCAAGAAGAGCACAAATGATGTTTCTTTATCCTCTGCCAAGCCCAGGGCACGCTTGGTGCTGCCATTCTCCTCCTGGGTGCAGCAGCAAACGCTTCTTCGTCAGTTCTATGATCCAACACTGCCGCCCTTAAAAATTAAGTCACCTCAAAAGTTACATAAGTATTTGAAAATACTCAAGAAAACTCTCCAAACACTGCTAGTTACACTTTGCTTGTCATAAATGGAACATCAATCTGAGCCCCAGGACAGGCCAGAGACAAGAACCTGTGATTTCCAGCCAGGCCTGAATTCTCCCCAAATTCCACAGAGTACCAAAACAGGACAATCTTGGCAGGAGCCAAGGGCAGCCTCCTCTACCCTGAAGCAGGCCATGCCTGGAGTCCTTGGCATGAACCGAGGGCAGCATCTCCTGCCTGGAAGCAGTCATGAAGCACACCGAAACACCACTTCCACGTGGGTGGGCCACTGTTGCTTTGCCTCCCACAGATCTGTCCCCCCTTTTCCCCTGGGTGATGGAGCTGCCAAAGATTCCTCAAAGCCCATCTCTTTTGAGCAGTGAGAAGCCCCGGGCTTCTCTTCCTGCATTTATTCTCCAGACCAAGAAGAGACATAGGTGGGGTTTTGAACATAGGTTCAGTTTTACAAGTTTTGCAATAGAAGCTGGTAACATTCAGTCAAAACAAGTCAGATGACACTCTGTTAGGCAATTAAGTGATCCACTAACAAAGCCTTGATTTACCCGAAATTCCTTTTCCCTCTAGCAGCTTTTTAGTAACGTTGCCTATCAATTAGTCACTTGTCTGTCTTAGAATCAGCAGCCTTGCTGTGTTATGATTCTTTTCCTGCAGCAGAGACTCAATGCCCTGGGGGAAATTTCCTGTCCTTTGCAAGGTCAATATTTGAAACTGCAAGGTTTTGGGAAATCAGGCCCTGTGAGGTACATTTTTGTATGAATCCTCTACAGGCCACTACAGCCACCACCACAGCCACGGCTGCTGCAAAAGCAGCTTAAGACCACCAAAGTAGCACAGCTCTCATGCAGGCAGCCCACCAGACACTTGACTGCTTTGACACAAGGAAAGACACCAGTGGAGTCACACACACCTACTGCTTATGTTTCATAGTCAAGGCTATGGAATTCTTATTAAAATATGCATAATTACGTATTCACCTTCATAGAACAACTTACGCCCTAAGTTTGGTTTGACTCATAACCTGCATCTGATATCAACTTTTGGCACAAGGACACCATTTCTTTCCTTTTCTTTTGTTTTTGTTTTTTGTGTGTGTGTGACCGGTAAAGGGATCGCAGCCCTCACCTTGCTGTCACCCTCCCCGCGCACAGCCAGTGAGTGCACCGGCCATCCCTGTATAGGATCCGAACCCGCGGCCTCGACGCTCCCAGGGCCGCAGCGCTCCCAGCGCTGCACTCTCCCGAGTGAGCCACAGGAGCGGCCCGAGGACGCCATTTTCCTCTAACACCAGTCGTCAGCGTCACACGTCGGCTCCCAAGAACGGGGCTGCGGCCTGCTCGGGAGTGGGCAGAAGCAGGCAGGGCCTCAGCTGACAGCACATAGGCACCCCGTAGAGCTGGGAGCAGAAGCCGCTGATGGAGCGGCACCCGCGCTGCAGTACCGGCGCTTTGACCTGCCACTGTAACGCGCTCGGGCGTGGTTCTCTGCACGGGGGCCGTGAACGGGACCCGGTGGAGCCGCGGTACCAGCACCAGCACCTCAGACCGGGCTCTGCGAAACCCGACCCGGGGTGGGAAGTGCTTGAAGCTCACCTGAGAGTTGCGTGACAGTCACGTAACCAGGGCCGTGGGCGGGGCTGACATCCACCTGAACAGCGCGTGAATGGGCTTAAGGGTTACGAGACCAGTGCGCGCATGGGGCGTGACCGGAGCATGGGAGGGGCTTCGGGATCACGTGACCAGATTGCGCGAGTGGCCTGGCCAGAGCATGGGAGGGGCCCTTGTTCCCAGCCATGTGCAGAGCGGTGGCCCAGGATTCGGAGTGCGTTGGCTGTTAGCGTGTTGCAGCTGGAGCACAGGAGAGCCTGAGACAATGCCTTTTATTTAGATTTTTCTCTGCAGGGGGTTTTTGGGTATCATTTTTATTCCATCTGCAAGCTTGAATTAAGAATTTAAAAAGGACAGGGGAAGCCAGTTTTTTTTCCTTCGTTAGCACGTCTCAGGTGATTAGCTCGTGATTCCTCCTTTTGGTATCAGGTTATCTATCAGATTGGGACCATCTTCTCATTGTCCTGAAGTTAACCTGTGACCTCTTCCGGTTGGCAAGCTGTGGTTAATATCTACCCTATTAATGGGGTGGGACTATTGCATTTACAAAGTGATAGTACTATCATATGACCTATGTCTATTGCTAAATGTTAAGTACAAATTTGCTAAAAGGAACAATGCTAACATTTAAATTCTAATGGGGGTGTAATGATCTTATGTTCTAATGGAATGAACCTACTGTTGATATGCAAAAAGGAACAGGGGATATTTGAGCAGCATTATCATGCACATCTTGAGGTTATGCATTGGCTGTGGCCCTATAATCTTGATCTAAATGTTAAAGTGTCCTTGTGCACAGCACCGTCCCTCACAAAACCAGTTACATTTGCCTCTTAGGTCTCATTTTGCTGGTTTAATAATTTTACAGCATCTACTTTTATCCCAATATCTAATTCTTAATGATTTACTTAAAACTGGATACCACCAAGTAAAGGGGGTTCTACAGTTTCGTTCCCATATCCTTAATTTGTCCCAATCATGTAATTTCTCATGAATGCCAACCGTTCTCTTGCCATGAATATAACCTCCAGTAAATGATGTTTGCCAACTTACATTAGGCTGCGGCTCATATTTAGTCATGAGCGGTGCTTTTGGAACATACGTTGCTGTGGTCAATTTACCATAAGGGGATAATTTTGAATTGTCCAACTGACGCGGATCCTCTGTGGGAATGTTTAGTTCAATGACCGTATAATTATTTGTGTTATTTTTATAATCTTTTGGGAATTCAGAGAACTGCCACGCTAACCAAAATATCGACAGAGAAGGCAAAAGCCACCAAGCCAAGGCAGGAACCCTGATGGGTTGTAGCAAGGGCTCGTAGCTGCGGCCTGGTCAGCAGCTCTCCCTCCAGCGGCCTTGCCAACTTGGAGAGGGCAGCCCAAGCTGACTCCTTTAGGATCCTGCCACGGCGTGGACCACGCCAGCTCCCCCTTTTTTACTTCGGAATTTCAAGACGAGGAGTTCTCATCGTGTTGTCTTTATTGCGGATCCGAGGTATCTGATGAGGACTGGAAAAACAAACAACAACAATAATAATTCTGATTATGAACACGCCAGCTGAATGTATCAAAGACCAAAAGGGAGTACTCATCAAAGCAGAATGAAGGGACTGGCATATCCCGTTGGCCACATCTTTGGGGACTATGGACTGTCAATGGGCATGAGAAAGGTCGGATGTTTTTTGATGTAAATTTGTGAAATCTCCTCCTAGGGTAGAATGATTCCAAATTCCTTTTCTATGCATCTGAGTCTGTTGCCATGAAGCATGAGAATCGTTATAAGGAAGGGGGGTAACACAGATCCGTTTATAATTATGGTGACAAGCAGTTGTAAGTTGAACCGTAATGTTTTGTATCTCTTGTCCTAAAAAGAAAACTGCTTCTTCTAATACATGAATCCTATCTGCTAATGGTCTGTCTATCTTTTCTTGTTGAAAGAGAACTGTGGAAACATTTAAAGAGAAATTATTAATATGTTCAGCCGTATGAACTGGCTGTGCCAAAGCAGCAGTAGAAGCGGCGACAGGCCCTATGATAGCAACGAAAGCAGAAATTCCTAAAATTAAAGCTGCAATAAAACGTTTAGGATGAGACAGAGCGTATGGTAACTTTTGCAAAGCGGCGAATCCTGGATCAGCATACCAGGATTGTGAAACATTTACAGGAAGGAAAACAGAAGAAGGTCGTCTTAACAGAAAATAATGTTGTTGAGGGGAAAAGGGATCTAAACAATCAGTAATGGAACAATTAACACAATCAACATGGGTTATAGCTCCTGAATAAGTTGTATTTAATTGGTTTGAATTATTGTAGACCAACATAGCGTAAGGGGCTTGTATGTAATAAGTTCTATTATTTTGTGGTCTATGAAATTTGGTTCCATTTAGAGCAGCAAACAAACGGTATAATTGCGTTTGTGGAGTTGCTCCGGTGTTATTATTTATCCAAATAGGTGTAGCCCATCCAGGAGTATACCAATAATGAATAGGATCTGGCTTGGGCAAAATATTATCGTTCCAATTAAATTTTGCAGTATTATTATTTAAATAATTTCTATAATCCTAACCAGGGCTAGAAATAGACAAATCACATACCTTTGAAGTAGAATTGTTCTAATAAAATACAACAGTTTTATTTTTAAAACCACAATTAGACCCATTGGGGAAACCTGCTCGAGAAGAGAGTCCGTCCCATGCATGAGCTTCTTTCTGTAAACACGTTGGAATAGAAGAAGGCAGAGAAATTGATGGCCTAGTGTTAAAATTTGCTAAAGAAACGCAAGATAAAGCCCAAGGATCTCGACTAATGGCTGGCGACCGAGCAGTTGGCTTGCCAGCACTAGATCAAGAGTCTGTAATCCTGGGAGAATCGGTTAACAATGTTTTATAACCCGTAGAAACACAATGTTTAATAGGAGGAACATTAGGAGAAGAGAAACATAAAGGCATTTTCTCAGTGAAAGCTGAAAAATGAAAAGGTTGTGGAAAATGAGGCTTCTCATAAATATTAGGATCTCTACCGAAGAGGCGAGAATGGTTAGTTATTTTAATTTTTTCCTGGTCCCAGGAAGCCAAATGGAACAAAGGAGAGAGAGAGAGAGAGAGAGAGAGAGAGAGAGAGAGAGAGAGAGAGAGAGAGAGAGAGAGAGAGAGAGAGAGAGTTAGGGTTTGTTTTCAAATAAGGATATTGCACAAACCTATAACATTTTAAATTAACTGATCAATTAACTTTTGTTGTTCTGACCTTTGTGAACAATTTCACAAGCCCATTAGATTTTTTATTAAAATTTTGGAACTTCAGTTTAAAGCTATAAACTGAAAGTTTGTCAGGAAACTGTACCTATTCAAGTTCATAAAATATTTAAAAACATAACCTTTTAAAATGATAATTAAACCAAAATTATGACTGGCAACATTTATATTAAAACAGATATTTAAAAACCTTACAAAATGTTGGAACACATATCCATAACACCTTCAGTATTAATAATGCTTTCCCACATAGTCAAACCTCATTAAACAAGCCAATTAGTTTTGATACATCTTTTAGATATCCTTTGAGAAACTCCAGGGCCCTCGGAATTTCCCAAACTTATTTTAAAGTTTCAGAATTTAATGTTGGAAAGCTGTGTTAAATAACAAAAGGCTTAAAACATTTAATTGAATAAAATCATAAATTACTACAAAAAATAAAACCAAACTGACAAAGGGTTTTAAAGGCAAAGAGCACATGATAAAACATGAAATAAGATCCCCAGGCCAGTTATCTAAAAGACAAAGAAAAACCTTTTACAATTTTGTAGTAAGAGCACTCGTGTGTGTCTCTCTCTCTCTCTGTCTCTCTCTCTCTCTCTGTCTCTCTCTCTCTCTTTTGCTGTAAAACCCTTTTAACAAACTTACTACCTAAACCATTATCAAGACTTACTCAGACATTCTGTTTTTGTCCTTTACTTTCTGCTTTTTAAATAGCCAGTCATTTTACTGTAGGACAAAATACACTGTACCAGATACTTTTTTACATAAAAATTATTTTTCTTTCTCTTTAGCCTCTTCAAACATATATATATATATATATATATATATATATATGTATATATATATATATATATATATATAGAAAGAGAGAGAGAGAGAGAGAGAGATTTAGTTATATTTTTGGTTTTTGTGGGGTTTACAATTTAAAAGCCTCTATCAAAGACAAACGTAGTCCTGTTTGATTAGTAAACCCTGGCAACAATATCTGTTGATAAGAACATTTTTATACCTTTAGGTTAGTAAATAAGCATCCATCCATTAGAGCAAACTATACAAAGCTCAGTTTGAGTTTTAGCTGAATTTAGGAAATACATATTTACCGTTTCTCAGCCCCAAACTTGGTGCATTAGATTTATACCCTTATCAGTTAATGCTAACTAAGACTTATGCGATATTTGGCGTAAGTTTCTTTTCACTAGCCATTTTGGGTCCCGGGTTTCCAAGTGGCGTTTGGAGCCCCGTGGAATCCAGAGAGGCAGAGGGCAGTATCCACTATGTATGTCTAAAAGATATTGTTTCTCCCAGCATGGCCAGGAGGCAGAGCTGAGATAACAAGGAGACACTTTGACCTAGAGACAATTTTAGGTAAAAGGTTGGAATCAAACTTTGAAAATATATTTATCAAAACATTAGAAAATTTAAGGCACGTGAACTTGAAAAATAGACTTCATTATTTAATGAGTGCGCAGTAATTATAAGCCAATTAGGTACCTTGCACATAAAACAATTACACAAACAGACATGAACATATAGGCATAACAT
This sequence comes from Cynocephalus volans, assembly GCF_027409185.1. NCBI lineage: Eukaryota > Metazoa > Chordata > Mammalia > Dermoptera > Cynocephalidae > Cynocephalus > Cynocephalus volans. The sequence continues at coordinate 158,686,413 of NC_084467.1, read as the reverse complement.
ACAGCTGACGCACGCACCTATGCAGACATAAACAACAAGAACAAACAAGGATCTTATAAGTTTTGTTTAAGATGTAAATCAAGCTCACTAGGAAAAAGGACAGTCAGGTTTAGATTGCGTTTTTCTTCAAAAAGACTTACAGGTGAGGCCTCACCCTGCCTTAAAGGAAGCAAGATAACAACAAATTGACATTGTAAAGCAAAGTATGCAAGCCTTTGCAAGAGGATGGAGAGATTTTCTTCCTTTGAAGAAAGTAGCATAAAACTCTACCATAAAAGTTTGTGAAAAAATTACGTAAATGAGACTAAAAGAGAATTTAGAAGTCTGTTTAAAATACCAAGTGGATGTGAGAAAATTTGAGACCATCTAATTAAACAGGTCAATCTTAGTCTATATTTTTGTTTCTCAAATGAGTTACTGAGCTCAAGAGCTGAGCCAACAATTAGAAATGAAACCATTTGACTCTTGAGGTTTTTAGGAGAAAATCTGGTGTTTTTGCTTTGTTTTTACATATAGCATAAATTTTTATCTTGACAAACGAAACACACTAAAGCTACCTTCACTTTGGAAAAACATTTGTTTTTTTCATAAACGTATGTTAAATACCACTTAAATGTCTTCATTAGCACATGGAGAAAAAAAAAAAAACCCGCATCACTAAGTTTGATACTCTGAGAGAAATATCTACTTTACAAATCACACACAAGATAATCACCTGCTGATTATGTTTCATAGTCAAGGCTACGGAATTCTTATTAAAATATGTACAATTACCTATTCACCCTCATAGAACAACTTACGCCCTAAATTACGTTTGACTCATAACCTCCATCTCATATCAACTTTTGGCACAAGGACGCCATTTCTTTCTTTTTTCTTTTCTTTTTTTTTTTTTTTGTGACCGGTAAAGGGATCGCAGCCCTCACCTTGCTGCCACCCGCCCCGCGCTCAGCCAGTGAGTGCACCGGCCGTCCCTATATAGGATCCGAACCCGCGGCCTCAGCGCTCCCAGCGCCGCTGCGCTCCCAGCGCTGCACTCTCGCGAGTGAGAGCCACAGGAGCGGCCCGAGGACCCCATTTTCCTCTAACACCAGTCGTCCGCGTCACACGTCGGCTCCCACGAACGGGGCTGCGGCCATTTTTCTTGATGATACTTAGTTGCCTCTTCATCTAACTTTTCCTGCCTTTCAGGGCTTAAAGGATCCTCATCAGAGTCATCACTTCTTTCCCTCTCCAGTGGATTATTAGATGTTAAACTGAGCTTCTGCTTACAAGCTGCAACCGGGAATAAGCTATCTTGGGACCCCTAAGTTGGTCCCTTCTTGTCTGACAGCAAAGGAGCTCTCTCTTGAGGATTATCACCCGGTACAGTAAATTCATTCACACTGAATGCCTTGCCTCAACGCACTCCAAATAGAAAAGGCAGAGACTGGCATATTCGCTCTGAAACTTACTGCGTCAGATATTCTAGTTCCTTGCTCTTAAATTGTGCCTTCCCTGTGGTATTTTCCAGTGATACCATGGAAGTTTTCCAAGCTCAGTTCCCTGTATGAAGGATAGCGGGGTGGCAAACATTGGGAGTGTCTTGCTTGGCTCTTGCCATGTGAGATTAACAGTGATGTCACTAGTCTCTGGACAGATTTGCTTCTGGTGCAGGTGGCCTCAAACTCACCAAACGCGGCCATGTACTTACTGCTCCATGAAATGGTGAACTGATGCTGTCAACTTCAATAAAACTTAATAAGCATTCATTAAGAACTTAGTACAACTTGTATATCTTTAAGCCATGGCCATCAGATAAATATTGCAGTCTTGAGATATGCTTGTTAGATTAAACCTCAATAAAAAATGTTTTTTGGCTGTTTTCAAATCTTTGTATAGGCAACGGACGAGCCTAGGGACACTTGCAAGTTAATAATGTCTTCTAAAGACACAGCATTGTATTCGTTGTCATCATGGAAAAATAAAAAGTCCTTTGCAGTCTTAGTGAAGGTATTCATCTTTGAGATCGGAGGATTTAATCTTATTTTGGAAATGTCACTGCATTCTGAAGCAGAGACTTTTAGAAGATGTTCAAACCTCGTACTTCTGAATATTGAAATTTTGGACTTGACATTTACTAAGTATCGATAATGTAAAACTGGTATACTTGTAAAACGAAAAACATAAATTAAAGAAAATAAATGAACTGTGCCTCCCACAAGTTCTAGGACATGGACACAACCCTGCCCCACATCTTTACAACTACATAACAATGACGGTCTTTTTTCCCAGTTGCCAAGACCTTGTTCCCCAGTTCTAAGACCTCATCAGAATTGCCCATCCTGTGTACATTTCTGCCAACATTCTGATCACAACCCCTTAAGTAATCTCTAAGAAGTTGCAGACTTAGGGAACTGCATTTGTTCTTCTTCTGAGCCCTCACCAGAATTTCCCTTAATTCTTTGTTGATGGCAATCTAAGCTTTTCCCAGCCTGCTTCTCTCAATTCTTCCAGCCTCTACCTTGAGGGGTGAATGGGTTGTCTTCATGTGGGGAGGGGAGGGATTAGAGTGGGAACTTTGGCTCCCAGGTTCTTTAGTAGTGGAGTTTGCAGGTCCTACTGTTGATACTGTAAGTTTTTCTAAGGCCATGGGGTTCCAGTTCCCTGGCGGTCACTTCTGTGCAGGTCAAGGCAGTGGTTCTCTTTAGTATTTACTTGTGAACTGTACCTGATTGTTTTATGCTTCTGTTAACAAGACACGTCTTACCTTTTCTATACCCCTGTTCCGTGATAGGAAGTGACTTACGTTTGACTGTTGAGGAGCCAAGATTGAATGTGTTTTTAACAGGCCGGCTTCCTATCGTCCTTGGGTCCCTGCAGTGTGGCACATGTCTGAGAGGCTCTTATGTCTGATGGACTCAGAAGTCCATTAGGACAGTTTTCCTTACATGGGGTCTCCCTTTTTCATTCCTTTCTTAAACGGTGGGTCCCTTACGATGGATGTCTAATATTGGCCTCTGTGTGGTTAGTATCAAATGATGTATATTAATTCCATTACAGAGGTTGTATGAGCATCAGTTAGTGGAAACGTCCTAATCAGGAAAGAGGAGGTCAAAGAGCACGGTCTGAATCTAGCTCACCTCTTCTCAGTGCACACACTTGCCTGTGAGACAGTCTTCATTGCCTAGGCCTCATTTTATTTTTACGAGTAATTTAGGGGGTGAGTTGTTCTATGAAGTTGAATAGGTAATTGTACATATTTTAATAAGAATTCCGTAGCCTTGACTAGGAAACATGATCAGTAGGTGATTATCTTGTGTGTGGTTTGTAAAGCAGATATTTCTCTCTGAGTATCAAACTGAGAGCTGGGGTTCAAATACACACTCACTTCAACAACATCAACGACATGACTCCAAATCATAAGCTTCAAAATGAGACGTCCACGAAAGACTAAAACTTCCCCGACTGGACTAGTTGATGTTATGTTCTCCCGCATTCAGGGAGAAAGAGATTATTGCTGGGACATTTCCAAGACACGTGACTAAAGTCACCTATTACCCAAGAGCAGAAATAGGAAATTAATGTGATACATTAAAAAAGGTAATTGCCTTCCTTAACCACGAAGATGGCATTTTATAAAATTAGCTGCTTCTCTTACAAGCCAACCTTCATTATCCTTTACCTACTCTTTAAAGACTATACAAACAGGAATAAGCAAATTATGGATAAAATGTTCTATAACTGGGAGAACTCAACGGCCAGTTGCCCACAGCTTACCTGCTGGTGTCCTGTGACACATATTGAAGCCTCCGTTGTACTTTGAGGAAAAATGTTCAAAACATGCCCAAAGTTCTACCCAGCAGCCGCCCCGGGAACCTGCATGCACTTCTGTCCCACTGCGAGTGGCAACCACATCGGCGGTGCTGGACTCGGGTCAGCCCTGCTGGAATGGCAGTGAAAGAGAAACTCAGGTTTGAGCACAGCTAAGACGTAAACGTGCAAGTGCACGTTTTAGCGAACAGTGTCGTGTATCCATTTACAGGCGGCCAAGGGATAACTCTGTGACCAAAGGGAAACAAAACCTATTCTAGAAAAACAGCAGCTCTGCCTTTCAGGGATGAGACAACCCTGCAAGCTGCTGAGCTCTCTGCTGGTCAGCGGTGATGTCATCCCGGTAGCACTGACCCTGCCACCGTCCGAGGTGCCTCACCCAGTCCCCTCCAATCTGTCCGCTGGACAGGAGGGGCGCCATTCTGTCCACACCGCTTCCTTCAGCACCTGCACCCTTGAGGCCTGCTTGTTGGGAGGAAAGCTGTCACCCGCGGCAGCTGGCTTAAACCTTAGCAGCAGGAGGAACAGCTAGGTGCCCGTGGCCAGGCCACTGCCCCAGATGAAACTGTTGCTGCCGGGCCTGGCCATCTCTTCCCAACGGAAGTACGTTGTTTGGGGGTCAGCAGACTCTAGAATGAAGCGGGCCCCTTGGGCACAGGGAGCAACAGCACATCCTAGTGGGCCAATATCCCCAAAGCTTGAAACTAGGTGTCTTGTCTCACTCCAAGGATGGCTGTGGCACTACAGCATCGCTGGACGCTGGGTGGCAGTAGAGGGCCTCACAGAAACCAGGAGCAGCCGATCTGGCCTCCAGCAAAGGAACGATGCTAATGCGCTCCTCTGGGTAGAATTTGCACAATAACCCACATGGAAGTCGCAGCAGGACAGGGATGAAAACTATGGGGCAAGAGGTCAAGTCTGCACAATCCCAACCAACCCCACCGATGCCCATGTCCAGTAACCGCACACACTGGATGGCTCCCCACAGGCAAAGGAACAGGTGAGACACACCCCTTCTCTGTACCTGGTGACGGATTCAGGGAAGTCAGGCTCCAGGCCCTCTCTCACTCCCACCGTGTCCTGAATCCTCACCATCAGCTACAGCTGCAAGGACTGTTTCTCTTCTGTGAACCTGCAAGCTAAGGGTCTGAAGCGACACAGTGGAGAAAGCATGCGAGGAAATTCTGCTCTACTTTTCCACCTCAGTGAGGCACGTGCACAATGTAGTTTCCCATCTCAACTGTTGCTTCGCTGTCAAGATTTCTTTTGGTGTGAGAGACCAAGGTGTCAGTAGCAAAAGAAAATGTTTTGCTTTTGCTCCCCTCAGTATGCTTCAACATTTCCAAGTGAATTTCACGTCACAAGGGGAGATGGGGATTGCCCTCAACTGGAATGTGGGTCACCTCCCAGCTGTGTGGTGATGTGTCTGGGGCCAAGGCCAGAGCTGCTGCTTTTCCAGATTTTCCAAGCCAGAAACAAGCACTGTTCACTTTAATAAGGTTAAGTTTAAACCGACATCCTTTTTTGGTGCCTAAACTGTTGACTACATACCCCAGCAAGACAGAAGCGTGTGAAAGCCGTCCATTCACACTCCCCTTCTCCCAGACGGTCACATGCGCATATCCCCAGAGCTGAAGGCACTGTGCAAAGCACGGTGCAGTATATGCGGCCAGTAACCGTGTGTTCTTCTCACTGAACACTTCCAGGGTTGCATCAAGTAAAAGTTGCCTCAACTTTCACTGAAGTAGATAAAAGCTGCAAAAACCCTTACTGATTTCCTAAGTTTACTTCTCTAAGTCCCAAAAGCTAAGACTATAACTACGTTAGCGTTCATGTATGACAAACAAATATTAAATAGTTTACACCTTCATACCAATTTATCTGTAGCTCGTGCAGGTCCAATTGGACCTGGCAGACATCTACAGAACATTTCATGCAACAACTAGAGAATACACATTTTTTCTCATCGGCACATGGAACATTCTCCAGGATAGACCACATGTTAGGTCACAAAACAGGTTTCAGCAAATTTTTCAAAGCTGACATCATTCCTAGTATCTTTTCTGACCACAATTGACTAGCACTGGAAATCAATTACAAGCGAATTTCTGGAAACTACTCCAGTGCATGAAAACTGAACAACAGGCTCCCGAATGACCTATGGGTCCAAGAAGAAATTAAAAAGGAAATCAAAAACGTTCTTGAAACTAATGAAAAAAGATGCATCCTACCAAAACCTGTGGGATACTGTAAAAGCAACAGCGACGAGGCAATATATTGCAATACATGCTCACATCAAAAGGATGGAGAAACTTCACGTAAATGACCGAACCGTACACCTCAAAGAACCACCACCACCACAACAATGCAATCATAAAAGTACTAGAGAGAAAGAAATAATTAACATCAGGGCAGAGTTCAATGAAATGGAGACCCCCAAAACGATACAAAGGATCAGCGAAACACAAAGTTGTTTTTTGAGAAGATAAATAAAATAGACAAACCATTAGCTTTGCCCACTCTCACCACACTCATTCAACATAGTACTGAAAGCCCTAACCAGAGCAATCAAGCAAGACAAAGAAATAAAGGGCATTCAGATTGGGAAGGACAAAGTCAAGTTGTCCCTGTTTGCAGATGACGCGATCTTATAGATAGAAAACCTAAAGGCTACCAGAACGCCCTTACGGCTGACTAACAATTTTAATAATTTTGCGGGGTACAAAATCAACACCCACAGATCAGGAGCATTTTTATACTCCGATAATGAACTGGCAGAAAAAGAAATCAAGAAAGCAAGCCCATTTACAATAGTCACCCCCAAGATAAAATACCTAGGAACCAATTGAACCAAGGAGGTTAATGCAGATCTCTACAATGAGAACTACCAAACACCAGTGAGAGAAATTAAAGAGCACCCCAAAATAGTGGAATGACATACCAGGCTCTGGTACGGGAAGAATTAACATCGTGAAAATGTCCTTTCTACCCATAGCAGTCTACAAATTCAACGCAATCTCCGTCAAAATAGCAACAACTTTCTTCACAGAAATAGAAAAAGCAGTGCTAACATTCATATGGAATACGAAAAGATCCTGAATAGCCAAAGCAATTTTGAGCTTAAAAGCACCCCAAAAACAGAAAGGCTGGAGGCATAACACCACCCAATTTCAAATTCTATGACAAGGCTCAAAACAGCATGGTGATGGCATAGAAACAGACACTCAGATCAATGGAACAGGATAGAAAACCCAGGAATAATCAATTTGCCTACTTACAGCCAACCGATTTTTGACAAAGCCAACCAGAACATACGCTGTGGAAAAGACAGCCTCTTCAGGAAATAAACGGTGCCCGCAAAATTGGACAATCCACATGCAGAAGAATGAAACTGGACCAGCATCTCACCATATGCCAAAATCGACTCGAAATGGATTAAAGACCAGAATATAAGACCCCAAACCATTACATGACTGAAGGAAAACAGAGGGGAAACACTCCAGGAAGTAGGTGGGGGCAAAGGCTTTATGAATAAGACCCGAAAACCCACAAGCAACAATATAAAAACTAAACAAATGAGCTAATGTCAAACTAAGAAGCTTCCACACAGCAAAGGAAACAATCAACAGAGCAGAAAGGCACCCTAAAAAAAGGGAGAAAATATGTGTAAACTATACGTCTGCCAAGGGCTTAATATCCAGAACATACCAAGAACTCAAACAGCTGTACAGTATGAAAACAAGTAATCCGATTTAAAACTGGGCAAACGAGATGAATAGACATTTTTCAAAGACATACAAATGGCCAACGGTACACGAAAAAATGCTCAGCATCACTAGTCATCAGAGAAATGCAAATCAAAACCACATTGAGATATCATGTCAACCCAGATAGACTGGCCATTGTTAAAAAGACCATTAATAAGAAATGCTACTGAGGATATGAGGAAAGGAGAACTCTTCTCCAATGTTGGTGGGACTGTAAATTAGCACAGCCACTATGGAAAACAGTAAAGAAGTTTCCTCCAATACAGATAGTACTACCATATGATCCAGCAGTTCCACTACTGGGTATATATCCAAAGAAATGGAAGTCATATGGAAGGGACACCTGCACTCCCATGTTCACTGCAGCTTTACTTACAATAGCCAAAATATAGAACCAACCTCAGTGCCCTTCGACAGATGACTGGATAAAAAAAATGTGATACACGTACACCATGGAATAATACTCAGTGATAAAGAAAAAGAATGAAATTCTGCCATCGGTAACAACCTGGATGAGTCTGGAGAAAATTATGTTGTGTGAAATAAGCCAGACAAGGGAAGATAAATATCACATGCTCTCACTTATAATTAGGTAGAAAGGAAGGAAGGAAGGAAGGAAGGAAGGAAGGAAGGAAGGAAGGAAGCAAAGGACTACAACAGTTCCTTGAACTTTCAGAAGGACAGAAGAAACCAATGGTTACTAGAGATGAGGGGATGGATGGAGGGAGGGAGTTGGGGGCGTGATGGGTCAGGCAACGGGCATAAAGAAAAATCATGATTTGTAATAATGAATATGCTAATAAAAATAATTTAAAAAGTAAGACACTTTAAAACACAAAAAGAATGCCATTATTGACATTCCAGAAAATTCCAGCTATGTGGATAACTTTAAAAACCAGCTGTCAAGCTAAATCCTTTATCAGTACAAATTTTGATATTTCTTCAAATTGGGAGGAGAATGTTGGTTTCGATGTACAATGTCTGGTCACTCCCAGCCTCATCTATTTGTCACTGACGACCCTGGGACAGACGGAAAAAAAAAAAAAACCGGTTTCTGCAACTTTTAAAATACAGACACGCCCTCCACCACCAACTTTCAATTTCTACAAAACGTCCTTGGGTTCTAGTATTCTTGCACATGTTTGTTCTCTTACAGGAAATTTGCTCCTTGGGATTTCACTGCAATGTGCTTCTGGATCCCATGCCATGATTTATCTCTGAGGACCCCTGTTCCCCTGGATCCATTTCACCCCGTGCCTGGCCACCTGTGTGGCACACACACATAGGAGCAGGAGGACAAGGCTTTGAGATGGGGAACCCGCACAAGCAATTATCTGGGTTTAGGTCTGCAGGTTATTAAGGTTTTCCGTTTCAACTTCCACAGCTAGAACGAAAGTGTAGAAATCTGTTTTCTAGTTAAAATCTGTTCACATCCCAAGTGTTTCTTAAGTTACTTAACAAGCCTTTGGTAGTCCGAAATACCGGGAAGTGTGCCTGTAACTAGAAACACCAGAAACTTCCATTTCAAAATTGTCATAAACCAGAGATACTTTAGAAAAACCTTTTCAGCCCACTTCGTGCCTTGAGTAATGGTGGGTAAACAATGGAAACCAAGAGAGGCAACATGGAAGCAAACGGATATAAAAGCACAAGGGAGACATCATGCTCTTGGGGAGAACTAAAATGCAAATTGTGTCTGTAAACGAAAGAAATTATACAGAAATCCCAGAAAAACAATTGACTGAAAATCAGACGAACGATCTCACGTTCATCGCATCACCTTGAGAACACGAAGGATACTTTTGTACAGGCAGCACACCTCCTTAAAGCAGCAGCAGAGTGCTTCGTGCACAGCAAGGCCTAGTTCACTGAGCAGCTGGACCTGTGCCCACACCCAGAGGGCAGCACCAGCCACGTGGGTGCAGAGGAGGTTGTCCCGGTGAACTCCACAAGCGGCAGCAACGCTAGGCTCTACGCCACAGGACTTCTGACAACGGACACAGTCGCACAGACTGCAAGTGGACCCCACATCAGCCTCAAGACCTCCCCCACCCGAAAACATCTCCACAGCCAGCCAGGGAGGCAAAGGAAGGGTCTTCATGGCGTGCAGAGTTACAATGAATCTGTGTTCATGCTGCCCCCTCCCACTGTACCCGTCGAGACCCAGACGATGTGCCCTGCTACTACAAAGTCGAAGAGATGTTTGATGGGGGCAGAGCGGAAGAGGCACATTGAATTTGGATCATTTTACCCATGACCCTTCTCTCCTCCCAACCCTCTTTGCGAAAGATGACATTTCTGGGGAAACAGAAGGTGATCAGAAGCAAGTAGCTCAAATGTATGTCCCTTGTAAATTTCGGATATCCATCAATTTCAATTTTGAGATATAGAGAAGTGCTGGGAAGTTTAATTGGCCGTATCAGTGTCAGTGAAGAGCTGATGGAAGAAGTGCGAAAGGCCAAAGGAGAAAACCCATGAGTAGAGAAATTAGCCTTCGGCTAATCTTATCTTCTCTGCTTCCATATATCCCTGTCCGTCCTCAAAAGTTGAGTGAGGTAGGAGATGATAAGATTGAGATTAGGGCAAATTATTTCCCCATCTTTTCCTTTCTCCAGTGCACAGTCTCCTCAACCCGCACACTTGGAGTCTCAGGGTCAGCTCTCCAATACTGGTCGACACAGAGGAAAACCAACTGAACCAAAACGAATCCACCGAATTATCTCTGCTGTGCTTATTTATACCTTCCCGGGTTTTCTTTCCTTTACTGTTAAGTGCCTATAATCAACTTCAATCATTTTAGCAGAGTACTAAAGAGTGACTGCTCCCAACCCCTTCAGATAGGTGATGCTTATGTTTACATCTGCTTATCAGCTCTGTCAAAGTGCTGTTTCGTGGAGGTGCTGTAATTTGATGAACACATGAGACATGCTATTTGCTAGCAAGAAATTCTCAGCTCAAACAAGCTAAGGTGTATGGAGATTCAGTATAACACAGTAATTGGTTAACTCAGTTTACTTGGGACTCCATTTCTTAGGTCTTGGGCTGTTTACATAACCAAAAGGAGTGTGTGTGTGTGTGTGTGTGTGTGTACCACACTTGACCTAGCACCTACGTGCACAAGTACCCCCCTGCCAAGTGATGTGTTTAAAGGCCAACAAAAAGGAAAACACAGAACACATTTATAATCCTGAAAATCTAGGGCTACTTAACCTTTCTGCTGCTTAATTTTAAAGGCAAAAAATGTACTATGAGCAGCATAAATAAGAACTGATTTGAGCATAGTTTTATAATAGATAAAATGTACCTGATGGGTCTAATTCAAATTTCTAAAATCTAACTGTGCCGCATTAGTCTGAGATACAAGATCTAAAGCTGCATGATCTAATCTGAGAATTTACGGACCTGTTTGAAATACCTTCATTTGATTAATTTGAAATGGAGGCCAGGGTATGACCTCTAACAGTCTGATCTTTAATAACCGCTCAAGAGATGAGGCAGGAAGTCAGTCGCGCTTAGAATTCTATGCACTTTCCTCTAGTGAGCACACCCTGCGGTTCCACGCGTGCAAGCACACCCCTCGCTCACTGCGGGATCTACAGAGCAGCTGTACATGCCCTTCAAAACTCAAATGCGTGTTATGTGGGTGTGCGGTATAGGGGTAGGACATGAAAAAACTCCCACCTGTCCAGTCCGAGAGAAATTTAACTCCTGAGAAGCACACCTTAGTTGAACATCAGATGCAACACTAATTTGCAGAGGTTCCCACAACATAGGAACAAAAGGGCTGACGTTATGTGTTGATAGCAGATCGTGTGTGAAAACTAAAGTTTTATACGGGGCTGTACGAAGACTAACTGAGGTCTGGAAAATGAGGAATTTTAAATGCTGGACAGTCTCTATACTCAGATTCCGCTGAAGACAATGCAAATACTTATAAGAGCCTGATAATAAAAACAGATTAAAAAAACTTAATCATCAAGGTGAAGCATTTAGTAATGAGGTTTGTACAGCTTTTCGGAAAACACTGACTGGAAGTCCCAACCGGCTAGAGGTAGGCCAGTGTCAGGAGGCATCCCGGACATGGGCATTAGCTTCCAGCACTGATGGTGCAGCCAGTGTCGATGATAAGAATTAAAACACAACTGCAACCCCCAGTCCTGGACAGGCTCAGGAAGCGGCTATCTGGAAAGAGTGGGAGGGGTCCAGGAGGCCAGCCCCCAGGTGATACATACGTTTGCACAACAGTGACGGCGAGCCACGGGAAGTCTTTTCCAGCTGTACTGCGCTGTAATTGTGGTCGCTTGCTCAGGACAGCATGCTGCTTTCACAAGTTGTCTCCTTCCTGAGGGATTTGCTCCTAGAAAAAGCCACCACCGCCTTCTTCACTGTGCCTTCTTCTTCTTCTTTTTCTTTTTTTTCCTGGAGCTTGTCTCTTCTGCAGAGAAGAGCTTTTAACACCTCCCTGGATAGTCAGTAAAACCCCAAGCATTAAGAAGGCCAGAAAATACACGTCCACTTCATTTCACTGAAAAAGAAAGGTCATGATCCTATCCCTTCTTTGGGTCATCCACCCTGAGTCTGCACACCACATTTGCTCAGCAGCAGTCTGGCTACCCTTGCACATCCAGCAAACCCTTAGCACTCCTTCCTCTTATTCAGGATTCCAACTTTTTGAGCGACAAGAAGATCCCTGACACAGAGGGATCCTTGCTGAGGTATGAGAGCAGTGACACAGGATGCAAGAAGAGCACAAATGATGTTTCTTTATCCTCTGCCAAGCCCAGGGCACGCTTGGTGCTGCCATTCTCCTCCTGGGTGCAGCAGCAAACGCTTCTTCGTCAGTTCTATGATCCAACACTGCCGCCCTTAAAAATTAAGTCACCTCAAAAGTTACATAAGTATTTGAAAATACTCAAGAAAACTCTCCAAACACTGCTAGTTACACTTTGCTTGTCATAAATGGAACATCAATCTGAGCCCCAGGACAGGCCAGAGACAAGAACCTGTGATTTCCAGCCAGGCCTGAATTCTCCCCAAATTCCACAGAGTACCAAAACAGGACAATCTTGGCAGGAGCCAAGGGCAGCCTCCTCTACCCTGAAGCAGGCCATGCCTGGAGTCCTTGGCATGAACCGAGGGCAGCATCTCCTGCCTGGAAGCAGTCATGAAGCACACCGAAACACCACTTCCACGTGGGTGGGCCACTGTTGCTTTGCCTCCCACAGATCTGTCCCCCCTTTTCCCCTGGGTGATGGAGCTGCCAAAGATTCCTCAAAGCCCATCTCTTTTGAGCAGTGAGAAGCCCCGGGCTTCTCTTCCTGCATTTATTCTCCAGACCAAGAAGTTACAGGAAGAGACATAGGTGGGGTTTTGAACATAGGTTCAGTTTTACAAGTTTTGCAATAGAAGCTGGTAACATTCAGTCAAAACAAGTCAGATGACACTCTGTTAGGCAATTAAGTGATCCACTATAACAAAGCCTTGATTTACCCGAAATTCCTTTTCCCTCTAGCAGCTTTTTAGTAACGTTGCCTATCAATTAGTCACTTGTCTGTCTTAGAATCAGCAGCCTTGCTGTGTTATGATTCTTTTCCTGCAACAGAGACTCGATGCCCGGGGGTTAAAATTCCTGTCCTTTGCAAGGTCAATATTTGAAACTGCAAGGCTTTTGGTGACTAAAGTCACCTATTACCCAAGAGCAGTAATAGGAAATTAATGTAATACATTAAAAAAGGTAATTGCCTTCCTTAACCACGAAGATGGCATTTTATAAAATTAGCTGCTTCTCTTAAAAGGCAACCTTCATTATCCTTTACCTACTCTTTAAAGACTATACAAACAGGAATAAGTAAATTATGGATAAAATGTTCTATAACTGGGAGAACTCAACGGCCAGTTGCCCACAGCTTACCTGCTGGTGTCCTGTGACACATATTGAAGCCTCCGTTGTACTTTGAGGAAAAATGTTCAAAACATGCCCAAAGTTCTACCCAGCAGCCGCCCCGGGAACCTGCATGCACTTCTGTCCCACTGCGAGTGGCAACCACATCGGCGGTGCTGGACTCGGGTCAGCCCTGCTGGAATGGCAGTGAAAGAGAAACTCATGTTTCAGCACAGCTAAGACGTAAACGTGCAAGTGCAATTTTTAGTGAACAGTGTCGCGTATACATTTACAGGCGGCCAAGGGATAACTCTGTGACCAAAGGAAAACAAAACCTATTCTAGAAAAACAGCAGCTCTGCCTTTCAGGGATGAGACAACCCTGCAAGCTGCTGAGCTCTCTGCTGGTCACCGGTGATGTCATCCCGGTAGCACTGACCCTGTCACCACCAGAGGTGCCTCACCCAGTCCCCTCCCATCTGTCCGCTGGACTGGAGGGGCGCCATTCTGTCCACACAGCTTCCTTGAGCACCTGCACCCTTGGGGCCTGCTTGTTGGGAGGAAAGCTGTCACCCGCGGCAGCTGGCTTAAACCTTAGCAGCAGGAGGAACAGCTGCCCGTGGCCAGGCCACTGCCCCAGATGAAACTGTTGCTGCCGGGCCTGGCCATCTCTTCCCAACGGAAATAAGTTGTTTGGGGGTCAGCAGACTCTAGAATGAAGCGGGCCCCTTGGGCACAGGGAGCAACAGCACATCCTAGTGGGCTAATTTCCCCAAAGCTTGAAACTAGGTGTCTTGTCTCACTCCAAGGATGGCTGTGGCACTACAGCATCGCTGGACGCTGGGTGGCAGTAGAGGGCCTCACAGAAACCAGGCACAGACAATCTGGTCTCCAGCAAAGGAATGATGCTAATGCGCTCCTCTGGGTAGAATTTGCACAATAACCCACATGGAAGTCGCAGCAGGACAGGGATGAAAACTATGGGGCAAGAGGTCAAGTCTGCACAATCCCAACCAACCCCACAGATGCCCATGTCCAGTAACCGCACACACTGGATGGCTCCCCACAGGCAAAGGAACAGGTGAGACACACCCCTTCTCTGTACCTGGTGACGGATTCAGGGAAGTCAGGCTCCAGGCCCTCTCTCACTCCCACCGTGTCCTGAATCCTCACCATCAGCTACAGCTGCAAGGACTGTTTCTCTTCTGTGAACCTGCAAGCTAAGGGTCTGAAGCGACACAGTGGAGAAAGCATGCGAGGAAATTCTGCTCTACTTTTCCACCTCAGTGAGGCACGTGCACAATGTAGTTTCCCATCTCAACTGTTGCTTCGCTGTCAAGATTTCTTTTGGTGTGAGAGACCAAGGTGTCAGTAGCAAAAGAAAATGTTTTGCTTTTGCTCCCCTCAGTATGCTTCAACATTTCCAAGTGAATTTCACGTCACAAGGGGAGATGGGGATTGCCCTCAACTGGAATGTGGGTCAGCTCCCAGCTGTGTGGTGATGTGTCTGGGGCCAAGGCCAGAGCTGCTGCTTTTCCAGATTTTCCAAGCCAGAAACAAGCACTGTTCACTTTAATAAGGTTAAGTTTAAACCGACATCCTTTTTTGGTGCCTAAACTGTTGACTACATACCCCAGCAAGACAGAAGCGTGTGAAAGCCGTCCATTCACACTCCCCTTCTCCCAGACGGTCACATGCGCATATCCCCAGAGCTGAAGGCACTGTGCAAAGCACGGTGCAGTATATGCGGCCAGTAACCGTGTGTTCTTCTCACTGAACACTTCCAGGGTTGCATCAAGTAAAAGTTGCCTCAACTTTCACTGAAGTAGATAAAAGCTGCAAAAACCCTTACTGATTTCCTAAGTTTACTTCTCTAAGTCCCAAAAGCTAAGACTATAACTACGTTAGCGTTCATGTATGACAAACAAATATTAAATAGTTTACACCTTTATACCAATTTATCTGTAGCTCGTGCAGGTCCAATTGGACCTGGCAGACATCTACAGAACATTTCATGCAACAACTAGAGAATACACATTTTTTCTCATCGGCACATGGAACATTCTCCAGGATAGACCACATGTTAGGTCACAAAACAGGTTTCAGCAAATTTTTCAAAGCTGACATCATTCCTAGTATCTTTTCTGACCACAATTGACTAGCACTGGAAATCAATTACAAGCGAATTTCTGGAAACTACTCCAGTGCATGAAAACTG
Organism: Cynocephalus volans; assembly: GCF_027409185.1. NCBI lineage: Eukaryota > Metazoa > Chordata > Mammalia > Dermoptera > Cynocephalidae > Cynocephalus > Cynocephalus volans. Next base: position 158,670,735 of record NC_084467.1, on the reverse strand, counting down.
AACAACAGGCTCCCGAATGACCTATGGGTCCAAGAAGAAATTAAAAAGGAAATCAAAAACGTTCTTGAAACTAATGAAAAAAGATGCATCCTACCAAAACCTGTGGGATACTGTAAAAGCAACAGCGACGAGGCAATATATTGCAATACATGCTCACATCAAAAGGATGGAGAAACTTCACGTAAATGACCGAACCGTACACCTCAAAGAACCACCACCACCACAACAATGCAATCATAAAAGTACTAGAGAGAAAGAAATAATTAACATCAGGGCAGAGTTCAATGAAATGGAGACCCCCAAAACGATACAAAGGATCAGCGAAACACAAAGTTGTTTTTTGAGAAGATAAATAAAATAGACAAACCATTAGCTTTGCCCACTCTCACCACACTCATTCAACATAGTACTGAAAGCCCTAACCAGAGCAATCAAGCAAGACAAAGAAATAAAGGGCATTCAGATTGGGAAGGACAAAGTCAAGTTGTCCCTGTTTGCAGATGACGCGATCTTATAGATAGAAAACCTAAAGGCTACCAGGACGCCCTTACGGCTGACTAACAATTTTAATAATTTTGCGGGGTACAAAATCAACACCCACAGATCAGGAGCATTTTTATACTCCGATAATGAACTGGCAGAAAAAGAAATCAAGAAAGCAAGCCCATTTACAATAGTCACCCCCAAGATAAAATACCTAGGAACCAATTGAACCAAGGAGGTTAATGCAGATCTCTACAATGAGAACTACCAAACACCAGTGAGAGAAATTAAAGAGCACCCAAAAATAGTGGAATGACATACCAGGCTCTGGTACGGGAAGAATTAACATCGTGAAAATGTCCTTTCTACCCATAGCAGTCTACAAATTCAACGCAATCTCCGTCAAAATAGCAACAACTTTCTTCACAGAAATAGAAAAAGCAGTGCTAACATTCATATGGAATACGAAAAGATCCTGAATAGCCAAAGCAATTTTGAGCTTAAAAGCACCCCAAAAACAGAAAGGCTGGAGGCATAACACCACCCAATTTCAAATTCTATGACAAGGCTCAAAACAGCATGGTGATGGCATAGAAACAGACACTCAGATCAATGGAACAGGATAGAAAACCCAGGAATAATCAATTTGCCTACTTACAGCCAACCGATTTTTGACAAAGCCAACCAGAACATACGCTGTGGAAAAGACAGCCTCTTCAGGAAATAAACGGTGCCCGCAAAATTGGACAATCCACATGCAGAAGAATGAAACTGGACCAGCATCTCACCATATGCCAAAATCGACTCGAAATGGATTAAAGACCAGAATATAAGACCCCAAACCATTACATGACTGAAGGAAAACAGAGGGGAAACACTCCAGGAAGTAGGTGGAGGCAAAGGCTTTATGAATAAGACCCGAAACCCACAAGCAACAATATAAAAACTAAACAAATGAGCTAATGTCAAACTAAGAAGCTTCCACACAGCAAAGGAAACAATCAACAGAGCAGAAAGGCACCCTAAAAAAAGGGAGAAAATATGTGTAAACTATACGTCTGCCAAGGGCTTAATATCCAGAACATACCAAGAACTCAAACAGCTGTACAGTATGAAAACAAGTAATCCGATTTAAAACTGGGCAAACGAGATGAATAGACATTTTTCAAAGACATACAAATGGCAAACGGTACACGAAAAAATGCTCAGCATCACTAGTCATCAGAGAAATGCAAATCAAAACCACATTGAGATATCATGTCAACCCAGATAGACTGGCCATTGTTAAAAAGACCATTAATAAGAAATGCTACTGAGGATATGAGGAAAGGAGAACTCTTCTCCAATGTTGGTGGGACTGTAAATTAGCACAGCCACTATGGAAAACAGTAAAGAAGTTTCCTCCAATACAGATAGTACTACCATATGATCCAGCAGTTCCACTACTGGGTATATATCCAAAGAAATGGAAGTCATATGGAAGGGACACCTGCACTCCCATGTTCACTGCAGCTTTACTTACAATAGCCAAAATATAGAACCAACCTCAGTGCCCTTCGACAGATGACTGGATAAAAAAAATGTGATACACGTACACCATGGAATAATACTCAGTGATAAAGAAAAAGAATGAAATTCTGCCATCGGTAACAACCTGGATGAGTCTGGAGAAAATTATGTTGTGTGAAATAAGCCAGACAAGGGAAGATAAATATCACATGCTCTCACTTATAACTAGGTAGAAAGGAAGGAAGGAAGGAAGGAAGGAAGGAAGGAAGGAAGCAAAGGACTACAACAGTTCCTTGAACTTTCAGAAGGACAGAAGAAACCAATGGTTACTAGAGATGAGGGGATGGATGGAGGGAGGGAGTTGGGGGCGTGATGGGTCAGGCAACGGGCATAAAGAAAAATCATGATTTGTAATAATGAATATGCTAATAAAAATAATTTAAAAAGTAAGACACTTTAAAACACAAAAAGAATGCTATTATTGACATTCCAGAAAATTCCAGCTATGTGGATAACTTTAAAAACCAGCTGTCAAGCTAAATCCTTTATCAGTACAAATTTTGATATTTCTTCAAATTGGGAGGAGAATGTTGGTTTCGATGTACAATGTCTGGTCACTCCCAGCCTCATCTATTTGTCACTGACGACCCTGGGACAGACGGAAAAAAAAAAAAAAAACGGTTTCTGCAACTTTTAAAATACAGACACGCCCTCCACCACCAACTTTCAATTTCTACAAAACGTCCTTGGGTTCTAGTATTCTTGCACATGTTTGTTCTCTTACAGGAAATTTGCTCCTTAGGATTTCACTGCAATGTGCTTCTGGATCCCATGCCATGATTTATCTCTGAGGACCCCTGTTCCCCTGGATCCATTTCACCCCGTGCCTGGCCACCTGTGTGGCACACACACATAGGAGCAGGAGGACAAGGCTTTGAGATGGGGAACCCGCACAAGCAATTATCTGGGTTTAGGTCTGCAGGTTATTAAGGTTTTCCGTTTCAACTTCCACAGCTAGAACGAAAGTGTAGAAATCTGTTTTCTAGTTAAAATCTGTTCACATCCCAAGTGTTTCTTAAGTTACTTAACAAGCCTTTGGTAGTCCGAAATACCGGGAAGTGTGCCTGTAACTAGAAACACCAGAAACTTCCATTTCAAAATTGTCATAAACCAGGGATACTTTAGAAAAACCTTTTCAGCCCACTTCGTGCCTTGAGTAATGGTGGGTAAACAGTGGAAACCAAGAGAGGCAACATGGAAGCAAACGGATATAAAAGCACAAGGGAGACATCGTGCTCTTGGGGAGAACTAAAATGCAAATTGTGTCTGTAAACGAAATAAATTATACAGAAATCCCAGAAAAACAATTGACTGAAAATCACACGAACGATCCCATGTTCATCTCATCACCTTGAGAACACGAAGGATACTTTTGTACAGGCAGCACACCTCCTTAAAGCAGCAGCAGAGTGCTTCGTGCACAGCAAGGCCTAGTTCACTGAGCAGCTGGACCTGTGCCCACACCCAGAGGGCAGCACCAGCCACGTGGGTGCAGAGGAGGTTGTCCCGGTGAACTCCACAAGCGGCAGCAACGCTAGGCTCTACGCCACAGGACTTCTGACAACGGACACAGTCGCACAGACTGCAAGTGGACCCCACATCAGCCTCAAGACCTCCCCCACCCGAAAACATCTCCACAGCCAGCCAGGGAGGCAAAGGAAGGGTCTTCATGGCGTGCAGAGTTACAATGAATCTGTGTTCACGCTGCCCCCTCCCACTGTACCCGTCGAGACCCAGACGATGTGCCCTGCTACTACAAAGTCGAAGAGATGTTTGATGGGGGCAGAGCGGAAGAGGCACATTGAATTTGGATCATTTTACCCATGACCCTTCTCTCCTCCCAACCCTCTTTGGGAAAGATGACATTTCTGGGGAAACAGAAGGTGATCAGAAGCAAGTAGCTCAAATGTATGTCCCTTGTAAATTTCGGATATCCATCAATTTCAATTTTGAGATATAGAGAAGTGCTGGGAAGTTTAATTGGCCGTATCAGTGTCAGTGAAGAGCTGATGGAAGAAGTGCGAAAGGCCAAAGGAGAAAACCCATGAGTAGAGAAATTAGCCTTCGGCTAATCTTATCTTCTCTGCTTCCATATATCCCTGTCCGTCCTCAAAAGTTGAGTGAGGTAGGAGATGATAAGATTGAGATTAGGGCAAATTATTTCCCCATCTTTTCCTTTCTCCAGTGCACAGTCTCCTCAACCCGCACACTTGGAGTCTCAGGGTCAGCTCTCCAATACTGGTCCACACAGAGGAAAACCAACTGAACCAAAACGAATCCACCGAATTATCTCTGCTGTGCTTATTTATACCTTCCCGGGTTTTCTTTCCTTTACTGCCTATAATCAACTTCAATCATTTTAGCAGAGTACTAAAGAGTGACTGCTCCCAACCCCTTCAGATAGGTGATGCTTATGTTTACATCTGCTTATCAGCTCTGTCAAAGTGCTGTTTCGTGGAGGTGCTGTAATTTGATGAACACATGAGACATGCTATTTGCTAGCAAGAAATTCTCAGCTCAAACAAGCTAAGGTGTATGGAGATTCAGTATAACACAGTAATTGGTTAACTCAGTTTACTTGGGACTCCATTTCTTAGGTCTTGGGCTGTTTACATAACCAAAAGGAGTGTGTGTGTGTGTGTGTGTGTGTGTGTGTGTGTGTGTGTGTGTGTGTGTCTGTGTGTGTGTGTGTGTACCACACTTGACCTAGCACCTACCTGCACAAGTACCCCCCTGCCAAGTGATGTGTTTAAAGGCCAACAAAAAGGAAAACACAGAACACATTTATAATCCTGAAAATCTAGGGCTACTTAACCTTTCTGCTGCTTAATTTTAAAGGCAAAAAATGTACTATGAGCAGCATAAATAAGAACTGATTTGAGCATAGTTTTATAATAGATAAAATGTACCTGATGGGTCTAATTCAAATTTCTAAAATCTAACTGTGCCGCATTAGTCTGAGATACAAGATCTAAAGCTGCATGATCTAATCTGAGAATTTATGGACCTGTTTGAAATACCTTCATTTGATTAATTTGAAATGGAGGCCAGGGTATGACCTCTAACAGTCTGATCTTTAAAAACCGCTCAACAGATGAGGCAGGAAGTCAGTCACGCTTAGAATTCTATGCACTTTCATCTAGTGAGCACACCCTGCGGTTCCACGTGTGCAAGCACACCCCTCGCTCACTGCGGGATCTACAGAGCAGCTGTACATGCCCTTCAAAACTCAAATGCGTGTTATGTGGGTGTGCGGTATAGGGGTAGGACATGAAAATCTCCCACCTGTCCAGTCCGAGAGAAATTTAACTCCTGAGAAGCACACCTTAGTTGAACATCAGATGCAACACTAATTTGCAGAGGTTCCCACAACATAGGAACAAAAGGGCTGACGTTATGTGTTGATAGCAGATCGTGTGTGAAAACTAAAGTTTTATACGGGGCTGCAAGAAGACTAACTGAGGTCTGGAAAATGAGGAATTTTAAATGCTGGACAGTCTCTATACTCAGATTCCGCTGAAGACAATGCAAATACTTATAAGAGCCTGATAATAAAAACAGATTAAAAAACTTAATCATCAAGGTGAAGCATTTAGTAATGAGGTTTGTACAGCTTTTCGGAAAACACTGACTGGAAGTCCCAACCGGCTAGAGGTAGGCCAGTGTCAGGAGGCATCCCGGACATGGGCATTAGCTTCCAGCACTGATGGTGCAGCCAGTGTCGATGATAAGAATTAAAACACAACTGCAACCCCCAGTCCTGGACAGGCTCAGGAAGCGGCTATCTGGAAAGAGTGGGAGGGGTCCAGGAGGCCAGCCCCCAGGTGATACATACGTTTGCACAACAGTGACGGCGAGCCACTGGAAATCTTTTCCAGCTGTACTGCGCTGTAATTGTGGTCGCTTGCTCAGGACAGCATGCTGCTGTCACAAGTTGTCTCCTTCCTGAGGGATTTGCTGCTAGAAAAAGCCACCACCGCCTTCTTCACTGTGCCTTCTTCTTCTTCTTTTTCTTTTTTTTCCTGGAGCTTGTCTCTTCTGCAGAGAAGAGCTTTTAACACCTCCCTGGATAGTCAGTAAAACCCCAAGCATTAAGAAGGCCAGAAAATACACGTCCACTTCATTTCACTGAAAAAGAAAGGTCATGATCCTGTCCCTTCTTTGGGTCATCCACCCTGAGTCTGCACACCACATTTGCTCAGCAGCAGTCTGGCTACCCTTGCACATCCAGCAAACCCTTAGCACTCCTTCCTCTTATTCAGGATTCCAACTTTTTGAGCGACAAGAAGATCCCTGACACAGAGGGATCCTTGCTGAGGTATGAGAGCAGTGACACAGGATGCAAGAAGAGCACAAATGATGTTTCTTTATCCTCTGCCAAGCCCAGGGCACGCTTGGTGCTGCCATTCTCCTCCTGGGTGCAGCAGCAAACGCTTCTTCGTCAGTTCTATGATCCAACACTGCCGCCCTTAAAAATTAAGTCACCTCAAAAGTTACATAAGTATTTGAAAATACTCAAGAAAACTCTCCAAACACTGCTAGTTACACTTTGCTTGTCATAAATGGAACATCAATCTGAGCCCCAGGACAGGCCAGAGACAAGAACCTGTGATTTCCAGCCAGGCCTGAATTCTCCCCAAATTCCACAGAGTACCAAAACAGGACAATCTTGGCAGGAGCCAAGGGCAGCCTCCTCTACCCTGAAGCAGGCCATGCCTGGAGTCCTTGGCATGAACCGAGGGCAGCATCTCCTGCCTGGAAGCAGTCATGAAGCACACCGAAACACCACTTCCACGTGGGTGGGCCACTGTTGCTTTGCCTCCCACAGATCTGTCCCCCCTTTTCCCCTGGGTGATGGAGCTGCCAAAGATTCCTCAAAGCCCATCTCTTTTGAGCAGTGAGAAGCCCCGGGCTTCTCTTCCTGCATTTATTCTCCAGACCAAGAAGAGACATAGGTGGGGTTTTGAACATAGGTTCAGTTTTACAAGTTTTGCAATAGAAGCTGGTAACATTCAGTCAAAACAAGTCAGATGACACTCTGTTAGGCAATTAAGTGATCCACTAACAAAGCCTTGATTTACCCGAAATTCCTTTTCCCTCTAGCAGCTTTTTAGTAACGTTGCCTATCAATTAGTCACTTGTCTGTCTTAGAATCAGCAGCCTTGCTGTGTTATGATTCTTTTCCTGCAGCAGAGACTCAATGCCCTGGGGGAAATTTCCTGTCCTTTGCAAGGTCAATATTTGAAACTGCAAGGTTTTGGGAAATCAGGCCCTGTGAGGTACATTTTTGTATGAATCCTCTACAGGCCACTACAGCCACCACCACAGCCACGGCTGCTGCAAAAGCAGCTTAAGACCACCAAAGTAGCACAGCTCTCATGCAGGCAGCCCACCAGACACTTGACTGCTTTGACACAAGGAAAGACACCAGTGGAGTCACACACACCTACTGCTTATGTTTCATAGTCAAGGCTATGGAATTCTTATTAAAATATGCATAATTACGTATTCACCTTCATAGAACAACTTACGCCCTAAGTTTGGTTTGACTCATAACCTGCATCTGATATCAACTTTTGGCACAAGGACACCATTTCTTTCCTTTTCTTTTGTTTTTGTTTTTTGTGTGTGTGTGACCGGTAAAGGGATCGCAGCCCTCACCTTGCTGTCACCCTCCCCGCGCACAGCCAGTGAGTGCACCGGCCATCCCTGTATAGGATCCGAACCCGCGGCCTCGACGCTCCCAGGGCCGCAGCGCTCCCAGCGCTGCACTCTCCCGAGTGAGCCACAGGAGCGGCCCGAGGACGCCATTTTCCTCTAACACCAGTCGTCAGCGTCACACGTCGGCTCCCAAGAACGGGGCTGCGGCCTGCTCGGGAGTGGGCAGAAGCAGGCAGGGCCTCAGCTGACAGCACATAGGCACCCCGTAGAGCTGGGAGCAGAAGCCGCTGATGGAGCGGCACCCGCGCTGCAGTACCGGCGCTTTGACCTGCCACTGTAACGCGCTCGGGCGTGGTTCTCTGCACGGGGGCCGTGAACGGGACCCGGTGGAGCCGCGGTACCAGCACCAGCACCTCAGACCGGGCTCTGCGAAACCCGACCCGGGGTGGGAAGTGCTTGAAGCTCACCTGAGAGTTGCGTGACAGTCACGTAACCAGGGCCGTGGGCGGGGCTGACATCCACCTGAACAGCGCGTGAATGGGCTTAAGGGTTACGAGACCAGTGCGCGCATGGGGCGTGACCGGAGCATGGGAGGGGCTTCGGGATCACGTGACCAGATTGCGCGAGTGGCCTGGCCAGAGCATGGGAGGGGCCCTTGTTCCCAGCCATGTGCAGAGCGGTGGCCCAGGATTCGGAGTGCGTTGGCTGTTAGCGTGTTGCAGCTGGAGCACAGGAGAGCCTGAGACAATGCCTTTTATTTAGATTTTTCTCTGCAGGGGGTTTTTGGGTATCATTTTTATTCCATCTGCAAGCTTGAATTAAGAATTTAAAAAGGACAGGGGAAGCCAGTTTTTTTTCCTTCGTTAGCACGTCTCAGGTGATTAGCTCGTGATTCCTCCTTTTGGTATCAGGTTATCTATCAGATTGGGACCATCTTCTCATTGTCCTGAAGTTAACCTGTGACCTCTTCCGGTTGGCAAGCTGTGGTTAATATCTACCCTATTAATGGGGTGGGACTATTGCATTTACAAAGTGATAGTACTATCATATGACCTATGTCTATTGCTAAATGTTAAGTACAAATTTGCTAAAAGGAACAATGCTAACATTTAAATTCTAATGGGGGTGTAATGATCTTATGTTCTAATGGAATGAACCTACTGTTGATATGCAAAAAGGAACAGGGGATATTTGAGCAGCATTATCATGCACATCTTGAGGTTATGCATTGGCTGTGGCCCTATAATCTTGATCTAAATGTTAAAGTGTCCTTGTGCACAGCACCGTCCCTCACAAAACCAGTTACATTTGCCTCTTAGGTCTCATTTTGCTGGTTTAATAATTTTACAGCATCTACTTTTATCCCAATATCTAATTCTTAATGATTTACTTAAAACTGGATACCACCAAGTAAAGGGGGTTCTACAGTTTCGTTCCCATATCCTTAATTTGTCCCAATCATGTAATTTCTCATGAATGCCAACCGTTCTCTTGCCATGAATATAACCTCCAGTAAATGATGTTTGCCAACTTACATTAGGCTGCGGCTCATATTTAGTCATGAGCGGTGCTTTTGGAACATACGTTGCTGTGGTCAATTTACCATAAGGGGATAATTTTGAATTGTCCAACTGACGCGGATCCTCTGTGGGAATGTTTAGTTCAATGACCGTATAATTATTTGTGTTATTTTTATAATCTTTTGGGAATTCAGAGAACTGCCACGCTAACCAAAATATCGACAGAGAAGGCAAAAGCCACCAAGCCAAGGCAGGAACCCTGATGGGTTGTAGCAAGGGCTCGTAGCTGCGGCCTGGTCAGCAGCTCTCCCTCCAGCGGCCTTGCCAACTTGGAGAGGGCAGCCCAAGCTGACTCCTTTAGGATCCTGCCACGGCGTGGACCACGCCAGCTCCCCCTTTTTTACTTCGGAATTTCAAGACGAGGAGTTCTCATCGTGTTGTCTTTATTGCGGATCCGAGGTATCTGATGAGGACTGGAAAAACAAACAACAACAATAATAATTCTGATTATGAACACGCCAGCTGAATGTATCAAAGACCAAAAGGGAGTACTCATCAAAGCAGAATGAAGGGACTGGCATATCCCGTTGGCCACATCTTTGGGGACTATGGACTGTCAATGGGCATGAGAAAGGTCGGATGTTTTTTGATGTAAATTTGTGAAATCTCCTCCTAGGGTAGAATGATTCCAAATTCCTTTTCTATGCATCTGAGTCTGTTGCCATGAAGCATGAGAATCGTTATAAGGAAGGGGGGTAACACAGATCCGTTTATAATTATGGTGACAAGCAGTTGTAAGTTGAACCGTAATGTTTTGTATCTCTTGTCCTAAAAAGAAAACTGCTTCTTCTAATACATGAATCCTATCTGCTAATGGTCTGTCTATCTTTTCTTGTTGAAAGAGAACTGTGGAAACATTTAAAGAGAAATTATTAATATGTTCAGCCGTATGAACTGGCTGTGCCAAAGCAGCAGTAGAAGCGGCGACAGGCCCTATGATAGCAACGAAAGCAGAAATTCCTAAAATTAAAGCTGCAATAAAACGTTTAGGATGAGACAGAGCGTATGGTAACTTTTGCAAAGCGGCGAATCCTGGATCAGCATACCAGGATTGTGAAACATTTACAGGAAGGAAAACAGAAGAAGGTCGTCTTAACAGAAAATAATGTTGTTGAGGGGAAAAGGGATCTAAACAATCAGTAATGGAACAATTAACACAATCAACATGGGTTATAGCTCCTGAATAAGTTGTATTTAATTGGTTTGAATTATTGTAGACCAACATAGCGTAAGGGGCTTGTATGTAATAAGTTCTATTATTTTGTGGTCTATGAAATTTGGTTCCATTTAGAGCAGCAAACAAACGGTATAATTGCGTTTGTGGAGTTGCTCCGGTGTTATTATTTATCCAAATAGGTGTAGCCCATCCAGGAGTATACCAATAATGAATAGGATCTGGCTTGGGCAAAATATTATCGTTCCAATTAAATTTTGCAGTATTATTATTTAAATAATTTCTATAATCCTAACCAGGGCTAGAAATAGACAAATCACATACCTTTGAAGTAGAATTGTTCTAATAAAATACAACAGTTTTATTTTTAAAACCACAATTAGACCCATTGGGGAAACCTGCTCGAGAAGAGAGTCCGTCCCATGCATGAGCTTCTTTCTGTAAACACGTTGGAATAGAAGAAGGCAGAGAAATTGATGGCCTAGTGTTAAAATTTGCTAAAGAAACGCAAGATAAAGCCCAAGGATCTCGACTAATGGCTGGCGACCGAGCAGTTGGCTTGCCAGCACTAGATCAAGAGTCTGTAATCCTGGGAGAATCGGTTAACAATGTTTTATAACCCGTAGAAACACAATGTTTAATAGGAGGAACATTAGGAGAAGAGAAACATAAAGGCATTTTCTCAGTGAAAGCTGAAAAATGAAAAGGTTGTGGAAAATGAGGCTTCTCATAAATATTAGGATCTCTACCGAAGAGGCGAGAATGGTTAGTTATTTTAATTTTTTCCTGGTCCCAGGAAGCCAAATGGAACAAAGGAGAGAGAGAGAGAGAGAGAGAGAGAGAGAGAGAGAGAGAGAGAGAGAGAGAGAGAGAGTTAGGGTTTGTTTTCAAATAAGGATATTGCACAAACCTATAACATTTTAAATTAACTGATCAATTAACTTTTGTTGTTCTGACCTTTGTGAACAATTTCACAAGCCCATTAGATTTTTTATTAAAATTTTGGAACTTCAGTTTAAAGCTATAAACTGAAAGTTTGTCAGGAAACTGTACCTATTCAAGTTCATAAAATATTTAAAAACATAACCTTTTAAAATGATAATTAAACCAAAATTATGACTGGTAACATTTATATTAAAACAGATATTTAAAAACCTTACAAAATGTTGGAACACATATCCATAACACCTTCAGTATTAATAATGCTTTCCCACATAGTCAAACCTCATTAAACAAGCCAATTAGTTTTGATACATCTTTTAGATATCCTTTGAGAAACTCCAGGGCCCTCGGAATTTCCCAAACTTATTTTAAAGTTTCAGAATTTAATGTTGGAAAGCTGTGTTAAATAACAAAAGGCTTAAAACATTTAATTGAATAAAATCATAAATTACTACAAAAAATAAAACCAAACTGACAAAGGGTTTTAAAGGCAAAGAGCACATGATAAAACATGAAATAAGATCCCCAGGCCAGTTATCTAAAAGACAAAGAAAAACCTTTTACAATTTTGTAGTAAGAGCACTCGTGTGTGTCTCTCTCTCTCTCTGTCTCTCTCTCTCTCTCTGTCTCTCTCTCTCTCTTTTGCTGTAAAACCCTTTTAACAAACTTACTACCTAAACCATTATCAAGACTTACTCAGACATTCTGTTTTTGTCCTTTACTTTCTGCTTTTTAAATAGCCAGTCATTTTACTGTAGGACAAAATACACTGTACCAGATACTTTTTTACATAAAAATTATTTTTCTTTCTCTTTAGCCTCTTCAAACATATATATATATATATATATATATATATATATATATATATATATATATATATGTATATATATATATATATATATATATAGAAAGAGAGAGAGAGAGAGAGATTTAGTTATATTTTTGGTTTTTGTGGGGTTTACAATTTAAAAGCCTCTATCAAAGACAAACGTAGTCCTGTTTGATTAGTAAACCCTGGCAACAATATCTGTTGATAAGAACATTTTTATACCTTTAGGTTAGTAAATAAGCATCCATCCATTAGAGCAAACTATACAAAGCTCAGTTTGAGTTTTAGCTGAATTTAGGAAATACATATTTACCGTTTCTCAGCCCCAAACTTGGTGCATTAGATTTATACCCTTATCAGTTAATGCTAACTAAGACTTATGCGATATTTGGCGTAAGTTTCTTTTCACTAGCCATTTTGGGTCCCGGGTTTCCAAGTGGCATTTGGAGCCCCGTGGAATCCAGAGAGGCAGAGGGCAGTATCCACTATGTATGTCTAAAAGATATTGTTTCTCCCAGCATGGCCAGGAGGCAGAGCTGAGATAACAAGGAGACACTTTGACCTAGAGACAATTTTAGGTAAAAGGTTGGAATCAAACTTTGAAAATATATTTATCAAAACATTAGAAAATTTAAGGCACGTGAACTTGAAAAATAGACTTCATTATTTAATGAGTGCGCAGTAATTATAAGCCAATTAGGTACCTTGCACATAAAACAATTACACAAACAGACATGAACATATAGGCATAACATACAGCTGACGCACGCACCTATGCAGACATAAACAACAAGAACAAACAAGGATCTTATAAGTTTTGTTTAAGATGTAAATCAAGCTCACTAGGAAAAAGGACAGTCAGGTTTAGATTGCGTTTTTCTTCAAAAAGACTTACAGGTGAGGCCTCACCCTGCCTTAAAGGAAGCAAGATAACAACAAATTGACATTGTAAAGCAAAGTATGCAAGCCTTTGCAAGAGGATGGAGAGATTTTCTTCCTTTGAAGAAAGTAGCATAAAACTCTACCATAAAAGTTTGTGAAAAAATTACGTAAATGAGACTAAAAGAGAATTTAGAAGTCTGTTTAAAATACCAAGTGGATGTGAGAAAATTTGAGACCATCTAATTAAACAGGTCAATCTTAGTCTATATTTTTGTTTCTCAAATGAGTTACTGAGCTCAAGAGCTGAGCCAACAATTAGAAATGAAACCATTTGACTCTTGAGGTTTTTAGGAGAAAATCTGGTGTTTTTGCTTTGTTTTTACATATAGCATAAATTTTTATCTTGACAAACGAAACACACTAAAGCTACCTTCACTTTGGAAAAACATTTGTTTTTTTCATAAACGTATGTTAAATACCACTTAAATGTCTTCATTAGCACATGGAGAAAAAAAAAAAAAACCCGCATCACTAAGTTTGATACTCTGAGAGAAATATCTACTTTACAAATCACACACAAGATAATCACCTGCTGATTATGTTTCATAGTCAAGGCTACGGAATTCTTATTAAAATATGTACAATTACCTATTCACCCTCATAGAACAACTTACGCCCTAAATTACGTTTGACTCATAACCTCCATCTCATATCAACTTTTGGCACAAGGACGCCATTTCTTTCTTTTTTCTTTTCTTTTTTTTTTTTTTTGTGACCGGTAAAGGGATCGCAGCCCTCACCTTGCTGCCACCCGCCCCGCGCTCAGCCAGTGAGTGCACCGGCCGTCCCTATATAGGATCCGAACCCGCGGCCTCAGCGCTCCCAGCGCCGCTGCGCTCCCAGCGCTGCACTCTCGCGAGTGAGAGCCACAGGAGCGGCCCGAGGACCCCATTTTCCTCTAACACCAGTCGTCCGCGTCACACGTCGGCTCCCACGAACGGGGCTGCGGCCATTTTTCTTGATGATACTTAGTTGCCTCTTCATCTAACTTTTCCTGCCTTTCAGGGCTTAAAGGATCCTCATCAGAGTCATCACTTCTTTCCCTCTCCAGTGGATTATTAGATGTTAAACTGAGCTTCTGCTTACAAGCTGCAACCGGGAATAAGCTATCTTGGGACCCCTAAGTTGGTCCCTTCTTGTCTGACAGCAAAGGAGCTCTCTCTTGAGGATTATCACCCGGTACAGTAAATTCATTCACACTGAATGCCTTGCCTCAACGCACTCCAAATAGAAAAGGCAGAGACTGGCATATTCGCTCTGAAACTTACTGCGTCAGATATTCTAGTTCCTTGCTCTTAAATTGTGCCTTCCCTGTGGTATTTTCCAGTGATACCATGGAAGTTTTCCAAGCTCAGTTCCCTGTATGAAGGATAGCGGGGTGGCAAACATTGGGAGTGTCTTGCTTGGCTCTTGCCATGTGAGATTAACAGTGATGTCACTAGTCTCTGGACAGATTTGCTTCTGGTGCAGGTGGCCTCAAACTCACCAAACGCGGCCATGTACTTACTGCTCCATGAAATGGTGAACTGATGCTGTCAACTTCAATAAAACTTAATAAGCATTCATTAAGAACTTAGTACAACTTGTATATCTTTAAGCCATGGCCATCAGATAAATATTGCAGTCTTGAGATATGCTTGTTAGATTAAACCTCAATAAAAAATGTTTTTTGGCTGTTTTCAAATCTTTGTATAGGCAACGGACGAGCCTAGGGACACTTGCAAGTTAATAATGTCTTCTAAAGACACAGCATTGTATTCGTTGTCATCATGGAAAAATAAAAAGTCCTTTGCAGTCTTAGTGAAGGTATTCATCTTTGAGATCGGAGGATTTAATCTTATTTTGGAAATGTCACTGCATTCTGAAGCAGAGACTTTTAGAAGATGTTCAAACCTCGTACTTCTGAATATTGAAATTTTGGACTTGACATTTACTAAGTATCGATAATGTAAAACTGGTATACTTGTAAAACGAAAAACATAAATTAAAGAAAATAAATGAACTGTGCCTCCCACAAGTTCTAGGACATGGACACAACCCTGCCCCACATCTTTACAACTACATAACAATGACGGTCTTTTTTCCCAGTTGCCAAGACCTTGTTCCCCAGTTCTAAGACCTCATCAGAATTGCCCATCCTGTGTACATTTCTGCCAACATTCTGATCACAACCCCTTAAGTAATCTCTAAGAAGTTGCAGACTTAGGGAACTGCATTTGTTCTTCTTCTGAGCCCTCACCAGAATTTCCCTTAATTCTTTGTTGATGGCAATCTAAGCTTTTCCCAGCCTGCTTCTCTCAATTCTTCCAGCCTCTACCTTGAGGGGTGAATGGGTTGTCTTCATGTGGGGAGGGGAGGGATTAGAGTGGGAACTTTGGCTCCCAGGTTCTTTAGTAGTGGAGTTTGCAGGTCCTACTGTTGATACTGTAAGTTTTTCTAAGGCCATGGGGTTCCAGTTCCCTGGCGGTCACTTCTGTGCAGGTCAAGGCAGTGGTTCTCTTTAGTATTTACTTGTGAACTGTACCTGATTGTTTTATGCTTCTGTTAACAAGACACGTCTTACCTTTTCTATACCCCTGTTCCGTGATAGGAAGTGACTTACGTTTGACTGTTGAGGAGCCAAGATTGAATGTGTTTTTAACAGGCCGGCTTCCTATCGTCCTTGGGTCCCTGCAGTGTGGCACATGTCTGAGAGGCTCTTATGTCTGATGGACTCAGAAGTCCATTAGGACAGTTTTCCTTACATGGGGTCTCCCTTTTTCATTCCTTTCTTAAACGGTGGGTCCCTTACGATGGATGTCTAATATTGGCCTCTGTGTGGTTAGTATCAAATGATGTATATTAATTCCATTACAGAGGTTGTATGAGCATCAGTTAGTGGAAACGTCCTAATCAGGAAAGAGGAGGTCAAAGAGCACGGTCTGAATCTAGCTCACCTCTTCTCAGTGCACACACTTGCCTGTGAGACAGTCTTCATTGCCTAGGCCTCATTTTATTTTTACGAGTAATTTAGGGGGTGAGTTGTTCTATGAAGTTGAATAGGTAATTGTACATATTTTAATAAGAATTCCGTAGCCTTGACTAGGAAACATGATCAGTAGGTGATTATCTTGTGTGTGGTTTGTAAAGCAGATATTTCTCTCTGAGTATCAAACTGAGAGCTGGGGTTCAAATACACACTCACTTCAACAACATCAACGACATGACTCCAAATCATAAGCTTCAAAATGAGACGTCCACGAAAGACTAAAACTTCCCCGACTGGACTAGTTGATGTTATGTTCTCCCGCATTCAGGGAGAAAGAGATTATTGCTGGGACATTTCCAAGACACGTGACTAAAGTCACCTATTACCCAAGAGCAGAAATAGGAAATTAATGTGATACATTAAAAAAGGTAATTGCCTTCCTTAACCACGAAGATGGCATTTTATAAAATTAGCTGCTTCTCTTACAAGCCAACCTTCATTATCCTTTACCTACTCTTTAAAGACTATACAAACAGGAATAAGCAAATTATGGATAAAATGTTCTATAACTGGGAGAACTCAACGGCCAGTTGCCCACAGCTTACCTGCTGGTGTCCTGTGACACATATTGAAGCCTCCGTTGTACTTTGAGGAAAAATGTTCAAAACATGCCCAAAGTTCTACCCAGCAGCCGCCCCGGGAACCTGCATGCACTTCTGTCCCACTGCGAGTGGCAACCACATCGGCGGTGCTGGACTCGGGTCAGCCCTGCTGGAATGGCAGTGAAAGAGAAACTCAGGTTTGAGCACAGCTAAGACGTAAACGTGCAAGTGCACGTTTTAGCGAACAGTGTCGTGTATCCATTTACAGGCGGCCAAGGGATAACTCTGTGACCAAAGGGAAACAAAACCTATTCTAGAAAAACAGCAGCTCTGCCTTTCAGGGATGAGACAACCCTGCAAGCTGCTGAGCTCTCTGCTGGTCAGCGGTGATGTCATCCCGGTAGCACTGACCCTGCCACCGTCCGAGGTGCCTCACCCAGTCCCCTCCAATCTGTCCGCTGGACAGGAGGGGCGCCATTCTGTCCACACCGCTTCCTTCAGCACCTGCACCCTTGAGGCCTGCTTGTTGGGAGGAAAGCTGTCACCCGCGGCAGCTGGCTTAAACCTTAGCAGCAGGAGGAACAGCTAGGTGCCCGTGGCCAGGCCACTGCCCCAGATGAAACTGTTGCTGCCGGGCCTGGCCATCTCTTCCCAACGGAAGTACGTTGTTTGGGGGTCAGCAGACTCTAGAATGAAGCGGGCCCCTTGGGCACAGGGAGCAACAGCACATCCTAGTGGGCCAATATCCCCAAAGCTTGAAACTAGGTGTCTTGTCTCACTCCAAGGATGGCTGTGGCACTACAGCATCGCTGGACGCTGGGTGGCAGTAGAGGGCCTCACAGAAACCAGGAGCAGCCGATCTGGCCTCCAGCAAAGGAACGATGCTAATGCGCTCCTCTGGGTAGAATTTGCACAATAACCCACATGGAAGTCGCAGCAGGACAGGGATGAAAACTATGGGGCAAGAGGTCAAGTCTGCACAATCCCAACCAACCCCACCGATGCCCATGTCCAGTAACCGCACACACTGGATGGCTCCCCACAGGCAAAGGAACAGGTGAGACACACCCCTTCTCTGTACCTGGTGACGGATTCAGGGAAGTCAGGCTCCAGGCCCTCTCTCACTCCCACCGTGTCCTGAATCCTCACCATCAGCTACAGCTGCAAGGACTGTTTCTCTTCTGTGAACCTGCAAGCTAAGGGTCTGAAGCGACACAGTGGAGAAAGCATGCGAGGAAATTCTGCTCTACTTTTCCACCTCAGTGAGGCACGTGCACAATGTAGTTTCCCATCTCAACTGTTGCTTCGCTGTCAAGATTTCTTTTGGTGTGAGAGACCAAGGTGTCAGTAGCAAAAGAAAATGTTTTGCTTTTGCTCCCCTCAGTATGCTTCAACATTTCCAAGTGAATTTCACGTCACAAGGGGAGATGGGGATTGCCCTCAACTGGAATGTGGGTCACCTCCCAGCTGTGTGGTGATGTGTCTGGGGCCAAGGCCAGAGCTGCTGCTTTTCCAGATTTTCCAAGCCAGAAACAAGCACTGTTCACTTTAATAAGGTTAAGTTTAAACCGACATCCTTTTTTGGTGCCTAAACTGTTGACTACATACCCCAGCAAGACAGAAGCGTGTGAAAGCCGTCCATTCACACTCCCCTTCTCCCAGACGGTCACATGCGCATATCCCCAGAGCTGAAGGCACTGTGCAAAGCACGGTGCAGTATATGCGGCCAGTAACCGTGTGTTCTTCTCACTGAACACTTCCAGGGTTGCATCAAGTAAAAGTTGCCTCAACTTTCACTGAAGTAGATAAAAGCTGCAAAAACCCTTACTGATTTCCTAAGTTTACTTCTCTAAGTCCCAAAAGCTAAGACTATAACTACGTTAGCGTTCATGTATGACAAACAAATATTAAATAGTTTACACCTTCATACCAATTTATCTGTAGCTCGTGCAGGTCCAATTGGACCTGGCAGACATCTACA
The DNA here is from genome assembly GCF_027409185.1 of Cynocephalus volans. Lineage (NCBI taxonomy): Eukaryota > Metazoa > Chordata > Mammalia > Dermoptera > Cynocephalidae > Cynocephalus > Cynocephalus volans. The sequence continues at coordinate 158,652,004 of NC_084467.1, read as the reverse complement.
GAACATTTCATGCAACAACTAGAGAATACACATTTTTTCTCATCGGCACATGGAACATTCTCCAGGATAGACCACATGTTAGGTCACAAAACAGGTTTCAGCAAATTTTTCAAAGCTGACATCATTCCTAGTATCTTTTCTGACCACAATTGACTAGCACTGGAAATCAATTACAAGCGAATTTCTGGAAACTACTCCAGTGCATGAAAACTGAACAACAGGCTCCCGAATGACCTATGGGTCCAAGAAGAAATTAAAAAGGAAATCAAAAACGTTCTTGAAACTAATGAAAAAAGATGCATCCTACCAAAACCTGTGGGATACTGTAAAAGCAACAGCGACGAGGCAATATATTGCAATACATGCTCACATCAAAAGGATGGAGAAACTTCACGTAAATGACCGAACCGTACACCTCAAAGAACCACCACCACCACAACAATGCAATCATAAAAGTACTAGAGAGAAAGAAATAATTAACATCAGGGCAGAGTTCAATGAAATGGAGACCCCCAAAACGATACAAAGGATCAGCGAAACACAAAGTTGTTTTTTGAGAAGATAAATAAAATAGACAAACCATTAGCTTTGCCCACTCTCACCACACTCATTCAACATAGTATTGAAAGCCCTAACCAGAGCAATCAAGCAAGACAAAGAAATAAAGGGCATTCAGATTGGGAAGGACAAAGTCAAGTTGTCCCTGTTTGCAGATGACGCGATCTTATAGATAGAAAACCTAAAGGCTACCAGGACGCCCTTACGGCTGACTAACAATTTTAATAATTTTGCGGGGTACAAAATCAACACCCACAGATCAGGAGCATTTTTATACTCCGATAATGAACTGGCAGAAAAAGAAATCAAGAAAGCAAGCCCATTTACAATAGTCACCCCCAAGATAAAATACCTAGGAACCAATTGAACCAAGGAGGTTAATGCAGATCTCTACAATGAGAACTACCAAACACCAGTGAGAGAAATTAAAGAGCACCCCAAAATAGTGGAATGACATACCAGGCTCTGGTACGGGAAGAATTAACATCGTGAAAATGTCCTTTCTACCCATAGCAGTCTACAAATTCAACGCAATCTCCGTCAAAATAGCAACAACTTTCTTCACAGAAATAGAAAAAGCAGTGCTAACATTCATATGGAATACGAAAAGATCCTGAATAGCCAAAGCAATTTTGAGCTTAAAAGCACCCCAAAAACAGAAAGGCTGGAGGCATAACACCACCCAATTTCAAATTCTATGACAAGGCTCAAAACAGCATGGTGATGGCATAGAAACAGACACTCAGATCAATGGAACAGGATAGAAAACCCAGGAATAATCAATTTGCCTACTTACAGCCAACCGATTTTTGACAAAGCCAACCAGAACATACGCTGTGGAAAAGACAGCCTCTTCAGGAAATAAACGGTGCCCGCAAAATTGGACAATCCACATGCAGAAGAATGAAACTGGACCAGCATCTCACCATATGCCAAAATCGACTCGAAATGGATTAAAGACCAGAATATAAGACCCCAAACCATTACATGACTGAAGGAAAACAGAGGGGAAACACTCCAGGAAGTAGGTGGGGGCAAAGGCTTTATGAATAAGACCCGAAACCCACAAGCAACAATATAAAAACTAAACAAATGAGCTAATGTCAAACTAAGAAGCTTCCACACAGCAAAGGAAACAATCAACAGAGCAGAAAGGCACCCTAAAAAAAGGGAGAAAATATGTGTAAACTATACGTCTGCCAAGGGCTTAATATCCAGAACATACCAAGAACTCAAACAGCTGTACAGTATGAAAACAAGTAATCCGATTTAAAACTGGGCAAACGAGATGAATAGACATTTTTCAAAGACATACAAATGGCCAACGGTACACGAAAAAATGCTCAGCATCACTAGTCATCAGAGAAATGCAAATCAAAACCACATTGAGATATCATGTCAACCCAGATAGACTGGCCATTGTTAAAAAGACCATTAATAAGAAATGCTACTGAGGATATGAGGAAAGGAGAACTCTTCTCCAATGTTGGTGGGACTGTAAATTAGCACAGTCACTATGGAAAACAGTAAAGAAGTTTCCTCCAATACAGATAGTACTACCATATGATCCAGCAGTTCCACTACTGGGTATATATCCAAAGAAATGGAAGTCATATGGAAGGGACACCTGCACTCCCATGTTCACTGCAGCTTTACTTACAATAGCCAAAATATAGAACCAACCTCAGTGCCCTTCGACAGATGACTGGATAAAAAAAATGTGATACACGTACACCATGGAATAATACTCAGTGATAAAGAAAAAGAATGAAATTCTGCCATCGGTAACAACCTGGATGAGTCTGGAGAAAATTATGTTGTGTGAAATAAGCCAGACAAGGGAAGATAAATATCACATGCTCTCACTTATAACTAGGTAGAAAGGAAGGAAGGAAGGAAGGAAGGAAGGAAGGAAGGAAGCAAAGGACTACAACAGTTCCTTGAACTTTCAGAAGGACAGAAGAAACCAATGGTTACTAGAGATGAGGGGATGGATGGAGGGAGGGAGTTGGGGGCGTGATGGGTCAGGCAACGGGCATAAAGAAAAATCATGATTTGTAATAATGAATATGCTAATAAAAATAATTTAAAAAGTAAGACACTTTAAAACACAAAAAGAATGCTATTATTGACATTCCAGAAAATTCCAGCTATGTGGATAACTTTAAAAACCAGCTGTCAAGCTAAATCCTTTATCAGTACAAATTTTGATATTTCTTCAAATTGGGAGGAGAATGTTGGTTTCGATGTACAATGTCTGGTCACTCCCAGCCTCATCTATTTGTCACTGACGACCCTGGGACAGACGGAAAAAAAAAAAAAAACGGTTTCTGCAACTTTTAAAATACAGACACGCCCTCCACCACCAACTTTCAATTTCTACAAAACGTCCTTGGGTTCTAGTATTCTTGCACATGTTTGTTCTCTTACAGGAAATTTGCTCCTTAGGATTTCACTGCAATGTGCTTCTGGATCCCATGCCATGATTTATCTCTGAGGACCCCTGTTCCCCTGGATCCATTTCACCCCGTGCCTGGCCACCTGTGTGGCACACACACATAGGAGCAGGAGGACAAGGCTTTGAGATGGGGAACCCGCACAAGCAATTATCTGGGTTTAGGTCTGCAGGTTATTAAGGTTTTCCGTTTCAACTTCCACAGCTAGAACGAAAGTGTAGAAATCTGTTTTCTAGTTAAAATCTGTTCACATCCCAAGTGTTTCTTAAGTTACTTAACAAGCCTTTGGTAGTCCGAAATACCGGGAAGTGTGCCTGTAACTAGAAACACCAGAAACTTCCATTTCAAAATTGTCATAAACCAGGGATACTTTAGAAAAACCTTTTCAGCCCACTTCGTGCCTTGAGTAATGGTGGGTAAACAGTGGAAACCAAGAGAGGCAACATGGAAGCAAACGGATATAAAAGCACAAGGGAGACATCGTGCTCTTGGGGAGAACTAAAATGCAAATTGTGTCTGTAAACGAAATAAATTATACAGAAATCCCAGAAAAACAATTGACTGAAAATCACACGAACGATCCCATGTTCATCTCATCACCTTGAGAACACGAAGGATACTTTTGTACAGGCAGCACACCTCCTTAAAGCAGCAGCAGAGTGCTTCGTGCACAGCAAGGCCTAGTTCACCGAGCAGCTGGACCTGTGCCCACACCCAGAGGGCAGCACCAGCCACGTGGGTGCAGAGGAGGTTGTCCCGGTGAACTCCACAAGCGGCAGCAACGCTAGGCTCTACGCCACAGGACTTCTGACAACGGACACAGTCGCACAGACTGCAAGTGGACCCCACATCAGCCTCAAGACCTCCCCCACCCGAAAACATCTCCACAGCCAGCCAGGGAGGCAAAGGAAGGGTCTTCATGGCGTGCAGAGTTACAATGAATCTGTGTTCACGCTGCCCCCTCCCACTGTACCCGTCGAGACCCAGACGATGTGCCCTGCTACTACAAAGTCGAAGAGATGTTTGATGGGGGCAGAGCGGAAGAGGCACATTGAATTTGGATCATTTTACCCATGACCCTTCTCTCCTCCCAACCCTCTTTGGGAAAGATGACATTTCTGGGGAAACAGAAGGTGATCAGAAGCAAGTAGCTCAAATGTATGTCCCTTGTAAATTTCGGATATCCATCAATTTCAATTTTGAGATATAGAGAAGTGCTGGGAAGTTTAATTGGCCGTATCAGTGTCAGTGAAGAGCTGATGGAAGAAGTGCGAAAGGCCAAAGGAGAAAACCCATGAGTAGAGAAATTAGCCTTCGGCTAATCTTATCTTCTCTGCTTCCATATATCCCTGTCCGTCCTCAAAAGTTGAGTGAGGTAGGAGATGATAAGATTGAGATTAGGGCAAATTATTTCCCCATCTTTTCCTTTCTCCAGTGCACAGTCTCCTCAACCCGCACACTTGGAGTCTCAGGGTCAGCTCTCCAATACTGGTCGACACAGAGGAAAACCAACTGAACCAAAACGAATCCACCGAATTATCTCTGCTGTGCTTATTTATACCTTCCCGGGTTTTCTTTCCTTTACTGTTAAGTGCCTATAATCAACTTCAATCATTTTAGCAGAGTACTAAAGAGTGACTGCTCCCAACCCCTTCAGATAGGTGATGCTTATGTTTACATCTGCTTATCAGCTCTGTCAAAGTGCTGTTTCGTGGAGGTGCTGTAATTTGATGAACACATGAGACATGCTATTTGCTAGCAAGAAATTCTCAGCTCAAACAAGCTAAGGTGTATGGAGATTCAGTATAACACAGTAATTGGTTAACTCAGTTTACTTGGGACTCCATTTCTTAGGTCTTGGGCTGTTTACATAACCAAAAGGAGTGTGTGTGTGTGTGTGTGTGTGTGTGTGTGTGTGTGTGTGTACCACACTTGACCTAGCACCTACCTGCACAAGTACCCCCCTGCCAAGTGATGTGTTTAAAGGCCAACAAAAAGGAAAACACAGAACACATTTATAATCCTGAAAATCTAGGGCTACTTAACCTTTCTGCTGCTTAATTTTAAAGGCAAAAAATGTACTATGAGCAGCATAAATAAGAACTGATTTGAGCATAGTTTTATAATAGATAAAATGTACCTGATGGGTCTAATTCAAATTTCTAAAATCTAACTGTGCCGCATTAGTCTGAGATACAAGATCTAAAGCTGCATGATCTAATCTGAGAATTTACGGACCTGTTTGAAATACCTTCATTTGATTAATTTGAAATGGAGGCCAGGGTATGACCTCTAACAGTCTGATCTTTAATAACCGCTCAAGAGATGAGGCAGGAAGTCAGTCGCGCTTAGAATTCTATGCACTTTCCTCTAGTGAGCACACCCTGCGGTTCCACGCGTGCAAGCACACCCCTCGCTCACTGCGGGATCTACAGAGCAGCTGTACATGCCCTTCAAAACTCAAATGCGTGTTATGTGGGTGTGCGGTATAGGGGTAGGACATGAAAAAACTCCCACCTGTCCAGTCCGAGAGAAATTTAACTCCTGAGAAGCACACCTTAGTTGAACATCAGATGCAACACTAATTTGCAGAGGTTCCCACAACATAGGAACAAAAGGGCTGACGTTATGTGTTGATAGCAGATCGTGTGTGAAAACTAAAGTTTTATACGGGGCTGTACGAAGACTAACTGAGGTCTGGAAAATGAGGAATTTTAAATGCTGGACAGTCTCTATACTCAGATTCCGCTGAAGACAATGCAAATACTTATAAGAGCCTGATAATAAAAACAGATTAAAAAAACTTAATCATCAAGGTGAAGCATTTAGTAATGAGGTTTGTACAGCTTTTCGGAAAACACTGACTGGAAGTCCCAACCGGCTAGAGGTAGGCCAGTGTCAGGAGGCATCCCGGACATGGGCATTAGCTTCCAGCACTGATGGTGCAGCCAGTGTCGATGATAAGAATTAAAACACAACTGCAACCCCCAGTCCTGGACAGGCTCAGGAAGCGGCTATCTGGAAAGAGTGGGAGGGGTCCAGGAGGCCAGCCCCCAGGTGATACATACGTTTGCACAACAGTGACGGCGAGCCACGGGAAGTCTTTTCCAGCTGTACTGCGCTGTAATTGTGGTCGCTTGCTCAGGACAGCATGCTGCTTTCACAAGTTGTCTCCTTCCTGAGGGATTTGCTCCTAGAAAAAGCCACCACCGCCTTCTTCACTGTGCCTTCTTCTTCTTCTTTTTCTTTTTTTTCCTGGAGCTTGTCTCTTCTGCAGAGAAGAGCTTTTAACACCTCCCTGGATAGTCAGTAAAACCCCAAGCATTAAGAAGGCCAGAAAATACACGTCCACTTCATTTCACTGAAAAAGAAAGGTCATGATCCTATCCCTTCTTTGGGTCATCCACCCTGAGTCTGCACACCACATTTGCTCAGCAGCAGTCTGGCTACCCTTGCACATCCAGCAAACCCTTAGCACTCCTTCCTCTTATTCAGGATTCCAACTTTTTGAGCGACAAGAAGATCCCTGACACAGAGGGATCCTTGCTGAGGTATGAGAGCAGTGACACAGGATGCAAGAAGAGCACAAATGATGTTTCTTTATCCTCTGCCAAGCCCAGGGCACGCTTGGTGCTGCCATTCTCCTCCTGGGTGCAGCAGCAAACGCTTCTTCGTCAGTTCTATGATCCAACACTGCCGCCCTTAAAAATTAAGTCACCTCAAAAGTTACATAAGTATTTGAAAATACTCAAGAAAACTCTCCAAACACTGCTAGTTACACTTTGCTTGTCATAAATGGAACATCAATCTGAGCCCCAGGACAGGCCAGAGACAAGAACCTGTGATTTCCAGCCAGGCCTGAATTCTCCCCAAATTCCACAGAGTACCAAAACAGGACAATCTTGGCAGGAGCCAAGGGCAGCCTCCTCTACCCTGAAGCAGGCCATGCCTGGAGTCCTTGGCATGAACCGAGGGCAGCATCTCCTGCCTGGAAGCAGTCATGAAGCACACCGAAACACCACTTCCACGTGGGTGGGCCACTGTTGCTTTGCCTCCCACAGATCTGTCCCCCCTTTTCCCCTGGGTGATGGAGCTGCCAAAGATTCCTCAAAGCCCATCTCTTTTGAGCAGTGAGAAGCCCCGGGCTTCTCTTCCTGCATTTATTCTCCAGACCAAGAAGTTACAGGAAGAGACATAGGTGGGGTTTTGAACATAGGTTCAGTTTTACAAGTTTTGCAATAGAAGCTGGTAACATTCAGTCAAAACAAGTCAGATGACACTCTGTTAGGCAATTAAGTGATCCACTATAACAAAGCCTTGATTTACCCGAAATTCCTTTTCCCTCTAGCAGCTTTTTAGTAACGTTGCCTATCAATTAGTCACTTGTCTGTCTTAGAATCAGCAGCCTTGCTGTGTTATGATTCTTTTCCTGCAACAGAGACTCGATGCCCGGGGGTTAAAATTCCTGTCCTTTGCAAGGTCAATATTTGAAACTGCAAGGCTTTTGGTGACTAAAGTCACCTATTACCCAAGAGCAGTAATAGGAAATTAATGTAATACATTAAAAAAGGTAATTGCCTTCCTTAACCACGAAGATGGCATTTTATAAAATTAGCTGCTTCTCTTAAAAGGCAACCTTCATTATCCTTTACCTACTCTTTAAAGACTATACAAACAGGAATAAGTAAATTATGGATAAAATGTTCTATAACTGGGAGAACTCAACGGCCAGTTGCCCACAGCTTACCTGCTGGTGTCCTGTGACACATATTGAAGCCTCCGTTGTACTTTGAGGAAAAATGTTCAAAACATGCCCAAAGTTCTACCCAGCAGCCGCCCCGGGAACCTGCATGCACTTCTGTCCCACTGCGAGTGGCAACCACATCGGCGGTGCTGGACTCGGGTCAGCCCTGCTGGAATGGCAGTGAAAGAGAAACTCATGTTTCAGCACAGCTAAGACGTAAACGTGCAAGTGCAATTTTTAGTGAACAGTGTCGCGTATACATTTACAGGCGGCCAAGGGATAACTCTGTGACCAAAGGAAAACAAAACCTATTCTAGAAAAACAGCAGCTCTGCCTTTCAGGGATGAGACAACCCTGCAAGCTGCTGAGCTCTCTGCTGGTCACCGGTGATGTCATCCCGGTAGCACTGACCCTGTCACCGCCAGAGGTGCCTCACCCAGTCCCCTCCCATCTGTCCGCTGGACTGGAGGGGCGCCATTCTGTCCACACAGCTTCCTTGAGCACCTGCACCCTTGGGGCCTGCTTGTTGGGAGGAAAGCTGTCACCCGCGGCAGCTGGCTTAAACCTTAGCAGCAGGAGGAACAGCTGCCCGTGGCCAGGCCACTGCCCCAGATGAAACTGTTGCTGCCGGGCCTGGCCATCTCTTCCCAACGGAAATAAGTTGTTTGGGGTTCAGCAGACTCTAGAATGAAGCGGGCCCCTTGGGCACAGGGAGCAACAGCACATCCTAGTGGGCTAATTTCCCCAAAGCTTGAAACTAGGTGTCTTGTCTCACTCCAAGGATGGCTGTGGCACTACAGCATCGCTGGACGCTGGGTGGCAGTAGAGGGCCTCACAGAAACCAGGCACAGACAATCTGGCCTCCAGCAAAGGAATGATGCTAATGCGCTCCTCTGGGTAGAATTTGCACAATAACCCACATGGAAGTCGCAGCAGGACAGGGATGAAAACTATGGGGCAAGAGGTCAAGTCTGCACAATCCCAACCAACCCCACCGATGCCCATGTCCAGTAACGGCACACACTGGATGGCTCCCCACAGGCAAAGGAACAGGTGAGACACACCCCTTCTCTGTACCTGGTGACGGATTCAGGGAAGTCAGGCTCCAGGCCCTCTCTCACTCCCACCGTGTCCTGAATCCTCACCATCAGCTACAGCTGCAAGGACTGTTTCTCTTCTGTGAACCTGCAAGCTAAGGGTCTGAAGCGACACAGTGGAGAAAGCATGCGAGGAAATTCTGCTCCACTTTTCCACCTCAGTGAGGCACGTGCACAATGTAGTTTCCCATCTCAACTGTTGCTTCGCTGTCAAGATTTCTTTTGGTGTGAGAGACCAAGGTGTCAGTAGCAAAAGAAAATGTTTTGCTTTTGCTCCCCTCAGTATGCTTCAACATTTCCAAGTGAATTTCACGTCACAAGGGGAGATGGGGATTGCCCTCAACTGGAATGTGGGTCACCTCCCAGCTGTGTGGTGATGTGTCTGGGGCCAAGGCCAGAGCTGCTGCTTTTCCAGATTTTCCAAGCCAGAAACAAGCACTGTTCACTTTAATAAGGTTAAGTTTAAACCGACATCCTTTTTTGGTGCCTAAACTGTTGACTACATACCCCAGCAAGACAGAAGCGTGTGAAAGCCGTCCATTCACACTCCCCTTCTCCCAGACGGCCACATGCGCATATCCCCAGAGCTGAAGGCACTGTGCAAAGCACGGTGCAGTATATGCGGCCAGTAACCGTGTGTTCTTCTCACTGAACACTTCCAGGGTTGCATCAAGTAAAAGTTGCCTCAACTTTCACTGAAGTAGATAAAAGCTGCAAAAACCCTTACTGATTTCCTAAGTTTACTTCTCTAAGTCCCAAAAGCTAAGACTATAACTACGTTAGCGTTCATGTATGACAAACAAATATTAAATAGTTTACACCTTTATACCAATTTATCTGTAGCTCGTGCAGGTCCAATTGGACCTGGCAGACATCTACAGAACATTTCATGCAACAACTAGAGAATACACATTTTTTCTCATCAGCACATGGAACATTCTCCAGGATAGACCACATGTTAGGTCACAAAACAGGTTTCAGCAAATTTTTCAAAGCTGACATCATTCCTAGTATCTTTTCTGACCACAATTGACTAGCACTGGAAATCAATTACAAGCGAATTTCTGGAAACTACTCCAGTGCATGAAAACTGAACAACAGGCTCCCGAATGACCTATGGGTCCAAGAAGAAATTAAAAAGGAAATCAAAAACGTTCTTGAAACTAATGAAAAAAGATGCATCCTACCAAAACCTGTGGGATACTGTAAAAGCAACAGCGACGAGGCAATATATTGCAATACATGCTCACATCAAAAGGATGGAGAAACTTCACGTAAATGACCGAACCGTACACCTCAAAGAACCACCACCACCACAACAATGCAATCATAAAAGTACTAGAGAGAAAGAAATAATTAACATCAGGGCAGAGTTCAATGAAATGGAGACCCCCAAAACGATACAAAGGATCAGCGAAACACAAAGTTGTTTTTTGAGAAGATAAATAAAATAGACAAACCATTAGCTTTGCCCACTCTCACCACACTCATTCAGCATAGTACTGAAAGCCCTAACCAGAGCAATCAAGCAAGACAAAGAAATAAAGGGCATTCAGATTGGGAAGGACAAAGTCAAGTTGTCCCTGTTTGCAGATGACGCGATCTTATAGATAGAAAACCTAAAGGCTACCAGGACGCCCTTACGGCTGACTAACAATTTTAATAATTTTGCGGGGTACAAAATCAACACCCACAGATCAGGAGCATTTTTATACTCCGATAATGAACTGGCAGAAAAAGAAATCAAGAAAGCAAGCCCATTTACAATAGTCACCCCCAAGATAAAATACCTAGGAACCAATTGAACCAAGGAGGTTAATGCAGATCTCTACAATGAGAACTACCAAACACCAGTGAGAGAAATTAAAGAGCACCCCAAAATAGTGGAATGACATACCAGGCTCTGGTACGGGAAGAATTAACATCGTGAAAATGTCCTTTCTACCCATAGCAGTCTACAAATTCAACGCAATCTCCGTCAAAATAGCAACAACTTTCTTCACAGAAATAGAAAAAGCAGTGCTAACATTCATATGGAATACGAAAAGATCCTGAATAGCCAAAGCAATTTTGAGCTTAAAAGCACCCCAAAAACAGAAAGGCTGGAGGCATAACACCACCCAATTTCAAATTCTATGACAAGGCTCAAAACAGCATGGTGATGGCATAGAAACAGACACTCAGATCAATGGAACAGGATAGAAAACCCAGGAATAATCAATTTGCCTACTTACAGCCAACCGATTTTTGACAAAGCCAACCAGAACATACGCTGTGGAAAAGACAGCCTCTTCAGGAAATAAACGGTGCCCGCAAAATTGGACAATCCACATGCAGAAGAATGAAACTGGACCAGCATCTCACCATATGCCAAAATCGACTCGAAATGGATTAAAGACCAGAATGTAAGACCCCAAACCATTACATGACTGAAGGAAAACAGAGGGGAAACACTCCAGGAAGTAGGTGGGGGCAAAGGCTTTATGAATAAGACCCGAAAACCCATAAGCAACAACATAAAAACTAAACAAATGAGCTAATGTCAAACTAAGAAGCTTCCCCATAGCAAAGGAAACAATCAACAGAGCAGAAAGGCACCCTAAAAAAAGGGAGAAAATATGTGTAAACTATACGTCTGCCAAGGGCTTAATATCCAGAACATACCAAGAACTCAAACAGCTGTACATTATGAAAACAAGTAATCCGATTTAAAACTGGGCAAACGAGATGAATAGACATTTTTCAAAGACATACAAATGGCCAACGGTACACGAAAAAATGCTCAGCATCACTAGTCATCAGAGAAATGCAAATCAAAACCACATTGAGATATCATGTCAACCCAGATAGACTGGCCATTGTTAAAAAGACCATTAATAAGAAATGCTACTGAGGATATGAGGAATGAAGAACTCTTCTCCAATGTTGGTGGGACTGTAAATTAGCACAGCCACTATGGAAAACAGTAAAGAAGTTTCCTCCAATACAGATAGTACTACCATATGATCCAGCAGTTCCACTACTGGGTATATATCCAAAGAAATGGAAATCATATGGAAGGGACACCTGCACTCCCATGTTCACTGCAGCTTTACTTACAATAGCCAAAATATAGAACCAACCTCAGTGCCCTTCGACAGATGACTGGATAAAAAAAATGTGATACACGTACACCATGGAATAATACTCAGTGATAAAGAAAAAGAATGAAATTCTGCCATCGGTAACAACCTGGATGAGTCTGGAGAAAATTATGTTGTGTGAAATAAGCCAGACAAGGGAAGATAAATATCACATGCTCTCACTTATAACTAGGTAGAAAGGAAGGAAGGAAGGAAGGAAGGAAGGAAGGAAGGAAGGAAGGAAGGAAGGAAGGAAGGAAGGAAGGAAGGAAGCAAAGGACTACAACAGTTCCTTGAACTTTCAGAAGGACAGAAGAAACCAATGGTTACTAGAGATGAGGGGATGGACGGAGGGAGGGAGTTGGGGGCGTGATGGGTCAGGCAAAGGGCATAAAGAAAAATCATGATTTGTAATAATGAATATGCTAATAAAAATAATTTAAAAAGTAAGACACTTTAAAACACAAAAAGAATGCCATTATTGACATTCCAGAAAATTCCAGCTATGTGGATAACATTAAAAACCAGCTGTCAAGCTAAATCCTTTATCAGTACAAATTTTGATATTTCTTCAAATTGGGAGGAGAATGTTGGTTTCGATGTACAATGTCTGGTCACTCCCAGCCTCATCTATTTGTCACTGACGACCCTGGGACAGACGGAAAAAAAAAAAAACGGTTTCTGCAACTTTTAAAATACAGACACGCCCTCCACCACCAACTTTCAATTTCTACAAAACGTCCTTGGGTTCTAGTATTCTTGCACATGTTTGTTCTCTTACAGGAAATTTGCTCCTTAGGATTTCACTGCAATGTGCTTCTGGATCCCATGCCATGATTTATCTCTGAGGACCCCTGTTCCCCTGGATCCATTTCACCCCGTGCCTGGCCACCTGTGTGGCACACACACATAGGAGCAGGAGGACAAGGCTTTGAGATGGGGAACCCGCACAAGCAATTATCTGGGTTTAGGTCTGCAGGTTATTAAGGTTTTCCGTTTCAACTTCCACAGCTAGAACGAAAGTGTAGAAATCTGTTTTCTAGTTAAAATCTGTTCACATCCCAAGTGTTTCTTAAGTTACTTAACAAGCCTTTGGTAGTCCGAAATACCGGGAAGTGTGCCTGTAACTAGAAACACCAGAAACTTCCATTTCAAAATTGTCATAAACCAGGGATACTTTAGAAAAACCTTTTCAGCCCACTTCGTGCCTTGAGTAACGGTGGGTAAACAGTGGAAACCAAGAGAGGCAACACGGAAGCAAACGGATATAAAAGCACAAGGGAGACATCATGCTCTTGGGGAGAACTAAAATGCAAATTGTGTCTGTAAACGAAAGAAATTATACAGAAATCCCAGAAAAACAATTGACTGAAAATCAGACGAACGATCCCATGTTCATCTCATCACCTTGAGAACACGAAGGATACTTTTGTACAGGCAGCACACCTCCTTAAAGCAGCAGCAGAGTGCTTCGTGCACAGCAAGGCCTAGTTCACTGAGCAGCTGGACCTGTGCCCACACCCAGAGGGCAGCACCAGCCACGTGGGTGCAGAGGAGGTTGTCCCGGTGAACTCCACAAGCGGCAGCAACGCTAGGCTCTACGCCACAGGACTTCTGACAACGGACACAGTCGCACAGACTGCAAGTGGACCCCACATCAGCCTCAAGACCTCCCCCACCCGAAAACATCTCCACAGCCAGCCAGGGAGGCAAAGGAAGGGTCTTCATGGCGTGCAGAGTTACAATGAATCTGTGTTCACGCTGCCCCCTCCCACTGTACCCGTCGAGACCCAGACGATGTGCCCTGCTACTACAAAGTCGAAGAGATGTTTGATGGGGGCAGAGCGGAAGAGGCACATTGAATTTGGATCATTTTACCCATGACCCTTCTCTCCTCCCAACCCTCTTTGGGAAAGATGACATTTCTGGGGAAACAGAAGGTGATCAGAAGCAAGTAGCTCAAATGTATGTCCCTTGTAAATTTCGGATATCCATCAATTTCAATTTTGAGATATAGAGAAGTGCTGGGAAGTTTAATTGGCCGTATCAGTGTCAGTGAAGAGCTGATGGAAGAAGTGCGAAAGGCCAAAGGAGAAAACCCATGAGTAGAGAAATTAGCCTTCGGCTAATCTTATCTTCTCTGCTTCCATATATCCCTGTCCGTCCTCAAAAGTTGAGTGAGGTAGGAGATGATAAGATTGAGATTAGGGCAAATTATTTCCCCATCTTTTCCTTTCTCCAGTGCACAGTCTCCTCAACCCGCACACTTGGAGTCTCAGGGTCAGCTCTCCAATACTGGTCGACACAGAGGAAAACCAACTGAACCAAAACGAATCCACCGAATTATCTCTGCTGTGCTTATTTATACCTTCCCGGGTTTTCTTTCCTTTACTGTTAAGTGCCTATAATCAACTTCAATCATTTTAGCAGAGTACTAAAGAGTGACTGCTCCCAACCCCTTCAGATAGGTGATGCTTATGTTTACATCTGCTTATCAGCTCTGTCAAAGTGCTGTTTCGTGGAGGTGCTGTAATTTGATGAACACATGAGACATGCTATTTGCTAGCAAGAAATTCTCAGCTCAAACAAGCTAAGGTGTATGGAGATTCAGTATAACACAGTAATTGGTTAACTCAGTTTACTTGGGACTCCATTTCTTAGGTCTTGGGCTGTTTACATAACCAAAAGGAGTGTGTGTGTGTGTGTGTGTGTGTGTGTGTGTGTGTGTGTGTGTGTGTACCACACTTGACCTAGCACCTACCTGCACAAGTACCCCCCTGCCAAGTGATGTGTTTAAAGGCCAACAAAAAGGAAAACACAGAACACATTTATAATCCTGAAAATCTAGGGCTACTTAACCTTTCTGCTGCTTAATTTTAAAGGCAAAAAATGTACTATGAGCAGCATAAATAAGAACTGATTTGAGCATAGTTTTATAATAGATAAAATGTACCTGATGGGTCTAATTCAAATTTCTAAAATCTAACTGTGCCGCATTAGTCTGAGATACAAGATCTAAAGCTGCATGATCTAATCTGAGAATTTACGGACCTGTTTGAAATACCTTCATTTGATTAATTTGAAATGGAGGCCAGGGTATGACCTCTAACAGTCTGATCTTTAATAACCGCTCAAGAGATGAGGCAGGAAGTCAGTCGCGCTTAGAATTCTATGCACTTTCCTCTAGTGAGCACACCCTGCGGTTCCACGCGTGCAAGCACACCCCTCGCTCACTGCGGGATCTACAGAGCAGCTGTACATGCCCTTCAAAACTCAAATGCGTGTTATGTGGGTGTGCGGTATAGGGGTAGGACATGAAAAAACTCCCACCTGTCCAGTCCGAGAGAAATTTAACTCCTGAGAAGCACACCTTAGTTGAACATCAGATGCAACACTAATTTGCAGAGGTTCCCACAACATAGGAACAAAAGGGCTGACGTTATGTGTTGATAGCAGATCGTGTGTGAAAACTAAAGTTTTATACGGGGCTGTACGAAGACTAACTGCGGTCTGGAAAATGAGGAATTTTAAATGCTGGACAGTCTCTATACTCAGATTCCGCTGAAGACAATGCAAATACTTATAAGAGCCTGATAATAAAAACAGATTAAAAAAACTTAATCATCAAGGTGAAGCATTTAGTAATGAGGTTTGTACAGCTTTTCGGAAAACACTGACTGGAAGTCCCAACCGGCTAGAGGTAGGCCAGTGTCAGGAGGCATCCCGGACATGGGCATTAGCTTCCAGCACTGATGGTGCAGCCAGTGTCGATGATAAGAATTAAAACACAACTGCAACCCCCAGTCCTGGACAGGCTCAGGAAGCGGCTATCTGGAAAGAGTGGGAGGGGTCCAGGAGGCCAGCCCCCAGGTGATACATACGTTTGCACAACAGTGACGGCGAGCCACGGGAAGTCTTTTCCAGCTGTACTGCGCTGTAATTGTGGTCGCTTGCTCAGGACAGCATGCTACTTTCACAAGTTGTCTCCTTCCTGAGGGATTTGCTCCTAGAGAAAGCCACCACCGCCTTCTTCACTGTGCCTTCTTCTTCTTCTTTTTCTTTTTTTTCCTGGAGCTTGTCTCTTCTGCAGAGAAGAGCTTTTAACACCTCCCTGGATAGTCAGTAAAACCCCAAGCATTAAGAAGGCCAGAAAATACACGTCCACTTCATTTCACTGAAAAAGAAAGGTCATGATCCTGTCCCTTCTTTGGGTCATCCACCCTGAGTCTGCACACCACATTTGCTCAGCAGCAGTCTGGCTACCCTTGCACATCCAGCAAACCCTTAGCACTCCTTCCTCTTATTCAGGATTCCAACTTTTTGAGCGACAAGAAGATCCCTGACACAGAGGGATCCTTGCTGAGGTATGAGAGCAGTGACACAGGATGCAAGAAGAGCACAAATGATGTTTCTTTATCCTCTGCCAAGCCCAGGGCACGCTTGGTGCTGCCATTCTCCTCCTGGGTGCAGCAGCAAACGCTTCTTCGTCAGTTCTATGATCCAACACTGCCGCCCTTAAAAATTAAGTCACCTCAAAAGTTACATAAGTATTTGAAAATACTCAAGAAAACTCTCCAAACACTGCTAGTTACACTTTGCTTGTCATAAATGGAACATCAATCTGAGCCCCAGGACAGGCCAGAGACAAGAACCTGTGATTTCCAGCCAGGCCTGAATTCTCCCCAAATTCCACAGAGTACCAAAACAGGACAATCTTGGCAGGAGCCAAGGGCAGCCTCCTCTACCCTGAAGCAGGCCATGCCTGGAGTCCTTGGCATGAACCGAGGGCAGCATCTCCTGCCTGGAAGCAGTCATGAAGCACACCGAAACACCACTTCCACGTGGGTGGGCCACTGTTGCTTTGCCTCCCACAGATCTGTCCCCCCTTTTCCCCTGGGTGATGGAGCTGCCAAAGATTCCTCAAAGCCCATCTCTTTTGAGCAGTGAGAAGCCCCGGGCTTCTCTTCCTGCATTTATTCTCCAGACCAAGAAGTTACAGGAAGAGACATAGGTGGGGTTTTGAACATAGGTTCAGTTTTACAAGTTTTGCAATAGAAGCTGGTAACATTCAGTCAAAACAAGTCAGATGACACTCTGTTAGGCAATTAAGTGATCCACTATAACAAAGCCTTGATTTACCCGAAATTCCTTTTCCCTCTAGCAGCTTTTTAGTAACGTTGCCTATCAATTAGTCACTTGTCTGTCTTAGAATCAGCAGCCTTGCTGTGTTATGATTCTTTTCCTGCAACAGAGACTCGATGCCCGGGGGTTAAAATTCCTGTCCTTTGCAAGGTCAATATTTGAAACTGCAAGGCTTTTGGTGACTAAAGTCACCTATTACCCAAGAGTAGTAATAGGAAATTAATGTAATACATTAAAAAAGGTAATTGCCTTCCTTAACCACGAAGATGGCATTTTATAAAATTAGCTGCTTCTCTTAAAAGGCAACCTTCATTATCCTTTACCTACTCTTTAAAGACTATACAAACAGGAATAAGTAAATTATGGATAAAATGTTCTATAACTGGGAGAACTCAACGGCCAGTTGCCCACAGCTTACCTGCTGGTGTCCTGTGACACATATTGAAGCCTCCGTTGTACTTTGAGGAAAAATGTTCAAAACATGCCCAAAGTTCTACCCAGCAGCCGCCCCGGGAACCTGCATGCACTTCTGTCCCACTGCGAGTGGCAACCACATCGGCGGTGCTGGACTCGGGTCAGCCCTGCTGGAATGGCAGTGAAAGAGAAACTCATGTTTCAGCACAGCTAAGACGTAAACGTGCAAGTGCAATTTTTAGTGAACAGTGTCGCGTATACATTTACAGGCGGCCAAGGGATAACTCTGTGACCAAAGGAAAACAAAACCTATTCTAGAAAAACAGCAGCTCTGCCTTTCAGGGATGAGACAACCCTGCAAGCTGCTGAGCTCTCTGCTGGTCACCGGTGATGTCATCCCGGTAGCACTGACCCTGTCACCGCCAGAGGTGCCTCACCCAGTCCCCTCCCATCTGTCCGCTGGACTGGAGGGGCGCCATTCTGTCCACACAGCTTCCTTGAGCACCTGCACCCTTGGGGCCTGCTTGTTGGGAGGAAAGCTGTCACCCGCGGCAGCTGGCTTAAACCTTAGCAGCAGGAGGAACAGCTGCCCGTGGCCAGGCCACTGCCCCAGATGAAACTGTTGCTGCCGGGCCTGGCCATCTCTTCCCAACGGAAATAAGTTGTTTGGGGTTCAGCAGACTCTAGAATGAAGCGGGCCCCTTGGGCACAGGGAGCAACAGCACATCCTAGTGGGCTAATTTCCCCAAAGCTTGAAACTAGGTGTCTTGTCTCACTCCAAGGATGGCTGTGGCACTACAGCATCGCTGGACGCTGGGTGGCAGTAGAGGGCCTCACAGAAACCAGGCACAGACAATCTGGCCTCCAGCAAAGGAATGATGCTAATGCGCTCCTCTGGGTAGAATTTGCACAATAACCCACATGGAAGTCGCAGCAGGACAGGGATGAAAACTATGGGGCAAGAGGTCAAGTCTGCACAATCCCAACCAACCCCACCGATGCCCATGTCCAGTAACGGCACACACTGGATGGCTCCCCACAGGCAAAGGAACAGGTGAGACACACCCCTTCTCTGTACCTGGTGACGGATTCAGGGAAGTCAGGCTCCAGGCCCTCTCTCACTCCCACCGTGTCCTGAATCCTCACCATCAGCTACAGCTGCAAGGACTGTTTCTCTTCTGTGAACCTGCAAGCTAAGGGTCTGAAGCGACACAGTGGAGAAAGCATGCGAGGAAATTCTGCTCCACTTTTCCACCTCAGTGAGGCACGTGCACAATGTAGTTTCCCATCTCAACTGTTGCTTCGCTGTCAAGATTTCTTTTGGTGTGAGAGACCAAGGTGTCAGTAGCAAAAGAAAATGTTTTGCTTTTGCTCCCCTCAGTATGCTTCAACATTTCCAAGTGAATTTCACGTCACAAGGGGAGATGGGGATTGCCCTCAACTGGAATGTGGGTCACCTCCCAGCTGTGTGGTGATGTGTCTGGGGCCAAGGCCAGAGCTGCTGCTTTTCCAGATTTTCCAAGCCAGAAACAAGCACTGTTCACTTTAATAAGGTTAAGTTTAAACCGACATCCTTTTTTGGTGCCTAAACTGTTGACTACATACCCCAGCAAGACAGAAGCGTGTGAAAGCCGTCCATTCACACTCCCCTTCTCCCAGACGGCCACATGCGCATATCCCCAGAGCTGAAGGCACTGTGCAAAGCACGGTGCAGTATATGCGGCCAGTAACCGTGTGTTCTTCTCACTGAACACTTCCAGGGTTGCATCAAGTAAAAGTTGCCTCAACTTTCACTGAAGTAGATAAAAGCTGCAAAAACCCTTACTGATTTCCTAAGTTTACTTCTCTAAGTCCCAAAAGCTAAGACTATAACTACGTTAGCGTTCATGTATGACAAACAAATATTAAATAGTTTACACCTTTATACCAATTTATCTGTAGCTCGTGCAGGTCCAATTGGACCTGGCAGACATCTACAGAACATTTCATGCAACAACTAGAGAATACACATTTTTTCTCATCAGCACATGGAACATTCTCCAGGATAGACCACATGTTAGGTCACAAAACAGGTTTCAGCAAATTTTTCAAAGCTGACATCATTCCTAGTATCTTTTCTGACCACAATTGACTAGCACTGGAAATCAATTACAAGCGAATTTCTGGAAACTACTCCAGTGCATGAAAACTGAACAACAGGCTCCCGAATGACCTATGGGTCCAAGAAGAAATTAAAAAGGAAATCAAAAACGTTCTTGAAACTAATGAAAAAAGATGCATCCTACCAAAACCTGTGGGATACTGTAAAAGCAACAGCGACGAGGCAATATATTGCAATACATGCTCACATCAAAAGGATGGAGAAACTTCACGTAAATGACCGAACCGTACACCTCAAAGAACCACCACCACCACAACAATGCAATCATAAAAGTACTAGAGAGAAAGAAATAATTAACATCAGGGCAGAGTTCAATGAAATGGAGACCCCCAAAACGATACAAAGGATCAGCGAAACACAAAGTTGTTTTTTGAGAAGATAAATAAAATAGACAAACCATTAGCTTTGCCCACTCTCACCACACTCATTCAGCATAGTACTGAAAGCCCTAACCAGAGCAATCAAGCAAGACAAAGAAATAAAGGGCATTCAGATTGGGAAGGACAAAGTCAAGTTGTCCCTGTTTGCAGATGACGCGATCTTATAGATAGAAAACCTAAAGGCTACCAGAACGCCCTTACGGCTGACTAACAATTTTAATAATTTTGCGGGGTACAAAATCAACACCCACAGATCAGGAGCATTTTTATACTCCGATAATGAACTGGCAGAAAAAGAAATCAAGAAAGCAAGCCCATTTACAATAGTCACCCCCAAGATAAAATACCTAGGAACCAATTGAACCAAGGAGGTTAATGCAGATCTCTACAATGAGAACTACCAAACACCAGTGAGAGAAATTAAAGAGCACCCCAAAATAGTGGAATGACATACCAGGCTCTGGTACGGGAAGAATTAACATCGTGAAAATGTCCTTTCTACCCATAGCAGTCTACAAATTCAACGCAATCTCCGTCAAAATAGCAACAACTTTCTTCACAGAAATAGAAAAAGCAGTGCTAACATTCATATGGAATACGAAAAGATCCTGAATAGCCAAAGCAATTTTGAGCTTAAAAGCACCCCAAAAACAGAAAGGCTGGAGGCATAACACCACCCAATTTCAAATTCTATGACAAGGCTCAAAACAGCATGGTGATGGCATAGAAACAGACACTCAGATCAATGGAACAGGATAGAAAACCCAGGAATAATCAATTTGCCTACTTACAGCCAACCGATTTTTGACAAAGCCAACCAGAACATACGCTGTGGAAAAGACAGCCTCTTCAGGAAATAAACGGTGCCCGCAAAATTGGACAATCCACATGCAGAAGAATGAAACTGGACCAGCATCTCACCATATGCCAAAATCGACTCGAAATGGATTAAAGACCAGAATGTAAGACCCCAAACCATTACATGACTGAAGGAAAACAGAGGGGAAACACTCCAGGAAGTAGGTGGGGGCAAAGGCTTTATGAATAAGACCCGAAAACCCATAAGCAACAACATAAAAACTAAACAAATGAGCTAATGTCAAACTAAGAAGCTTCCCCATAGCAAAGGAAACAATCAACAGAGCAGAAAGGCACCCTAAAAAAAGGGAGAAAATATGTGTAAACTATACGTCTGCCAAGGGCTTAATATCCAGAACATACCAAGAACTCAAACAGCTGTACATTATGAAAACAAGTAATCCGATTTAAAACTGGGCAAACGAGATGAATAGACATTTTTCAAAGACATACAAATGGCCAACGGTACACGAAAAAATGCTCAGCATCACTAGTCATCAGAGAAATGCAAATCAAAACCACATTGAGATATCATGTCAACCCAGATAGACTGGCCATTGTTAAAAAGACCATTAATAAGAAATGCTACTGAGGATATGAGGAATGAAGAACTCTTCTCCAATGTTGGTGGGACTGTAAATTAGCACAGCCACTATGGAAAACAGTAAAGAAGTTTCCTCCAATACAGATAGTACTACCATATGATCCAGCAGTTCCACTACTGGGTATATATCCAAAGAAATGGAAATCATATGGAAGGGACACCTGCACTCCCATGTTCACTGCAGCTTTACTTACAATAGCCAAAATATAGAACCAACCTCAGTGCCCTTCGACAGATGACTGGATAAAAAAAATGTGATACACGTACACCATGGAATAATACTCAGTGATAAAGAAAAAGAATGAAATTCTGCCATCGGTAACAACCTGGATGAGTCTGGAGAAAATTATGTTGTGTGAAATAAGCCAGACAAGGGAAGATAAATATCACATGCTCTCACTTATAACTAGGTAGAAAGGAAGGAAGGAAGGAAGGAAGGAAGGAAGGAAGGAAGGAAGGAAGGAAGGAAGGAAGGAAGGAAGGAAGGAAGCAAAGGACTACAACAGTTCCTTGAACTTTCAGAAGGACAGAAGAAACCAATGGTTACTAGAGATGAGGGGATGGACGGAGGGAGGGAGTTGGGGGCGTGATGGGTCAGGCAAAGGGCATAAAGAAAAATCATGATTTGTAATAATGAATATGCTAATAAAAATAATTTAAAAAGTAAGACACTTTAAAACACAAAAAGAATGCCATTATTGACATTCCAGAAAATTCCAGCTATGTGGATAACATTAAAAACCAGCTGTCAAGCTAAATCCTTTATCAGTACAAATTTTGATATTTCTTCAAATTGGGAGGAGAATGTTGGTTTCGATGTACAATGTCTGGTCACTCCCAGCCTCATCTATTTGTCACTGACGACCCTGGGACAGACGGAAAAAAAAAAAAACGGTTTCTGCAACTTTTAAAATACAGACACGCCCTCCACCACCAACTTTCAATTTCTACAAAACGTCCTTGGGTTCTAGTATTCTTGCACATGTTTGTTCTCTTACAGGAAATTTGCTCCTTAGGATTTCACTGCAATGTGCTTCTGGATCCCATGCCATGATTTATCTCTGAGGACCCCTGTTCCCCTGGATCCATTTCACCCCGTGCCTGGCCACCTGTGTGGCACACACACATAGGAGCAGGAGGACAAGGCTTTGAGATGGGGAACCCGCACAAGCAATTATCTGGGTTTAGGTCTGCAGGTTATTAAGGTTTTCCGTTTCAACTTCCACAGCTAGAACGAAAGTGTAGAAATCTGTTTTCTAGTTAAAATCTGTTCACATCCCAAGTGTTTCTTAAGTTACTTAACAAGCCTTTGGTAGTCCGAAATACCGGGAAGTGTGCCTGTAACTAGAAACACCAGAAACTTCCATTTCAAAATTGTCATAAACCAGGGATACTTTAGAAAAACCTTTTCAGCCCACTTCGTGCCTTGAGTAACGGTGGGTAAACAGTGGAAACCAAGAGAGGCAACACGGAAGCAAACGGATATAAAAGCACAAGGGAGACATCATGCTCTTGGGGAGAACTAAAATGCAAATTGTGTCTGTAAACGAAAGAAATTATACAGAAATCCCAGAAAAACAATTGACTGAAAATCAGACGAACGATCCCATGTTCATCTCATCACCTTGAGAACACGAAGGATACTTTTGTACAGGCAGCACACCTCCTTAAAGCAGCAGCAGAGTGCTTCGTGCACAGCAAGGCCTAGTTCACTGAGCAGCTGGACCTGTGCCCACACCCAGAGGGCAGCACCAGCCACGTGGGTGCAGAGGAGGTTGTCCCGGTGAACTCCACAAGCGGCAGCAACGCTAGGCTCTACGCCACAGGACTTCTGACAACGGACACAGTCGCACAGACTGCAAGTGGACCCCACATCAGCCTCAAGACCTCCCCCACCCGAAAACATCTCCACAGCCAGCCAGGGAGGCAAAGGAAGGGTCTTCATGGCGTGCAGAGTTACAATGAATCTGTGTTCACGCTGCCCCCTCCCACTGTACCCGTCGAGACCCAGACGATGTGCCCTGCTACTACAAAGTCGAAGAGATGTTTGATGGGGGCAGAGCGGAAGAGGCACATTGAATTTGGATCATTTTACCCATGACCCTTCTCTCCTCCCAACCCTCTTTGGGAAAGATGACATTTCTGGGGAAACAGAAGGTGATCAGAAGCAAGTAGCTCAAATGTATGTCCCTTGTAAATTTCGGATATCCATCAATTTCAATTTTGAGATATAGAGAAGTGCTGGGAAGTTTAATTGGCCGTATCAGTGTCAGTGAAGAGCTGATGGAAGAAGTGCGAAAGGCCAAAGGAGAAAACCCATGAGTAGAGAAATTAGCCTTCGGCTAATCTTATCTTCTCTGCTTCCATATATCCCTGTCCGTCCTCAAAAGTTGAGTGAGGTAGGAGATGATAAGATTGAGATTAGGGCAAATTATTTCCCCATCTTTTCCTTTCTCCAGTGCACAGTCTCCTCAACCCGCACACTTGGAGTCTCAGGGTCAGCTCTCCAATACTGGTCGACACAGAGGAAAACCAACTGAACCAAAACGAATCCACCGAATTATCTCTGCTGTGCTTATTTATACCTTCCCGGGTTTTCTTTCCTTTACTGTTAAGTGCCTATAATCAACTTCAATCATTTTAGCAGAGTACTAAAGAGTGACTGCTCCCAACCCCTTCAGATAGGTGATGCTTATGTTTACATCTGCTTATCAGCTCTGTGAAAGTGCTGTTTCGTGGAGGTGCTGTAATTTGATGAACACATGAGACATGCTATTTGCTAGCAAGAAATTCTCAGCTCAAACAAGCTAAGGTGTATGGAGATTCAGTATAACACAGTAATTGGTTAACTCAGTTTACTTGGGACTCCATTTCTTAGGTCTTGGGCTGTTTACATAACCAAAAGGAGTGTGTGTGTGTGTGTGTGTGTGTGTGTGTGTGTGTGTGTGTGTGTGTGTGTACCACACTTGACCTAGCACCTACCTGCACAAGTACCCCCCTGCCAAGTGATGTGTTTAAAGGCCAACAAAAAGGAAAACACAGAACACATTTATAATCCTGAAAATCTAGGGCTACTTAACCTTTCTGCTGCTTAATTTTAAAGGCAAAAAATGTACTATGAGCAGCATAAATAAGAACTGATTTGAGCATAGTTTTATAATAGATAAAATGTACCTGATGGGTCTAATTCAAATTTCTAAAATCTAACTGTGCCGCATTAGTCTGAGATACAAGATCTAAAGCTGCATGATCTAATCTGAGAATTTACGGACCTGTTTGAAATACCTTCATTTGATTAATTTGAAATGGAGGCCAGGGTATGACCTCTAACAGTCTGATCTTTAATAACCGCTCAAGAGATGAGGCAGGAAGTCAGTCGCGCTTAGAATTCTATGCACTTTCCTCTAGTGAGCACACCCTGCGGTTCCACGCGTGCAAGCACACCCCTCGCTCACTGCGGGATCTACAGAGCAGCTGTACATGCCCTTCAAAACTCAAATGCGTGTTATGTGGGTGTGCGGTATAGGGGTAGGACATGAAAAAACTCCCACCTGTCCAGTCCGAGAGAAATTTAACTCCTGAGAAGCACACCTTAGTTGAACATCAGATGCAACACTAATTTGCAGAGGTTCCCACAACATAGGAACAAAAGGGCTGACGTTATGTGTTGATAGCAGATCGTGTGTGAAAACTAAAGTTTTATACGGGGCTGTACGAAGACTAACTGAGGTCTGGAAAATGAGGAATTTTAAATGCTGGACAGTCTCTATACTCAGATTCCGCTGAAGACAATGCAAATACTTATAAGAGCCTGATAATAAAAACAGATTAAAAAAACTTAATCATCAAGGTGAAGCATTTAGTAATGAGGTTTGTACAGCTTTTCGGAAAACACTGACTGGAAGTCCCAACCGGCTAGAGGTAGGCCAGTGTCAGGAGGCATCCCGGACATGGGCATTAGCTTCCAGCACTGATGGTGCAGCCAGTGTCGATGATAAGAATTAAAACACAACTGCAACCCCCAGTCCTGGACAGGCTCAGGAAGCGGCTATCTGGAAAGAGTGGGAGGGGTCCAGGAGGCCAGCCCCCAGGTGATACATACGTTTGCACAACAGTGACGGCGAGCCACGGGAAGTCTTTTCCAGCTGTACTGCGCTGTAATTGTGGTCGCTTGCTCAGGACAGCATGCTGCTTTCACAAGTTGTCTCCTTCCTGAGGGATTTGCTCCTAGAAAAAGCCACCACCGCCTTCTTCACTGTGCCTTCTTCTTCTTCTTTTTCTTTTTTTTCCTGGAGCTTGTCTCTTCTGCAGAGAAGAGCTTTTAACACCTCCCTGGATAGTCAGTAAAACCCCAAGCATTAAGAAGGCCAGAAAATACACGTCCACTTCATTTCACTGAAAAAGAAAGGTCATGATCCTATCCCTTCTTTGGGTCATCCACCCTGAGTCTGCACACCACATTTGCTCAGCAGCAGTCTGGCTACCCTTGCACATCCAGCAAACCCTTAGCACTCCTTCCTCTTATTCAGGATTCCAACTTTTTGAGCGACAAGAAGATCCCTGACACAGAGGGATCCTTGCTGAGGTATGAGAGCAGTGACACAGGATGCAAGAAGAGCACAAATGATGTTTCTTTATCCTCTGCCAAGCCCAGGGCACGCTTGGTGCTGCCATTCTCCTCCTGGGTGCAGCAGCAAACGCTTCTTCGTCAGTTCTATGATCCAACACTGCCGCCCTTAAAAATTAAGTCACCTCAAAAGTTACATAAGTATTTGAAAATACTCAAGAAAACTCTCCAAACACTGCTAGTTACACTTTGCTTGTCATAAATGGAACATCAATCTGAGCCCCAGGACAGGCCAGAGACAAGAACCTGTGATTTCCAGCCAGGCCTGAATTCTCCCCAAATTCCACAGAGTACCAAAACAGGACAATCTTGGCAGGAGCCAAGGGCAGCCTCCTCTACCCTGAAGCAGGCCATGCCTGGAGTCCTTGGCATGAACCGAGGGCAGCATCTCCTGCCTGGAAGCAGTCATGAAGCACACCGAAACACCACTTCCACGTGGGTGGGCCACTGTTGCTTTGCCTCCCACAGATCTGTCCCCCCTTTTCCCCTGGGTGATGGAGCTGCCAAAGATTCCTCAAAGCCCATCTCTTTTGAGCAGTGAGAAGCCCCGGGCTTCTCTTCCTGCATTTATTCTCCAGACCAAGAAGTTACAGGAAGAGACATAGGTGGGGTTTTGAACATAGGTTCAGTTTTACAAGTTTTGCAATAGAAGCTGGTAACATTCAGTCAAAACAAGTCAGATGACACTCTGTTAGGCAATTAAGTGATCCACTATAACAAAGCCTTGATTTACCCGAAATTCCTTTTCCCTCTAGCAGCTTTTTAGTAACGTTGCCTATCAATTAGTCACTTGTCTGTCTTAGAATCAGCAGCCTTGCTGTGTTATGATTCTTTTCCTGCAACAGAGACTCGATGCCCGGGGGTTAAAATTCCTGTCCTTTGCAAGGTCAATATTTGAAACTGCAAGGCTTTTGGTGACTAAAGTCACCTATTACCCAAGAGCAGTAATAGGAAATTAATGTAATACATTAAAAAAGGTAATTGCCTTCCTTAACCACGAAGATGGCATTTTATAAAATTAGCTGCTTCTCTTAAAAGGCAACCTTCATTATCCTTTACCTACTCTTTAAAGACTATACAAACAGGAATAAGTAAATTATGGATAAAATGTTCTATAACTGGGAGAACTCAACGGCCAGTTGCCCACAGCTTACCTGCTGGTGTCCTGTGACACATATTGAAGCCTCCGTTGTACTTTGAGGAAAAATGTTCAAAACATGCCCAAAGTTCTACCCAGCAGCCGCCCCGGGAACCTGCATGCACTTCTGTCCCACTGCGAGTGGCAACCACATCGGCGGTGCTGGACTCGGGTCAGCCCTGCTGGAATGGCAGTGAAAGAGAAACTCATGTTTCAGCACAGCTAAGACGTAAACGTGCAAGTGCAATTTTTAGTGAACAGTGTCGCGTATACATTTACAGGCGGCCAAGGGATAACTCTGTGACCAAAGGAAAACAAAACCTATTCTAGAAAAACAGCAGCTCTGCCTTTCAGGGATGAGACAACCCTGCAAGCTGCTGAGCTCTCTGCTGGTCACCGGTGATGTCATCCCGGTAGCACTGACCCTGTCACCGCCAGAGGTGCCTCACCCAGTCCCCTCCCATCTGTCCGCTGGACTGGAGGGGCGCCATTCTGTCCACACAGCTTCCTTGAGCACCTGCACCCTTGGGGCCTGCTTGTTGGGAGGAAAGCTGTCACCCGCGGCAGCTGGCTTAAACCTTAGCAGCAGGAGGAACAGCTGCCCGTGGCCAGGCCACTGCCCCAGATGAAACTGTTGCTGCCGGGCCTGGCCATCTCTTCCCAACGGAAATAAGTTGTTTGGGGTTCAGCAGACTCTAGAATGAAGCGGGCCCCTTGGGCACAGGGAGCAACAGCACATCCTAGTGGGCTAATTTCCCCAAAGCTTGAAACTAGGTGTCTTGTCTCACTCCAAGGATGGCTGTGGCACTACAGCATCGCTGGACGCTGGGTGGCAGTAGAGGGCCTCACAGAAACCAGGCACAGACAATCTGGCCTCCAGCAAAGGAATGATGCTAATGCGCTCCTCTGGGTAGAATTTGCACAATAACCCACATGGAAGTCGCAGCAGGACAGGGATGAAAACTATGGGGCAAGAGGTCAAGTCTGCACAATCCCAACCAACCCCACCGATGCCCATGTCCAGTAACGGCACACACTGGATGGCTCCCCACAGGCAAAGGAACAGGTGAGACACACCCCTTCTCTGTACCTGGTGACGGATTCAGGGAAGTCAGGCTCCAGGCCCTCTCTCACTCCCACCGTGTCCTGAATCCTCACCATCAGCTACAGCTGCAAGGACTGTTTCTCTTCTGTGAACCTGCAAGCTAAGGGTCTGAAGCGACACAGTGGAGAAAGCATGCGAGGAAATTCTGCTCCACTTTTCCACCTCAGTGAGGCACGTGCACAATGTAGTTTCCCATCTCAACTGTTGCTTCGCTGTCAAGATTTCTTTTGGTGTGAGAGACCAAGGTGTCAGTAGCAAAAGAAAATGTTTTGCTTTTGCTCCCCTCAGTATGCTTCAACATTTCCAAGTGAATTTCACGTCACAAGGGGAGATGGGGATTGCCCTCAACTGGAATGTGGGTCACCTCCCAGCTGTGTGGTGATGTGTCTGGGGCCAAGGCCAGAGCTGCTGCTTTTCCAGATTTTCCAAGCCAGAAACAAGCACTGTTCACTTTAATAAGGTTAAGTTTAAACCGACATCCTTTTTTGGTGCCTAAACTGTTGACTACATACCCCAGCAAGACAGAAGCGTGTGAAAGCCGTCCATTCACACTCCCCTTCTCCCAGACGGCCACATGCGCATATCCCCAGAGCTGAAGGCACTGTGCAAAGCACGGTGCAGTATATGCGGCCAGTAACCGTGTGTTCTTCTCACTGAACACTTCCAGGGTTGCATCAAGTAAAAGTTGCCTCAACTTTCACTGAAGTAGATAAAAGCTGCAAAAACCCTTACTGATTTCCTAAGTTTACTTCTCTAAGTCCCAAAAGCTAAGACTATAACTACGTTAGCGTTCATGTATGACAAACAAATATTAAATAGTTTACACCTTTATACCAATTTATCTGTAGCTCGTGCAGGTCCAATTGGACCTGGCAGACATCTACAGAACATTTCATGCAACAACTAGAGAATACACATTTTTTCTCATCAGCACATGGAACATTCTCCAGGATAGACCACATGTTAGGTCACAAAACAGGTTTCAGCAAATTTTTCAAAGCTGACATCATTCCTAGTATCTTTTCTGACCACAATTGACTAGCACTGGAAATCAATTACAAGCGAATTTCTGGAAACTACTCCAGTGCATGAAAACTGAACAACAGGCTCCCGAATGACCTATGGGTCCAAGAAGAAATTAAAAAGGAAATCAAAAACGTTCTTGAAACTAATGAAAAAAGATGCATCCTACCAAAACCTGTGGGATACTGTAAAAGCAACAGCGACGAGGCAATATATTGCAATACATGCTCACATCAAAAGGATGGAGAAACTTCACGTAAATGACCGAACCGTACACCTCAAAGAACCACCACCACCACAACAATGCAATCATAAAAGTACTAGAGAGAAAGAAATAATTAACATCAGGGCAGAGTTCAATGAAATGGAGACCCCCAAAACGATACAAAGGATCAGCGAAACACAAAGTTGTTTTTTGAGAAGATAAATAAAATAGACAAACCATTAGCTTTGCCCACTCTCACCACACTCATTCAGCATAGTACTGAAAGCCCTAACCAGAGCAATCAAGCAAGACAAAGAAATAAAGGGCATTCAGATTGGGAAGGACAAAGTCAAGTTGTCCCTGTTTGCAGATGACGCGATCTTATAGATAGAAAACCTAAAGGCTACCAGAACGCCCTTACGGCTGACTAACAATTTTAATAATTTTGCGGGGTACAAAATCAACACCCACAGATCAGGAGCATTTTTATACTCCGATAATGAACTGGCAGAAAAAGAAATCAAGAAAGCAAGCCCATTTACAATAGTCACCCCCAAGATAAAATACCTAGGAACCAATTGAACCAAGGAGGTTAATGCAGATCTCTACAATGAGAACTACCAAACACCAGTGAGAGAAATTAAAGAGCACCCCAAAATAGTGGAATGACATACCAGGCTCTGGTACGGGAAGAATTAACATCGTGAAAATGTCCTTTCTACCCATAGCAGTCTACAAATTCAACGCAATCTCCGTCAAAATAGCAACAACTTTCTTCACAGAAATAGAAAAAGCAGTGCTAACATTCATATGGAATACGAAAAGATCCTGAATAGCCAAAGCAATTTTGAGCTTAAAAGCACCCCAAAAACAGAAAGGCTGGAGGCATAACACCACCCAATTTCAAATTCTATGACAAGGCTCAAAACAGCATGGTGATGGCATAGAAACAGACACTCAGATCAATGGAACAGGATAGAAAACCCAGGAATAATCAATTTGCCTACTTACAGCCAACCGATTTTTGACAAAGCCAACCAGAACATACGCTGTGGAAAAGACAGCCTCTTCAGGAAATAAACGGTGCCCGCAAAATTGGACAATCCACATGCAGAAGAATGAAACTGGACCAGCATCTCACCATATGCCAAAATCGACTCGAAATGGATTAAAGACCAGAATGTAAGACCCCAAACCATTACATGACTGAAGGAAAACAGAGGGGAAACACTCCAGGAAGTAGGTGGGGGCAAAGGCTTTATGAATAAGACCCGAAAACCCATAAGCAACAACATAAAAACTAAACAAATGAGCTAATGTCAAACTAAGAAGCTTCCCCATAGCAAAGGAAACAATCAACAGAGCAGAAAGGCACCCTAAAAAAAGGGAGAAAATATGTGTAAACTATACGTCTGCCAAGGGCTTAATATCCAGAACATACCAAGAACTCAAACAGCTGTACATTATGAAAACAAGTAATCCGATTTAAAACTGGGCAAACGAGATGAATAGACATTTTTCAAAGACATACAAATGGCCAACGGTACACGAAAAAATGCTCAGCATCACTAGTCATCAGAGAAATGCAAATCAAAACCACATTGAGATATCATGTCAACCCAGATAGACTGGCCATTGTTAAAAAGACCATTAATAAGAAATGCTACTGAGGATATGAGGAATGAAGAACTCTTCTCCAATGTTGGTGGGACTGTAAATTAGCACAGCCACTATGGAAAACAGTAAAGAAGTTTCCTCCAATACAGATAGTACTACCATATGATCCAGCAGTTCCACTACTGGGTATATATCCAAAGAAATGGAAATCATATGGAAGGGACACCTGCACTCCCATGTTCACTGCAGCTTTACTTACAATAGCCAAAATATAGAACCAACCTCAGTGCCCTTCGACAGATGACTGGATAAAAAAAATGTGATACACGTACACCATGGAATAATACTCAGTGATAAAGAAAAAGAATGAAATTCTGCCATCGGTAACAACCTGGATGAGTCTGGAGAAAATTATGTTGTGTGAAATAAGCCAGACAAGGGAAGATAAATATCACATGCTCTCACTTATAACTAGGTAGAAAGGAAGGAAGGAAGGAAGGAAGGAAGGAAGGAA
Organism: Cynocephalus volans; assembly: GCF_027409185.1. NCBI lineage: Eukaryota > Metazoa > Chordata > Mammalia > Dermoptera > Cynocephalidae > Cynocephalus > Cynocephalus volans. The sequence goes on along the minus strand of NC_084467.1, from coordinate 158,620,239 downwards.
GGAAGGAAGGAAGGAAGGAAGGAAGGAAGGAAGGAAGGAAGGAAGCAAAGGACTACAACAGTTCCTTGAACTTTCAGAAGGACAGAAGAAACCAATGGTTACTAGAGATGAGGGGATGGACGGAGGGAGGGAGTTGGGGGCGTGATGGGTCAGGCAAAGGGCATAAAGAAAAATCATGATTTGTAATAATGAATATGCTAATAAAAATAATTTAAAAAGTAAGACACTTTAAAACACAAAAAGAATGCCATTATTGACATTCCAGAAAATTCCAGCTATGTGGATAACATTAAAAACCAGCTGTCAAGCTAAATCCTTTATCAGTACAAATTTTGATATTTCTTCAAATTGGGAGGAGAATGTTGGTTTCGATGTACAATGTCTGGTCACTCCCAGCCTCATCTATTTGTCACTGACGACCCTGGGACAGACGGAAAAAAAAAAAAACGGTTTCTGCAACTTTTAAAATACAGACACGCCCTCCACCACCAACTTTCAATTTCTACAAAACGTCCTTGGGTTCTAGTATTCTTGCACATGTTTGTTCTCTTACAGGAAATTTGCTCCTTAGGATTTCACTGCAATGTGCTTCTGGATCCCATGCCATGATTTATCTCTGAGGACCCCTGTTCCCCTGGATCCATTTCACCCCGTGCCTGGCCACCTGTGTGGCACACACACATAGGAGCAGGAGGACAAGGCTTTGAGATGGGGAACCCGCACAAGCAATTATCTGGGTTTAGGTCTGCAGGTTATTAAGGTTTTCCGTTTCAACTTCCACAGCTAGAACGAAAGTGTAGAAATCTGTTTTCTAGTTAAAATCTGTTCACATCCCAAGTGTTTCTTAAGTTACTTAACAAGCCTTTGGTAGTCCGAAATACCGGGAAGTGTGCCTGTAACTAGAAACACCAGAAACTTCCATTTCAAAATTGTCATAAACCAGGGATACTTTAGAAAAACCTTTTCAGCCCACTTCGTGCCTTGAGTAACGGTGGGTAAACAGTGGAAACCAAGAGAGGCAACACGGAAGCAAACGGATATAAAAGCACAAGGGAGACATCATGCTCTTGGGGAGAACTAAAATGCAAATTGTGTCTGTAAACGAAAGAAATTATACAGAAATCCCAGAAAAACAATTGACTGAAAATCAGACGAACGATCCCATGTTCATCTCATCACCTTGAGAACACGAAGGATACTTTTGTACAGGCAGCACACCTCCTTAAAGCAGCAGCAGAGTGCTTCGTGCACAGCAAGGCCTAGTTCACTGAGCAGCTGGACCTGTGCCCACACCCAGAGGGCAGCACCAGCCACGTGGGTGCAGAGGAGGTTGTCCCGGTGAACTCCACAAGCGGCAGCAACGCTAGGCTCTACGCCACAGGACTTCTGACAACGGACACAGTCGCACAGACTGCAAGTGGACCCCACATCAGCCTCAAGACCTCCCCCACCCGAAAACATCTCCACAGCCAGCCAGGGAGGCAAAGGAAGGGTCTTCATGGCGTGCAGAGTTACAATGAATCTGTGTTCACGCTGCCCCCTCCCACTGTACCCGTCGAGACCCAGACGATGTGCCCTGCTACTACAAAGTCGAAGAGATGTTTGATGGGGGCAGAGCGGAAGAGGCACATTGAATTTGGATCATTTTACCCATGACCCTTCTCTCCTCCCAACCCTCTTTGGGAAAGATGACATTTCTGGGGAAACAGAAGGTGATCAGAAGCAAGTAGCTCAAATGTATGTCCCTTGTAAATTTCGGATATCCATCAATTTCAATTTTGAGATATAGAGAAGTGCTGGGAAGTTTAATTGGCCGTATCAGTGTCAGTGAAGAGCTGATGGAAGAAGTGCGAAAGGCCAAAGGAGAAAACCCATGAGTAGAGAAATTAGCCTTCGGCTAATCTTATCTTCTCTGCTTCCATATATCCCTGTCCGTCCTCAAAAGTTGAGTGAGGTAGGAGATGATAAGATTGAGATTAGGGCAAATTATTTCCCCATCTTTTCCTTTCTCCAGTGCACAGTCTCCTCAACCCGCACACTTGGAGTCTCAGGGTCAGCTCTCCAATACTGGTCGACACAGAGGAAAACCAACTGAACCAAAACGAATCCACCGAATTATCTCTGCTGTGCTTATTTATACCTTCCCGGGTTTTCTTTCCTTTACTGTTAAGTGCCTATAATCAACTTCAATCATTTTAGCAGAGTACTAAAGAGTGACTGCTCCCAACCCCTTCAGATAGGTGATGCTTATGTTTACATCTGCTTATCAGCTCTGTCAAAGTGCTGTTTCGTGGAGGTGCTGTAATTTGATGAACACATGAGACATGCTATTTGCTAGCAAGAAATTCTCAGCTCAAACAAGCTAAGGTGTATGGAGATTCAGTATAACACAGTAATTGGTTAACTCAGTTTACTTGGGACTCCATTTCTTAGGTCTTGGGCTGTTTACATAACCAAAAGGAGTGTGTGTGTGTGTGTGTGTGTGTGTGTGTGTGTGTGTGTGTGTGTGTGTGTGTACCACACTTGACCTAGCACCTACCTGCACAAGTACCCCCCTGCCAAGTGATGTGTTTAAAGGCCAACAAAAAGGAAAACACAGAACACATTTATAATCCTGAAAATCTAGGGCTACTTAACCTTTCTGCTGCTTAATTTTAAAGGCAAAAAATGTACTATGAGCAGCATAAATAAGAACTGATTTGAGCATAGTTTTATAATAGATAAAATGTACCTGATGGGTCTAATTCAAATTTCTAAAATCTAACTGTGCCGCATTAGTCTGAGATACAAGATCTAAAGCTGCATGATCTAATCTGAGAATTTACGGACCTGTTTGAAATACCTTCATTTGATTAATTTGAAATGGAGGCCAGGGTATGACCTCTAACAGTCTGATCTTTAATAACCGCTCAAGAGATGAGGCAGGAAGTCAGTCGCGCTTAGAATTCTATGCACTTTCCTCTAGTGAGCACACCCTGCGGTTCCACGCGTGCAAGCACACCCCTCGCTCACTGCGGGATCTACAGAGCAGCTGTACATGCCCTTCAAAACTCAAATGCGTGTTATGTGGGTGTGCGGTATAGGGGTAGGACATGAAAAAACTCCCACCTGTCCAGTCCGAGAGAAATTTAACTCCTGAGAAGCACACCTTAGTTGAACATCAGATGCAACACTAATTTGCAGAGGTTCCCACAACATAGGAACAAAAGGGCTGACGTTATGTGTTGATAGCAGATCGTGTGTGAAAACTAAAGTTTTATACGGGGCTGTACGAAGACTAACTGCGGTCTGGAAAATGAGGAATTTTAAATGCTGGACAGTCTCTATACTCAGATTCCGCTGAAGACAATGCAAATACTTATAAGAGCCTGATAATAAAAACAGATTAAAAAAACTTAATCATCAAGGTGAAGCATTTAGTAATGAGGTTTGTACAGCTTTTCGGAAAACACTGACTGGAAGTCCCAACCGGCTAGAGGTAGGCCAGTGTCAGGAGGCATCCCGGACATGGGCATTAGCTTCCAGCACTGATGGTGCAGCCAGTGTCGATGATAAGAATTAAAACACAACTGCAACCCCCAGTCCTGGACAGGCTCAGGAAGCGGCTATCTGGAAAGAGTGGGAGGGGTCCAGGAGGCCAGCCCCCAGGTGATACATACGTTTGCACAACAGTGACGGCGAGCCACGGGAAGTCTTTTCCAGCTGTACTGCGCTGTAATTGTGGTCGCTTGCTCAGGACAGCATGCTACTTTCACAAGTTGTCTCCTTCCTGAGGGATTTGCTCCTAGAGAAAGCCACCACCGCCTTCTTCACTGTGCCTTCTTCTTCTTCTTTTTCTTTTTTTTCCTGGAGCTTGTCTCTTCTGCAGAGAAGAGCTTTTAACACCTCCCTGGATAGTCAGTAAAACCCCAAGCATTAAGAAGGCCAGAAAATACACGTCCACTTCATTTCACTGAAAAAGAAAGGTCATGATCCTGTCCCTTCTTTGGGTCATCCACCCTGAGTCTGCACACCACATTTGCTCAGCAGCAGTCTGGCTACCCTTGCACATCCAGCAAACCCTTAGCACTCCTTCCTCTTATTCAGGATTCCAACTTTTTGAGCGACAAGAAGATCCCTGACACAGAGGGATCCTTGCTGAGGTATGAGAGCAGTGACACAGGATGCAAGAAGAGCACAAATGATGTTTCTTTATCCTCTGCCAAGCCCAGGGCACGCTTGGTGCTGCCATTCTCCTCCTGGGTGCAGCAGCAAACGCTTCTTCGTCAGTTCTATGATCCAACACTGCCGCCCTTAAAAATTAAGTCACCTCAAAAGTTACATAAGTATTTGAAAATACTCAAGAAAACTCTCCAAACACTGCTAGTTACACTTTGCTTGTCATAAATGGAACATCAATCTGAGCCCCAGGACAGGCCAGAGACAAGAACCTGTGATTTCCAGCCAGGCCTGAATTCTCCCCAAATTCCACAGAGTACCAAAACAGGACAATCTTGGCAGGAGCCAAGGGCAGCCTCCTCTACCCTGAAGCAGGCCATGCCTGGAGTCCTTGGCATGAACCGAGGGCAGCATCTCCTGCCTGGAAGCAGTCATGAAGCACACCGAAACACCACTTCCACGTGGGTGGGCCACTGTTGCTTTGCCTCCCACAGATCTGTCCCCCCTTTTCCCCTGGGTGATGGAGCTGCCAAAGATTCCTCAAAGCCCATCTCTTTTGAGCAGTGAGAAGCCCCGGGCTTCTCTTCCTGCATTTATTCTCCAGACCAAGAAGTTACAGGAAGAGACATAGGTGGGGTTTTGAACATAGGTTCAGTTTTACAAGTTTTGCAATAGAAGCTGGTAACATTCAGTCAAAACAAGTCAGATGACACTCTGTTAGGCAATTAAGTGATCCACTATAACAAAGCCTTGATTTACCCGAAATTCCTTTTCCCTCTAGCAGCTTTTTAGTAACGTTGCCTATCAATTAGTCACTTGTCTGTCTTAGAATCAGCAGCCTTGCTGTGTTATGATTCTTTTCCTGCAACAGAGACTCGATGCCCGGGGGTTAAAATTCCTGTCCTTTGCAAGGTCAATATTTGAAACTGCAAGGCTTTTGGTGACTAAAGTCACCTATTACCCAAGAGCAGTAATAGGAAATTAATGTAATACATTAAAAAAGGTAATTGCCTTCCTTAACCACGAAGATGGCATTTTATAAAATTAGCTGCTTCTCTTAAAAGGCAACCTTCATTATCCTTTACCTACTCTTTAAAGACTATACAAACAGGAATAAGTAAATTATGGATAAAATGTTCTATAACTGGGAGAACTCAACGGCCAGTTGCCCACAGCTTACCTGCTGGTGTCCTGTGACACATATTGAAGCCTCCGTTGTACTTTGAGGAAAAATGTTCAAAACATGCCCAAAGTTCTACCCAGCAGCCGCCCCGGGAACCTGCATGCACTTCTGTCCCACTGCGAGTGGCAACCACATCGGCGGTGCTGGACTCGGGTCAGCCCTGCTGGAATGGCAGTGAAAGAGAAACTCATGTTTCAGCACAGCTAAGACGTAAACGTGCAAGTGCAATTTTTAGTGAACAGTGTCGCGTATACATTTACAGGCGGCCAAGGGATAACTCTGTGACCAAAGGAAAACAAAACCTATTCTAGAAAAACAGCAGCTCTGCCTTTCAGGGATGAGACAACCCTGCAAGCTGCTGAGCTCTCTGCTGGTCACCGGTGATGTCATCCCGGTAGCACTGACCCTGTCACCGCCAGAGGTGCCTCACCCAGTCCCCTCCCATCTGTCCGCTGGACTGGAGGGGCGCCATTCTGTCCACACAGCTTCCTTGAGCACCTGCACCCTTGGGGCCTGCTTGTTGGGAGGAAAGCTGTCACCCGCGGCAGCTGGCTTAAACCTTAGCAGCAGGAGGAACAGCTGCCCGTGGCCAGGCCACTGCCCCAGATGAAACTGTTGCTGCCGGGCCTGGCCATCTCTTCCCAACGGAAATAAGTTGTTTGGGGTTCAGCAGACTCTAGAATGAAGCGGGCCCCTTGGGCACAGGGAGCAACAGCACATCCTAGTGGGCTAATTTCCCCAAAGCTTGAAACTAGGTGTCTTGTCTCACTCCAAGGATGGCTGTGGCACTACAGCATCGCTGGACGCTGGGTGGCAGTAGAGGGCCTCACAGAAACCAGGCACAGACAATCTGGCCTCCAGCAAAGGAATGATGCTAATGCGCTCCTCTGGGTAGAATTTGCACAATAACCCACATGGAAGTCGCAGCAGGACAGGGATGAAAACTATGGGGCAAGAGGTCAAGTCTGCACAATCCCAACCAACCCCACCGATGCCCATGTCCAGTAACGGCACACACTGGATGGCTCCCCACAGGCAAAGGAACAGGTGAGACACACCCCTTCTCTGTACCTGGTGACGGATTCAGGGAAGTCAGGCTCCAGGCCCTCTCTCACTCCCACCGTGTCCTGAATCCTCACCATCAGCTACAGCTGCAAGGACTGTTTCTCTTCTGTGAACCTGCAAGCTAAGGGTCTGAAGCGACACAGTGGAGAAAGCATGCGAGGAAATTCTGCTCCACTTTTCCACCTCAGTGAGGCACGTGCACAATGTAGTTTCCCATCTCAACTGTTGCTTCGCTGTCAAGATTTCTTTTGGTGTGAGAGACCAAGGTGTCAGTAGCAAAAGAAAATGTTTTGCTTTTGCTCCCCTCAGTATGCTTCAACATTTCCAAGTGAATTTCACGTCACAAGGGGAGATGGGGATTGCCCTCAACTGGAATGTGGGTCACCTCCCAGCTGTGTGGTGATGTGTCTGGGGCCAAGGCCAGAGCTGCTGCTTTTCCAGATTTTCCAAGCCAGAAACAAGCACTGTTCACTTTAATAAGGTTAAGTTTAAACCGACATCCTTTTTTGGTGCCTAAACTGTTGACTACATACCCCAGCAAGACAGAAGCGTGTGAAAGCCGTCCATTCACACTCCCCTTCTCCCAGACGGCCACATGCGCATATCCCCAGAGCTGAAGGCACTGTGCAAAGCACGGTGCAGTATATGCGGCCAGTAACCGTGTGTTCTTCTCACTGAACACTTCCAGGGTTGCATCAAGTAAAAGTTGCCTCAACTTTCACTGAAGTAGATAAAAGCTGCAAAAACCCTTACTGATTTCCTAAGTTTACTTCTCTAAGTCCCAAAAGCTAAGACTATAACTACGTTAGCGTTCATGTATGACAAACAAATATTAAATAGTTTACACCTTTATACCAATTTATCTGTAGCTCGTGCAGGTCCAATTGGACCTGGCAGACATCTACAGAACATTTCATGCAACAACTAGAGAATACACATTTTTTCTCATCAGCACATGGAACATTCTCCAGGATAGACCACATGTTAGGTCACAAAACAGGTTTCAGCAAATTTTTCAAAGCTGACATCATTCCTAGTATCTTTTCTGACCACAATTGACTAGCACTGGAAATCAATTACAAGCGAATTTCTGGAAACTACTCCAGTGCATGAAAACTGAACAACAGGCTCCCGAATGACCTATGGGTCCAAGAAGAAATTAAAAAGGAAATCAAAAACGTTCTTGAAACTAATGAAAAAAGATGCATCCTACCAAAACCTGTGGGATACTGTAAAAGCAACAGCGACGAGGCAATATATTGCAATACATGCTCACATCAAAAGGATGGAGAAACTTCACGTAAATGACCGAACCGTACACCTCAAAGAACCACCACCACCACAACAATGCAATCATAAAAGTACTAGAGAGAAAGAAATAATTAACATCAGGGCAGAGTTCAATGAAATGGAGACCCCCAAAACGATACAAAGGATCAGCGAAACACAAAGTTGTTTTTTGAGAAGATAAATAAAATAGACAAACCATTAGCTTTGCCCACTCTCACCACACTCATTCAGCATAGTACTGAAAGCCCTAACCAGAGCAATCAAGCAAGACAAAGAAATAAAGGGCATTCAGATTGGGAAGGACAAAGTCAAGTTGTCCCTGTTTGCAGATGACGCGATCTTATAGATAGAAAACCTAAAGGCTACCAGAACGCCCTTACGGCTGACTAACAATTTTAATAATTTTGCGGGGTACAAAATCAACACCCACAGATCAGGAGCATTTTTATACTCCGATAATGAACTGGCAGAAAAAGAAATCAAGAAAGCAAGCCCATTTACAATAGTCACCCCCAAGATAAAATACCTAGGAACCAATTGAACCAAGGAGGTTAATGCAGATCTCTACAATGAGAACTACCAAACACCAGTGAGAGAAATTAAAGAGCACCCCAAAATAGTGGAATGACATACCAGGCTCTGGTACGGGAAGAATTAACATCGTGAAAATGTCCTTTCTACCCATAGCAGTCTACAAATTCAACGCAATCTCCGTCAAAATAGCAACAACTTTCTTCACAGAAATAGAAAAAGCAGTGCTAACATTCATATGGAATACGAAAAGATCCTGAATAGCCAAAGCAATTTTGAGCTTAAAAGCACCCCAAAAACAGAAAGGCTGGAGGCATAACACCACCCAATTTCAAATTCTATGACAAGGCTCAAAACAGCATGGTGATGGCATAGAAACAGACACTCAGATCAATGGAACAGGATAGAAAACCCAGGAATAATCAATTTGCCTACTTACAGCCAACCGATTTTTGACAAAGCCAACCAGAACATACGCTGTGGAAAAGACAGCCTCTTCAGGAAATAAACGGTGCCCGCAAAATTGGACAATCCACATGCAGAAGAATGAAACTGGACCAGCATCTCACCATATGCCAAAATCGACTCGAAATGGATTAAAGACCAGAATGTAAGACCCCAAACCATTACATGACTGAAGGAAAACAGAGGGGAAACACTCCAGGAAGTAGGTGGGGGCAAAGGCTTTATGAATAAGACCCGAAAACCCATAAGCAACAACATAAAAACTAAACAAATGAGCTAATGTCAAACTAAGAAGCTTCCCCATAGCAAAGGAAACAATCAACAGAGCAGAAAGGCACCCTAAAAAAAGGGAGAAAATATGTGTAAACTATACGTCTGCCAAGGGCTTAATATCCAGAACATACCAAGAACTCAAACAGCTGTACATTATGAAAACAAGTAATCCGATTTAAAACTGGGCAAACGAGATGAATAGACATTTTTCAAAGACATACAAATGGCCAACGGTACACGAAAAAATGCTCAGCATCACTAGTCATCAGAGAAATGCAAATCAAAACCACATTGAGATATCATGTCAACCCAGATAGACTGGCCATTGTTAAAAAGACCATTAAAAAGACCATTAATAAGAAATGCTACTGAGGATATGAGGAATGAAAGAACTCTTCTCCAATGTTGGTGGGACTGTAAATTAGCACAGCCACTATGGAAAACAGTAAAGAAGTTTCCTCCAATACAGATAGTACTACCATATGATCCAGCAGTTCCACTACTGGGTATATATCCAAAGAAATGGAAATCATATGGAAGGGACACCTGCACTCCCATGTTCACTGCAGCTTTACTTACAATAGCCAAAATATAGAACCAACCTCAGTGCCCTTCGACAGATGACTGGATAAAAAAAATGTGATACACGTACACCATGGAATAATACTCAGTGATAAAGAAAAAGAATGAAATTCTGCCATCGTAACAACCTGGATGAGTCTGGAGAAAATTATGTTGTGTGAAATAAGCCAGACAAGGAAGATAAATATCACATGCTCTCACTTATAACTAGGTAGAAGGAAGGAAGGAAGGAAGGAAGGAAGGAAGGAAGGAAGGAAGGAAGGAAAGGAAGGAAGGAAGGAAGGAAGCAAAGGACTACAACAGTTCCTTGAACTTTCAGAAGGACAGAAGAAACCAATGGTTACTAGAGATGAGGGGATGGACGGAGGGAGGGAGTTGGGGGCGTGATGGGTCAGGCAAAGGGCATAAAGAAAAATCATGATTTGTAATAATGAATATGCTAATAAAAATAATTTAAAAAGTAAGACACTTTAAAACACAAAAAGAATGCCATTATTGACATTCTCAGAAAATTCCAGCTATGTGGATAACATTAAAAACCAGCTGTCAAGCTAAATCCTTTATCAGTACAAATTTTGATATTTCTTCAAATTGGGAGGAGAATGTTGGTTTCGATGTACAAATGTCTGGTCAACTCCCAGCCTCATCTATTTGTCACTGACGACCCTGGGACAGACGGAAAAAAAAAAAAAACGGTTTCTGCAACTTTAAAATACAGACACGCCCTCCACCACCAACTTTCAATTTCTACAAAACGTCCTTGGGTTCTAGTATTCTTGCACATGTTTGTTCTCTTACAGGAAATTTGCTCCTTAGGATTTCACTGCAATGTGCTTCTGGATCCCATGCCATGATTTATCTCTGAGGACCCCTGTTCCCCTGGATCCATTTCACCCCGTGCCTGGCCACCTGTGTGGCACACACACATAGGAGCAGGAGGACAAGGCTTTGAGATGGGGAACCCGCACAAGCAATTATCTGGGTTTAGGTCTGCAGGTTATTAAGGTTTTCCGTTCAACTTCCACAGCTAGAACGAAAGTGTAGAAATCTGTTTTCTAGTTAAAATCTGTTCACATCCCAAGTGTTTCTTAAGTACTTAACAAGCCTTTGGTAGTCCGAAATACCGGAAGTGTGCTGTAACTAGAAACACCAGAAACTTCCATTTCAAAATTGTCATAAACCAGGGATACTTTAGAAAACCTTTTCAGCCCACTTCGTGCCTTGAGTAACGGTGGGTAAACAGTGGAAACCAAGAGAGGCAACACGGAAGCAAACGGATATAAAAGCACAAGGGAGACATCATGCTCTTGGGGAGAACTAAAATGCAAATTGTGTCTGTAAACGAAAGAAATTATACAGAAATCCCAGAAAAACAATTGACTGAAAATCAGACGAACGATCCCATGTTCATCTCATCACCTTGAGAACACGAAGGATACTTTTGTACAGGCAGCACACCTCCTTAAAGCAGCAGCAGAGTGCTTCGTGCACAGCAAGGCCTAGTTCACTGAGCAGCTGGACCTGTGCCCACACCCAGAGGGCAGCACCAGCCACGTGGGTGCAGAGGAGGTTGTCCCGGTGAACTCCACAAGCGGCAGCAACGCTAGGCTCTACGCCACAGGACTTCTGACAACGGACACAGTCGCACAGACTGCAAGTGGACCCCACATCAGCCTCAAGACCTCCCCCACCCGAAAACATCTCCACAGCCAGCCAGGGAGGCAAAGGAAGGGTCTTCATGGCGTGCAGAGTTACAATGAATCTGTGTTCACGCTGCCCCCTCCCACTGTACCCGTCGAGACCCAGACGATGTGCCCTGCTACTACAAAGTCGAAGAGATGTTTGATGGGGGCAGAGCGGAAGAGGCACATTGAATTTGGATCATTTTACCCATGACCCTTCTCTCCTCCCAACCCTCTTTGGGAAAGATGACATTTCTGGGGAAACAGAAGGTGATCAGAAGCAAGTAGCTCAAATGTATGTCCCTTGTAAATTTCGGATATCCATCAATTTCAATTTTGAGATATAGAGAAGTGCTGGGAAGTTTAATTGGCCGTATCAGTGTCAGTGAAGAGCTGATGGAAGAAGTGCGAAAGGCCAAAGGAGAAAACCCATGAGTAGAGAAATTAGCCTTCGGCTAATCTTATCTTCTCTGCTTCCATATATCCCTGTCCGTCCTCAAAAGTTGAGTGAGGTAGGAGCTGATAAGATTGAGATTAGGGCAAATTATTTCCCCATCTTTTCCTTTCTCCAGTGCACAGTCTCCTCAACCCGCACACTTGAGTCTCAGGGTCAGCTCTCCAATACTGGTCGACACAGAGGAAAACCAACTGAACCAAAACGAATCCACCGAATTATCTCTGCTGTGCTTATTTATACCTTCCCGGGTTTTCTTTCCTTTACTGTTAAGTGCCTATAATCAACTCAATCATTTTAGCAGAGTACTAAGAGTGACTGCTCCCAACCCCTTCAGATAGGTGATGCTTATGTTTACATCTGCTTATCAGCTCTGTGAAAGTGCTGTTTCGTGGAGGTGCTGTAATTTGATGACACATGAGACATGCTATTTGCTAGCAAGAAATTCTCAGCTCAAACAAGCTAAGGTGTATGGAGATTCAGTATAACACAGTAATTGGTTAACTCAGTTTACTTGGGACTCCATTTCTTAGGTCTTGGGCTGTTTACATAACCAAAAGGAGTGTGTGTGTGTGTGTGTGTGTGTGTGTGTGTGTGTGTGTGTGTGTGTGTGTACCACACTTGACCTAGCACCTACCTGCACAAGTACCCCCCCTGCCAAGTGATGTGTTTAAAGGCCAACAAAAAGGAAAACACAGAACACATTTATAATCCTGAAAATCTAGGCTACTTAACCTTTCTGCTGCTTATTTTAAAGGCAAAAAATGTACTATGAGCAGCATAAATAAGAACTGATTTGAGCATAGTTTTATAATAGATAAAATGTACCTGATGGGTCTAATTCAAATTTCTAAAATCTAACTGTGCCGCATTAGTCTGAGATACAAGATCTAAAGCTGCATGATCTAATCTGAGAATTTACGGACCTGTTGAAATACCTTCATTTGATTAATTTGAAATGGAGGCCAGGGTATGACCTCTAACAGTCTGATCTTTAATAACCGCTCAAGAGATGAGGCAGGAAGTCAGTCGCGCTTAGAATTCTATGCACTTTCCTCTAGTGAGCACACCCTGCGGTTCCACGCGTGCAAGCACACCCCTCGCTCACTGCGGGATCTACAGAGCAGCTGTACATGCCCTTCAAAACTCAAATGCGTGTTATGTGGGTGTGCGGTATAGGGGTAGGACATGAAAAAACTCCCACCTGTCCAGTCCGAGGAGAAATTTAACTCCTGAGAAGCACACCTTAGTTGAACATCAGATGCAACACTAATTTGCAGAGGTTCCCACAACATAGGAACAAAAGGGCTGACGTTATGTGTTGATAGCAGATCGTGTGTGAAAACTAAAGTTTTATACGGGGCTGTACGAAGACTAACTGCGGTCTGGAAAATGAGGAATTTTAAATGCTGGACAGTCTCTATACTCAGATTCCGCTGAAGACAATGCAAATACTTATAAGAGCTGATAATAAAAACAGATTAAAAAAACTTAATCATCAAGGTGAAGCATTTAGTAATGAGGTTTGTACAGCTTTTCGGAAAACACTGACTGGAAGTCCCAACCGGCTAGAGGTAGGCCAGTGTCAGGAGGCATCCCGACATGGGCATTAGCTTCCAGCACTGATGGTGCAGCCAGTGTCGATGATAAGAATTAAAACACAACTGCAACCCCCAGTCCTGGACAGGCTCAGGAAGCGGCTATCTGGAAAGAGTGGGAGGGGTCCAGGAGGCCAGCCCCCAGGTGATACATACGTTTGCACAACAGTGACGGCGAGCCACGGGAAGTCTTTTCCAGCTGTACTGCGCTGTAATTGTGGTCGCTTGCTCAGGACAGCATGCTGCTTTCACAAGTTGTCTCCTTCCTGAGGGATTTGCTCCTAGAGAAAGCCACCACCCGCCTTCTTCACTGTGCCTTCTTCTTCTTCTTTTTCTTTTTTTCCTGAGCTTGTCTCTTCTGCAGAGAAGAGCTTTTAACACCTCCCTGGATAGTCAGTAAAACCCCAAGCATTAAGAAGGCCAGAAAATACACGTCCACTTCATTTCACTGAAAAAGAAAGGTCATGATCCTGTCCCTTCTTTGGGTCATCCACCCTGAGTCTGCACACCACATTTGCTCAGCAGCAGTCTGGCTACCCTTGCACATCCAGCAAACCCTTAGCACTCCTTCCTCTTATTCAGGATTCCAACTTTTGAGCGACAAGAAGATCCCTGACACAGAGGGATCCTTGCTGAGGTATGAGAGCAGTGACACAGGATGCAAGAAGAGCACAAATGATGTTTCTTATCCTCTGCCAAGCCCAGGGCACGCTTGGTGCTGCCATTCTCCTCCTGGGTGCAAGCAGCAAAACGCTTCTTCGTCAGTTCTATGATCCAACACTGCTGCCCTTAAAATTAAGTCACCTCAAAAGTTACATAAGTATTTGAAAATACTCAAGAAACTCTCCAAACACTGCTAGTTACACTTTGCTTGTCATATATGGAACATCAATCTGAGCCCCAGGACAGGCCAGAGACAAGAACCTGTGATTTCCAGCCAGGCCTGAATTCTCCCCAAATTCCACAGAGTACCAAAACAGGACAATCTTGGCAGGAGCCAAGGGCAGCCTCCTCTACCCTGAAGCAGGCCATGCCTGGAGTCCTTGGCATGAACCGAGGGCAGCATCTCCTGCCTGGAAGCAGTCATGAAGCACACCGAAAACACCACTTCCACGTGGGTGGGCTTTGCCTCCCACAGATCTGTCCCCCCTTTTCCCCTGGGTGATGGAGCTGCCAAAGATTCCTCAAAGCCCATCTCTTTGAGCAGTGAGAAGCCCCGGGCTTCTCTTCCTGCATTTATTCTCCAGACCAAGAAGTTACAGGAAGAGACATAGGTGGGGTTTGAACATAGGTTCAGTTTTACAAGTTTTGCAATAGAAGCTGGTAACATTCAGTCAAAACAAGTCAGATGACACTCTGTTAGGCAATTAAGTGATCCACTATAACAAAGCCTTGATTTACCCGAAATTCCTTTTCCCTCTAGCAGCTTTTTAGTAACGTTGCCTATCAATTAGTCACTTGTCTGTCTAGAATCAGCAGCCTTGCTGTGTTATGATTCTTTTCCTGCAACAGAGACTCGATGCCCGGGGGTTAAAATTCCTGTCCTTTGCAAGGTCAATATTTGAAACTGCAAGGCTTTTGGTGACTAAAGTCACCTATTACCCAAGAGCAGTAATAGGAAATTAATGTAATACATTAAAAAAGGTTAATTGCCTTCCTTAACCACGAAGATGGCATTTTATAAAATTAGCTGCTTCTCTTAAAAGGCAACCTTCATTATCCTTTACCTACTCTTTAAAGACTATACAAACAGGAATAAGTAAATTATGGATAAAATGTTCTATAACTGGAGAACTCAACGGCCAGTTGCCCACAGCTTACCTGCTGGTGTCCTGTGACACATATTGAAGCCTCCGTTGTACTTTGAGGAAAAATGTTCAAAACATGCCCAAAGTTCTACCAGCAGCCGCCCCGGGAACCTGCATGCACTTCTGGTCCCACTGCGAGTGGCAACCACATCGGCGGTGCTGGACTCGGGTCAGCCCTGCTGGAATGGCAGTGAAAGAGAAACTCATGTTTCAGCACAGCTAAGACGTAAACGTGCAAGTGCAATTTTTAGTGAACAGTGTCGCGTATACATTTACAGGCGGCCAAGGGATAACTCTGTGACCAAAGGAAAACAAAACCTATTCTAGAAAAACAGCAGCTCTGCCTTTCAGGGATGAGACAACCCTGCAAGCTGCTGAGCTCTCTGCTGGTCACCGGTGATGTCATCCCGGTAGCACTGACCCTGTCACCGCCAGAGGTGCCTCACCCAGTCCCCTCCCATCTGTCCGCTGGACTGGAGGGGCGCCATTCTGTCCACACAGCTTCCTTGAGCACCTGCACCCTTGGGGCCTGCTTGTTGGGAGGAAAGCTGTCACCCGCGGCAGCTGGCTTAAACCTTAGCAGCAGGAGGAACAGCTGCCCGTGGCCAGGCCACTGCCCCAGATGAAACTGTTGCTGCCGGGCCTGGCCATCTCTTCCCAACGGAAATAAGTTGTTTGGGGTTCAGCAGACTCTAGAATGAAGCGGGCCCCTTGGGCACAGGGAGCAACAGCACATCCTAGTGGGCTAATTTCCCCAAAGCTTGAAACTAGGTGTCTTGTCTCACTCCAAGGATGGCTGTGGCACTACAGCATCGCTGGACGCTGGGTGGCAGTAGAGGGCCTCACAGAAACCAGGCACAGACAATCTGGCCTCCAGCAAAGGAATGATGCTAATGCGCTCCTCTGGGTAGAATTTGCACAATAACCCACATGGAAGTCGCAGCAGGACAGGGATGAAAACTATGGGGCAAGAGGTCAAGTCTGCACAATCCCAACCAACCCCACCGATGCCCATGTCCAGTAACGGCACACACTGGATGGCTCCCCACAGGCAAAGGAACAGGTGAGACACACCCCTTCTCTGTACCTGGTGACGGATTCAGGGAAGTCAGGCTCCAGGCCCTCTCTCACTCCCACCGTGTCCTGAATCCTCACCATCAGCTACAGCTGCAAGGACTGTTTCTCTTCTGTGAACCTGCAAGCTAAGGGTCTGAAGCGACACAGTGGAGAAAGCATGCGAGGAAATTCTGCTCCACTTTTCCACCTCAGTGAGGCACGTGCACAATGTAGTTTCCCATCTCAACTGTTGCTTCGCTGTCAAGATTTCTTTTGGTGTGAGAGACCAAGGTGTCAGTAGCAAAAGAAAATGTTTTGCTTTTGCTCCCCTCAGTATGCTTCAACATTTCCAAGTGAATTTCACGTCACAAGGGGAGATGGGGATTGCCCTCAACTGGAATGTGGGTCACCTCCCAGCTGTGTGGTGATGTGTCTGGGGCCAAGGCCAGAGCTGCTGCTTTTCCAGATTTTCCAAGCCAGAAACAAGCACTGTTCACTTTAATAAGGTTAAGTTTAAACCGACATCCTTTTTTGGTGCCTAAACTGTTGACTACATACCCCAGCAAGACAGAAGCGTGTGAAAGCCGTCCATTCACACTCCCCTTCTCCCAGACGGCCACATGCGCATATCCCCAGAGCTGAAGGCACTGTGCAAAGCACGGTGCAGTATATGCGGCCAGTAACCGTGTGTTCTTCTCACTGAACACTTCCAGGGTTGCATCAAGTAAAAGTTGCCTCAACTTTCACTGAAGTAGATAAAAGCTGCAAAAACCCTTACTGATTTCCTAAGTTTACTTCTCTAAGTCCCAAAAGCTAAGACTATAACTACGTTAGCGTTCATGTATGACAAACAAATATTAAATAGTTTACACCTTTATACCAATTTATCTGTAGCTCGTGCAGGTCCAATTGGACCTGGCAGACATCTACAGAACATTTCATGCAACAACTAGAGAATACACATTTTTTCTCATCAGCACATGGAACATTCTCCAGGATAGACCACATGTTAGGTCACAAAACAGGTTTCAGCAAATTTTTCAAAGCTGACATCATTCCTAGTATCTTTTCTGACCACAATTGACTAGCACTGGAAATCAATTACAAGCGAATTTCTGGAAACTACTCCAGTGCATGAAAACTGAACAACAGGCTCCCGAATGACCTATGGGTCCAAGAAGAAATTAAAAAGGAAATCAAAAACGTTCTTGAAACTAATGAAAAAAGATGCATCCTACCAAAACCTGTGGGATACTGTAAAAGCAACAGCGACGAGGCAATATATTGCAATACATGCTCACATCAAAAGGATGGAGAAACTTCACGTAAATGACCGAACCGTACACCTCAAAGAACCACCACCACCACAACAATGCAATCATAAAAGTACTAGAGAGAAAGAAATAATTAACATCAGGGCAGAGTTCAATGAAATGGAGACCCCCAAAACGATACAAAGGATCAGCGAAACACAAAGTTGTTTTTTGAGAAGATAAATAAAATAGACAAACCATTAGCTTTGCCCACTCTCACCACACTCATTCAGCATAGTACTGAAAGCCCTAACCAGAGCAATCAAGCAAGACAAAGAAATAAAGGGCATTCAGATTGGGAAGGACAAAGTCAAGTTGTCCCTGTTTGCAGATGACGCGATCTTATAGATAGAAAACCTAAAGGCTACCAGAACGCCCTTACGGCTGACTAACAATTTTAATAATTTTGCGGGGTACAAAATCAACACCCACAGATCAGGAGCATTTTTATACTCCGATAATGAACTGGCAGAAAAAGAAATCAAGAAAGCAAGCCCATTTACAATAGTCACCCCCAAGATAAAATACCTAGGAACCAATTGAACCAAGGAGGTTAATGCAGATCTCTACAATGAGAACTACCAAACACCAGTGAGAGAAATTAAAGAGCACCCCAAAATAGTGGAATGACATACCAGGCTCTGGTACGGGAAGAATTAACATCGTGAAAATGTCCTTTCTACCCATAGCAGTCTACAAATTCAACGCAATCTCCGTCAAAATAGCAACAACTTTCTTCACAGAAATAGAAAAAGCAGTGCTAACATTCATATGGAATACGAAAAGATCCTGAATAGCCAAAGCAATTTTGAGCTTAAAAGCACCCCAAAAACAGAAAGGCTGGAGGCATAACACCACCCAATTTCAAATTCTATGACAAGGCTCAAAACAGCATGGTGATGGCATAGAAACAGACACTCAGATCAATGGAACAGGATAGAAAACCCAGGAATAATCAATTTGCCTACTTACAGCCAACCGATTTTTGACAAAGCCAACCAGAACATACGCTGTGGAAAAGACAGCCTCTTCAGGAAATAAACGGTGCCCGCAAAATTGGACAATCCACATGCAGAAGAATGAAACTGGACCAGCATCTCACCATATGCCAAAATCGACTCGAAATGGATTAAAGACCAGAATGTAAGACCCCAAACCATTACATGACTGAAGGAAAACAGAGGGGAAACACTCCAGGAAGTAGGTGGGGGCAAAGGCTTTATGAATAAGACCCGAAAACCCATAAGCAACAACATAAAAACTAAACAAATGAGCTAATGTCAAACTAAGAAGCTTCCCCATAGCAAAGGAAACAATCAACAGAGCAGAAAGGCACCCTAAAAAAAGGGAGAAAATATGTGTAAACTATACGTCTGCCAAGGGCTTAATATCCAGAACATACCAAGAACTCAAACAGCTGTACATTATGAAAACAAGTAATCCGATTTAAAACTGGGCAAACGAGATGAATAGACATTTTTCAAAGACATACAAATGGCCAACGGTACACGAAAAAATGCTCAGCATCACTAGTCATCAGAGAAATGCAAATCAAAACCACATTGAGATATCATGTCAACCCAGATAGACTGGCCATTGTTAAAAAGACCATTAATAAGAAATGCTACTGAGGATATGAGGAATGAAGAACTCTTCTCCAATGTTGGTGGGACTGTAAATTAGCACAGCCACTATGGAAAACAGTAAAGAAGTTTCCTCCAATACAGATAGTACTACCATATGATCCAGCAGTTCCACTACTGGGTATATATCCAAAGAAATGGAAATCATATGGAAGGGACACCTGCACTCCCATGTTCACTGCAGCTTTACTTACAATAGCCAAAATATAGAACCAACCTCAGTGCCCTTCGACAGATGACTGGATAAAAAAAATGTGATACACGTACACCATGGAATAATACTCAGTGATAAAGAAAAAGAATGAAATTCTGCCATCGGTAACAACCTGGATGAGTCTGGAGAAAATTATGTTGTGTGAAATAAGCCAGACAAGGGAAGATAAATATCACATGCTCTCACTTATAACTAGGTAGAAAGGAAGGAAGGAAGGAAGGAAGGAAGGAAGGAAGGAAGGAAGGAAGGAAGGAAGGAAGGAAGGAAGGAAGGAAGCAAAGGACTACAACAGTTCCTTGAACTTTCAGAAGGACAGAAGAAACCAATGGTTACTAGAGATGAGGGGATGGACGGAGGGAGGGAGTTGGGGGCGTGATGGGTCAGGCAAAGGGCATAAAGAAAAATCATGATTTGTAATAATGAATATGCTAATAAAAATAATTTAAAAAGTAAGACACTTTAAAACACAAAAAGAATGCCATTATTGACATTCCAGAAAATTCCAGCTATGTGGATAACATTAAAAACCAGCTGTCAAGCTAAATCCTTTATCAGTACAAATTTTGATATTTCTTCAAATTGGGAGGAGAATGTTGGTTTCGATGTACAATGTCTGGTCACTCCCAGCCTCATCTATTTGTCACTGACGACCCTGGGACAGACGGAAAAAAAAAAAAACGGTTTCTGCAACTTTTAAAATACAGACACGCCCTCCACCACCAACTTTCAATTTCTACAAAACGTCCTTGGGTTCTAGTATTCTTGCACATGTTTGTTCTCTTACAGGAAATTTGCTCCTTAGGATTTCACTGCAATGTGCTTCTGGATCCCATGCCATGATTTATCTCTGAGGACCCCTGTTCCCCTGGATCCATTTCACCCCGTGCCTGGCCACCTGTGTGGCACACACACATAGGAGCAGGAGGACAAGGCTTTGAGATGGGGAACCCGCACAAGCAATTATCTGGGTTTAGGTCTGCAGGTTATTAAGGTTTTCCGTTTCAACTTCCACAGCTAGAACGAAAGTGTAGAAATCTGTTTTCTAGTTAAAATCTGTTCACATCCCAAGTGTTTCTTAAGTTACTTAACAAGCCTTTGGTAGTCCGAAATACCGGGAAGTGTGCCTGTAACTAGAAACACCAGAAACTTCCATTTCAAAATTGTCATAAACCAGGGATACTTTAGAAAAACCTTTTCAGCCCACTTCGTGCCTTGAGTAACGGTGGGTAAACAGTGGAAACCAAGAGAGGCAACACGGAAGCAAACGGATATAAAAGCACAAGGGAGACATCATGCTCTTGGGGAGAACTAAAATGCAAATTGTGTCTGTAAACGAAAGAAATTATACAGAAATCCCAGAAAAACAATTGACTGAAAATCAGACGAACGATCCCATGTTCATCTCATCACCTTGAGAACACGAAGGATACTTTTGTACAGGCAGCACACCTCCTTAAAGCAGCAGCAGAGTGCTTCGTGCACAGCAAGGCCTAGTTCACTGAGCAGCTGGACCTGTGCCCACACCCAGAGGGCAGCACCAGCCACGTGGGTGCAGAGGAGGTTGTCCCGGTGAACTCCACAAGCGGCAGCAACGCTAGGCTCTACGCCACAGGACTTCTGACAACGGACACAGTCGCACAGACTGCAAGTGGACCCCACATCAGCCTCAAGACCTCCCCCACCCGAAAACATCTCCACAGCCAGCCAGGGAGGCAAAGGAAGGGTCTTCATGGCGTGCAGAGTTACAATGAATCTGTGTTCACGCTGCCCCCTCCCACTGTACCCGTCGAGACCCAGACGACGTGCCCTGCTACTACAAAGTCGAAGAGATGTTTGATGGGGGCAGAGCGGAAGAGGCACATTGAATTTGGATCATTTTACCCATGACCCTTCTCTCCTCCCAACCCTCTTTGGGAAAGATGACATTTCTGGGGAAACAGAAGGTGATCAGAAGCAAGTAGCTCAAATGTATGTCCCTTGTAAATTTCGGATATCCATCAATTTCAATTTTGAGATATAGAGAAGTGCTGGGAAGTTTAATTGGCCGTATCAGTGTCAGTGAAGAGCTGATGGAAGAAGTGCGAAAGGCCAAAGGAGAAAACCCATGAGTAGAGAAATTAGCCTTCGGCTAATCTTATCTTCTCTGCTTCCATATATCCCTGTCCGTCCTCAAAAGTTGAGTGAGGTAGGAGATGATAAGATTGAGATTAGGGCAAATTATTTCCCCATCTTTTCCTTTCTCCAGTGCACAGTCTCCTCAACCCGCACACTTGGAGTCTCAGGGTCAGCTCTCCAATACTGGTCGACACAGAGGAAAACCAACTGAACCAAAACGAATCCACCGAATTATCTCTGCTGTGCTTATTTATACCTTCCCGGGTTTTCTTTCCTTTACTGTTAAGTGCCTATAATCAACTTCAATCATTTTAGCAGAGTACTAAAGAGTGACTGCTCCCAACCCCTTCAGATAGGTGATGCTTATGTTTACATCTGCTTATCAGCTCTGTCAAAGTGCTGTTTCGTGGAGGTGCTGTAATTTGATGAACACATGAGACATGCTATTTGCTAGCAAGAAATTCTCAGCTCAAACAAGCTAAGGTGTATGGAGATTCAGTATAACACAGTAATTGGTTAACTCAGTTTACTTGGGACTCCATTTCTTAGGTCTTGGGCTGTTTACATAACCAAAAGGAGTGTGTGTGTGTGTGTGTGTGTGTGTGTGTGTGTGTGTGTGTGTGTGTGTGTGTACCACACTTGACCTAGCACCTACCTGCACAAGTACCCCCCTGCCAAGTGATGTGTTTAAAGGCCAACAAAAAGGAAAACACAGAACACATTTATAATCCTGAAAATCTAGGGCTACTTAACCTTTCTGCTGCTTAATTTTAAAGGCAAAAAATGTACTATGAGCAGCATAAATAAGAACTGATTTGAGCATAGTTTTATAATAGATAAAATGTACCTGATGGGTCTAATTCAAATTTCTAAAATCTAACTGTGCCGCATTAGTCTGAGATACAAGATCTAAAGCTGCATGATCTAATCTGAGAATTTACGGACCTGTTTGAAATACCTTCATTTGATTAATTTGAAATGGAGGCCAGGGTATGACCTCTAACAGTCTGATCTTTAATAACCGCTCAAGAGATGAGGCAGGAAGTCAGTCGCGCTTAGAATTCTATGCACTTTCCTCTAGTGAGCACACCCTGCGGTTCCACGCGTGCAAGCACACCCCTCGCTCACTGCGGGATCTACAGAGCAGCTGTACATGCCCTTCAAAACTCAAATGCGTGTTATGTGGGTGTGCGGTATAGGGGTAGGACATGAAAAAACTCCCACCTGTCCAGTCCGAGAGAAATTTAACTCCTGAGAAGCACACCTTAGTTGAACATCAGATGCAACACTAATTTGCAGAGGTTCCCACAACATAGGAACAAAAGGGCTGACGTTATGTGTTGATAGCAGATCGTGTGTGAAAACTAAAGTTTTATACGGGGCTGTACGAAGACTAACTGCGGTCTGGAAAATGAGGAATTTTAAATGCTGGACAGTCTCTATACTCAGATTCCGCTGAAGACAATGCAAATACTTATAAGAGCCTGATAATAAAAACAGATTAAAAAAACTTAATCATCAAGGTGAAGCATTTAGTAATGAGGTTTGTACAGCTTTTCGGAAAACACTGACTGGAAGTCCCAACCGGCTAGAGGTAGGCCAGTGTCAGGAGGCATCCCGGACATGGGCATTAGCTTCCAGCACTGATGGTGCAGCCAGTGTCGATGATAAGAATTAAAACACAACTGCAACCCCCAGTCCTGGACAGGCTCAGGAAGCGGCTATCTGGAAAGAGTGGGAGGGGTCCAGGAGGCCAGCCCCCAGGTGATACATACGTTTGCACAACAGTGACGGCGAGCCACGGGAAGTCTTTTCCAGCTGTACTGCGCTGTAATTGTGGTCGCTTGCTCAGGACAGCATGCTGCTTTCACAAGTTGTCTCCTTCCTGAGGGATTTGCTCCTAGAGAAAGCCACCACCGCCTTCTTCACTGTGCCTTCTTCTTCTTCTTTTTCTTTTTTTTCCTGGAGCTTGTCTCTTCTGCAGAGAAGAGCTTTTAACACCTCCCTGGATAGTCAGTAAAACCCCAAGCATTAAGAAGGCCAGAAAATACACGTCCACTTCATTTCACTGAAAAAGAAAGGTCATGATCCTGTCCCTTCTTTGGGTCATCCACCCTGAGTCTGCACACCACATTTGCTCAGCAGCAGTCTGGCTACCCTTGCACATCCAGCAAACCCTTAGCACTCCTTCCTCTTATTCAGGATTCCAACTTTTTGAGCGACAAGAAGATCCCTGACACAGAGGGATCCTTGCTGAGGTATGAGAGCAGTGACACAGGATGCAAGAAGAGCACAAATGATGTTTCTTTATCCTCTGCCAAGCCCAGGGCACGCTTGGTGCTGCCATTCTCCTCCTGGGTGCAGCAGCAAACGCTTCTTCGTCAGTTCTATGATCCAACACTGCTGCCCTTAAAAATTAAGTCACCTCAAAAGTTACATAAGTATTTGAAAATACTCAAGAAAACTCTCCAAACACTGCTAGTTACACTTTGCTTGTCATAAATGGAACATCAATCTGAGCCCCAGGACAGGCCAGAGACAAGAACCTGTGATTTCCAGCCAGGCCTGAATTCTCCCCAAATTCCACAGAGTACCAAAACAGGACAATCTTGGCAGGAGCCAAGGGCAGCCTCCTCTACCCTGAAGCAGGCCATGCCTGGAGTCCTTGGCATGAACCGAGGGCAGCATCTCCTGCCTGGAAGCAGTCATGAAGCACACCGAAACACCACTTCCACGTGGGTGGGCCACTGTTGCTTTGCCTCCCACAGATCTGTCCCCCCTTTTCCCCTGGGTGATGGAGCTGCCAAAGATTCCTCAAAGCCCATCTCTTTTGAGCAGTGAGAAGCCCCGGGCTTCTCTTCCTGCATTTATTCTCCAGACCAAGAAGTTACAGGAAGAGACATAGGTGGGGTTTTGAACATAGGTTCAGTTTTACAAGTTTTGCAATAGAAGCTGGTAACATTCAGTCAAAACAAGTCAGATGACACTCTGTTAGGCAATTAAGTGATCCACTATAACAAAGCCTTGATTTACCCGAAATTCCTTTTCCCTCTAGCAGCTTTTTAGTAACGTTGCCTATCAATTAGTCACTTGTCTGTCTTAGAATCAGCAGCCTTGCTGTGTTATGATTCTTTTCCTGCAACAGAGACTCGATGCCCGGGGGTTAAAATTCCTGTCCTTTGCAAGGTCAATATTTGAAACTGCAAGGCTTTTGGTGACTAAAGTCACCTATTACCCAAGAGCAGTAATAGGAAATTAATGTAATACATTAAAAAAGGTAATTGCCTTCCTTAACCACGAAGATGGCATTTTATAAAATTAGCTGCTTCTCTTAAAAGGCAACCTTCATTATCCTTTACCTACTCTTTAAAGACTATACAAACAGGAATAAGTAAATTATGGATAAAATGTTCTATAACTGGGAGAACTCAACGGCCAGTTGCCCACAGCTTACCTGCTGGTGTCCTGTGACACATATTGAAGCCTCCGTTGTACTTTGAGGAAAAATGTTCAAAACATGCCCAAAGTTCTACCCAGCAGCCGCCCCGGGAACCTGCATGCACTTCTGTCCCACTGCGAGTGGCAACCACATCGGCGGTGCTGGACTCGGGTCAGCCCTGCTGGAATGGCAGTGAAAGAGAAACTCATGTTTCAGCACAGCTAAGACGTAAACGTGCAAGTGCAATTTTTAGTGAACAGTGTCGCGTATACATTTACAGGCGGCCAAGGGATAACTCTGTGACCAAAGGAAAACAAAACCTATTCTAGAAAAACAGCAGCTCTGCCTTTCAGGGATGAGACAACCCTGCAAGCTGCTGAGCTCTCTGCTGGTCACCGGTGATGTCATCCCGGTAGCACTGACCCTGTCACCGCCAGAGGTGCCTCACCCAGTCCCCTCCCATCTGTCCGCTGGACTGGAGGGGCGCCATTCTGTCCACACAGCTTCCTTGAGCACCTGCACCCTTGGGGCCTGCTTGTTGGGAGGAAAGCTGTCACCCGCGGCAGCTGGCTTAAACCTTAGCAGCAGGAGGAACAGCTGCCCGTGGCCAGGCCACTGCCCCAGATGAAACTGTTGCTGCCGGGCCTGGCCATCTCTTCCCAACGGAAATAAGTTGTTTGGGGTTCAGCAGACTCTAGAATGAAGCGGGCCCCTTGGGCACAGGGAGCAACAGCACATCCTAGTGGGCTAATTTCCCCAAAGCTTGAAACTAGGTGTCTTGTCTCACTCCAAGGATGGCTGTGGCACTACAGCATCGCTGGACGCTGGGTGGCAGTAGAGGGCCTCACAGAAACCAGGCACAGACAATCTGGCCTCCAGCAAAGGAATGATGCTAATGCGCTCCTCTGGGTAGAATTTGCACAATAACCCACATGGAAGTCGCAGCAGGACAGGGATGAAAACTATGGGGCAAGAGGTCAAGTCTGCACAATCCCAACCAACCCCACCGATGCCCATGTCCAGTAACGGCACACACTGGATGGCTCCCCACAGGCAAAGGAACAGGTGAGACACACCCCTTCTCTGTACCTGGTGACGGATTCAGGGAAGTCAGGCTCCAGGCCCTCTCTCACTCCCACCGTGTCCTGAATCCTCACCATCAGCTACAGCTGCAAGGACTGTTTCTCTTCTGTGAACCTGCAAGCTAAGGGTCTGAAGCGACACAGTGGAGAAAGCATGCGAGGAAATTCTGCTCCACTTTTCCACCTCAGTGAGGCACGTGCACAATGTAGTTTCCCATCTCAACTGTTGCTTCGCTGTCAAGATTTCTTTTGGTGTGAGAGACCAAGGTGTCAGTAGCAAAAGAAAATGTTTTGCTTTTGCTCCCCTCAGTATGCTTCAACATTTCCAAGTGAATTTCACGTCACAAGGGGAGATGGGGATTGCCCTCAACTGGAATGTGGGTCACCTCCCAGCTGTGTGGTGATGTGTCTGGGGCCAAGGCCAGAGCTGCTGCTTTTCCAGATTTTCCAAGCCAGAAACAAGCACTGTTCACTTTAATAAGGTTAAGTTTAAACC
Organism: Cynocephalus volans; assembly: GCF_027409185.1. Lineage (NCBI taxonomy): Eukaryota > Metazoa > Chordata > Mammalia > Dermoptera > Cynocephalidae > Cynocephalus > Cynocephalus volans. The sequence goes on along the minus strand of NC_084467.1, from coordinate 158,593,792 downwards.
GACATCCTTTTTTGGTGCCTAAACTGTTGACTACATACCCCAGCAAGACAGAAGCGTGTGAAAGCCGTCCATTCACACTCCCCTTCTCCCAGACGGCCACATGCGCATATCCCCAGAGCTGAAGGCACTGTGCAAAGCACGGTGCAGTATATGCGGCCAGTAACCGTGTGTTCTTCTCACTGAACACTTCCAGGGTTGCATCAAGTAAAAGTTGCCTCAACTTTCACTGAAGTAGATAAAAGCTGCAAAAACCCTTACTGATTTCCTAAGTTTACTTCTCTAAGTCCCAAAAGCTAAGACTATAACTACGTTAGCGTTCATGTATGACAAACAAATATTAAATAGTTTACACCTTTATACCAATTTATCTGTAGCTCGTGCAGGTCCAATTGGACCTGGCAGACATCTACAGAACATTTCATGCAACAACTAGAGAATACACATTTTTTCTCATCAGCACATGGAACATTCTCCAGGATAGACCACATGTTAGGTCACAAAACAGGTTTCAGCAAATTTTTCAAAGCTGACATCATTCCTAGTATCTTTTCTGACCACAATTGACTAGCACTGGAAATCAATTACAAGCGAATTTCTGGAAACTACTCCAGTGCATGAAAACTGAACAACAGGCTCCCGAATGACCTATGGGTCCAAGAAGAAATTAAAAAGGAAATCAAAAACGTTCTTGAAACTAATGAAAAAAGATGCATCCTACCAAAACCTGTGGGATACTGTAAAAGCAACAGCGACGAGGCAATATATTGCAATACATGCTCACATCAAAAGGATGGAGAAACTTCACGTAAATGACCGAACCGTACACCTCAAAGAACCACCACCACCACAACAATGCAATCATAAAAGTACTAGAGAGAAAGAAATAATTAACATCAGGGCAGAGTTCAATGAAATGGAGACCCCCAAAACGATACAAAGGATCAGCGAAACACAAAGTTGTTTTTTGAGAAGATAAATAAAATAGACAAACCATTAGCTTTGCCCACTCTCACCACACTCATTCAGCATAGTACTGAAAGCCCTAACCAGAGCAATCAAGCAAGACAAAGAAATAAAGGGCATTCAGATTGGGAAGGACAAAGTCAAGTTGTCCCTGTTTGCAGATGACGCGATCTTATAGATAGAAAACCTAAAGGCTACCAGAACGCCCTTACGGCTGACTAACAATTTTAATAATTTTGCGGGGTACAAAATCAACACCCACAGATCAGGAGCATTTTTATACTCCGATAATGAACTGGCAGAAAAAGAAATCAAGAAAGCAAGCCCATTTACAATAGTCACCCCCAAGATAAAATACCTAGGAACCAATTGAACCAAGGAGGTTAATGCAGATCTCTACAATGAGAACTACCAAACACCAGTGAGAGAAATTAAAGAGCACCCCAAAATAGTGGAATGACATACCAGGCTCTGGTACGGGAAGAATTAACATCGTGAAAATGTCCTTTCTACCCATAGCAGTCTACAAATTCAACGCAATCTCCGTCAAAATAGCAACAACTTTCTTCACAGAAATAGAAAAAGCAGTGCTAACATTCATATGGAATACGAAAAGATCCTGAATAGCCAAAGCAATTTTGAGCTTAAAAGCACCCCAAAAACAGAAAGGCTGGAGGCATAACACCACCCAATTTCAAATTCTATGACAAGGCTCAAAACAGCATGGTGATGGCATAGAAACAGACACTCAGATCAATGGAACAGGATAGAAAACCCAGGAATAATCAATTTGCCTACTTACAGCCAACCGATTTTTGACAAAGCCAACCAGAACATACGCTGTGGAAAAGACAGCCTCTTCAGGAAATAAACGGTGCCCGCAAGATTGGACAATCCACATGCAGAAGAATGAAACTGGACCAGCATCTCACCATATGCCAAAATCGACTCGAAATGGATTAAAGACCAGAATATAAGACCCCAAACCATTACATGACTGAAGGAAAACAGAGGGGAAACACTCCAGGAAGTAGGTGGGGGCAAAGGCTTTATGAATAAGACCCGAAACCCACAAGCAACAATATAAAAACTAAACAAATGAGCTAATGTCAAACTAAGAAGCTTCCACACAGCAAAGGAAACAATCAACAGAGCAGAAAGGCACCCTAAAAAAAGGGAGAAAATATGTGTAAACTATACGTCTGCCAAGGGCTTAATATCCAGAACATACCAAGAACTCAAACAGCTGTACAGTATGAAAACAAGTAATCCGATTTAAAACTGGGCAAACGAGATGAATAGACATTTTTCAAAGACATACAAATGGCCAACGGTACACGAAAAAATGCTCAGCATCACTAGTCATCAGAGAAATGCAAATCAAAACCACATTGAGATATCATGTCAACCCAGATAGACTGGCCATTGTTAAAAAGACCATTAATAAGAAATGCTACTGAGGATATGAGGAAAGGAGAACTCTTCTCCAATGTTGGTGGGACTGTAAATTAGCACAGTCACTATGGAAAACAGTAAAGAAGTTTCCTCCAATACAGATAGTACTACCATATGATCCAGCAGTTCCACTACTGGGTATATATCCAAAGAAATGGAAGTCATATGGAAGGGACACCTGCACTCCCATGTTCACTGCAGCTTTACTTACAATAGCCAAAATATAGAACCAACCTCAGTGCCCTTCGACAGATGACTGGATAAAAAAAATGTGATACACGTACACCATGGAATAATACTCAGTGATAAAGGAAAAGAATGAAATTCTGCCATCGGTAACAACCTGGATGAGTCTGGAGAAAATTATGTTGTGTGAAATAAGCCAGACAAGGGAAGATAAATATCACATGCTCTCACTTATAACTAGGTAGAAAGGAAGGAAGGAAGGAAGGAAGGAAGGAAGGAAGGAAGGAAGGAAGGAAGCAAAGGACTACAACAGTTCCTTGAACTTTCAGAAGGACAGAAGAAACCAATGGTTACTAGAGATGAGGGGATGGACGGAGGGAGGGAGTTGGGGGCGTGATGGGTCAGGCAAAGGGCATAAAGAAAAATCATGATTTGTAATAATGAATATGCTAATAAAAATAATTTAAAAAGTAAGACACTTTAAAACACAAAAAGAATGCCATTATTGACATTCCAGAAAATTCCAGCTATGTGGATAACATTAAAAACCAGCTGTCAAGCTAAATCCTTTATCAGTACAAATTTTGATATTTCTTCAAATTGGGAGGAGAATGTTGGTTTCGATGTACAATGTCTGGTCACTCCCAGCCTCATCTATTTGTCACTGACGACCCTGGGACAGACGGAAAAAAAAAAAAAAAACGGTTTCTGCAACTTTTAAAATACAGACACGCCCTCCACCACCAACTTTCAATTTCTACAAAACGTCCTTGGGTTCTAGTATTCTTGCACATGTTTGTTCTCTTACAGGAAATTTGCTCCTTAGGATTTCACTGCAATGTGCTTCTGGATCCCATGCCATGATTTATCTCTGAGGACCCCTGTTCCCCTGGATCCATTTCACCCCGTGCCTGGCCACCTGTGTGGCACACACACATAGGAGCAGGAGGACAAGGCTTTGAGATGGGGAACCCGCACAAGCAATTATCTGGGTTTAGGTCTGCAGGTTATTAAGGTTTTCCGTTTCAACTTCCACAGCTAGAATGAAAGTGTAGAAATCTGTTTTCTAGTTAAAATCTGTTCACATCCCAAGTGTTTTTTAAGTTACTTAACAAGCCTTTGGTAGTCCGAAATACCGGGAAGTGTGCCTGTAACTAGAAACACCAGAAACTTCCATTTCAAAATTGTCATAAACCAGGGATACTTTAGAAAAACCTTTTCAGCCCACTTCGTGCCTTGAGTAATGGTGGGTAAACAGTGGAAACCAAGAGAGGCAACATGGAAGCAAACGGATATAAAAGCACAAGGGAGACATCGTGCTCTTGGGGAGAACTAAAATGCAAATTGTGTCTGTAAACGAAAGAAATTATACAGAAATCCCAGAAAAACAATTGACTGAAAATCAGACGAACGATCCCATGTTCATCTCATCACCTTGAGAACACGAAGGATACTTTTGTACAGGCAGCACACCTCCTTAAAGCAGCAGCAGAGTGCTTCGTGCACAGCAAGGCCTAGTTCACCGAGCAGCTGGACCTGTGCCCACACCCAGAGGGCAGCACCAGCCACGTGGGTGCAGAGGAGGTTGTCCCGGTGAACTCCACAAGCGGCAGCAACGCTAGGCTCTACGCCACAGGACTTCTGACAACGGACACAGTCGCACAGACTGCAAGTGGACCCCACATCAGCCTCAAGACCTCCCCCACCCGAAAACATCTCCACAGCCAGCCAGGGAGGCAAAGGAAGGGTCTTCATGGCGTGCAGAGTTACAATGAATCTGTGTTCACGCTGCCCCCTCCCACTGTACCCGTCGAGACCCAGACGATGTGCCCTGCTACTACAAAGTCGAAGAGATGTTTGATGGGGGCAGAGCGGAAGAGGCACATTGAATTTGGATCATTTTACCCATGACCCTTCTCTCCTCCCAACCCTCTTTGTGAAAGATGACATTTCTGGGGAAACAGAAGGTGATCAGAAGCAAGTAGCTCAAATGTATGTCCCTTGTAAATTTCGGATATCCATCAATTTCAATTTTGAGATATAGAGAAGTGCTGGGAAGTTTAATTGGCCGTATCAGTGTCAGTGAAGAGCTGATGGAAGAAGTGCGAAAGGCCAAAGGAGAAAACCCATGAGTAGAGAAATTAGCCTTCGGCTAATCTTATCTTCTCTGCTTCCATATATCCCTGTCCGTCCTCAAAAGTTGAGTGAGGTAGGAGATGATAAGATTGAGATTAGGGCAAATTATTTCCCCATCTTTTCCTATCTCCAGTGCACAGTCTCCTCAACCCGCACACTTGGAGTCTCAGGGTCAGCTCTCCAATACTGGTCGACACAGAGGAAAACCAACTGAACCAAAACGAATCCACCGAATTATCTCTGCTGTGCTTATTTATACCTTCCCGGGTTTTCTTTCCTTTACTGTTAAGTGCCTATAATCAACTTCAATCATTTTAGCAGAGTACTAAAGAGTGACTGCTCCCAACCCCTTCAGATAGGTGATGCTTATGTTTACATCTGCTTATCAGCTCTGTCAAAGTGCTGTTTCGTGGAGGTGCTGTAATTTGATGAACACATGAGACATGCTATTTGCTAGCAAGAAATTCTCAGCTCAAACAAGCTAAGGTGTATGGAGATTCAGTATAACACAGTAATTGGTTAACTCAGTTTACTTGGGACTCCATTTCTTAGGTCTTGGGCTGTTTACATAACCAAAAGGAGTGTGTGTGTGTGTGTGTGTGTGTGTGTGTGTGTGTGTACCACACTTGACCTAGCACCTACCTGCACAAGTACCCCCCTGCCAAGTGATGTGTTTAAAGGCCAACAAAAAGGAAAACACAGAACACATTTATAATCCTGAAAATCTAGGGCTACTTAACCTTTCTGCTGCTTAATTTTAAAGGCAAAAAATGTACTATGAGCAGCATAAATAAGAACTGATTTGAGCATAGTTTTATAATAGATAAAATGTACCTGATGGGTCTAATTCAAATTTCTAAAATCTAACTGTGCCGCATTAGTCTGAGATACAAGATCTAAAGCTGCATGATCTAATCTGAGAATTTACGGACCTGTTTGAAATACCTTCATTTGATTAATTTGAAATGGAGGCCAGGGTATGACCTCTAACAGTCTGATCTTTAATAACCGCTCAAGAGATGAGGCAGGAAGTCAGTCGCGCTTAGAATTCTATGCACTTTCCTCTAGTGAGCACACCCTGCGGTTCCACGCGTGCAAGCACACCCCTCGCTCACTGCGGGATCTACAGAGCAGCTGTACATGCCCTTCAAAACTCAAATGCGTGTTATGTGGGTGTGCGGTATAGGGGTAGGACATGAAAAAACTCCCACCTGTCCAGTCCGAGAGAAATTTAACTCCTGAGAAGCACACCTTAGTTGAACATCAGATGCAACACTAATTTGCAGAGGTTCCCACAACATAGGAACAAAAGGGCTGACGTTATGTGTTGATAGCAGATCGTGTGTGAAAACTAAAGTTTTATACGGGGCTGTACGAAGACTAACTGAGGTCTGGAAAATGAGGAATTTTAAATGCTGGACAGTCTCTATACTCAGATTCCGCTGAAGACAATGCAAATACTTATAAGAGCCTGATAATAAAAACAGATTAAAAAAACTTAATCATCAAGGTGAAGCATTTAGTAATGAGGTTTGTACAGCTTTTCGGAAAACACTGACTGGAAGTCCCAACCGGCTAGAGGTAGGCCAGTGTCAGGAGGCATCCCGGACATGGGCATTAGCTTCCAGCACTGATGGTGCAGCCAGTGTCGATGATAAGAATTAAAACACAACTGCAACCCCCAGTCCTGGACAGGCTCAGGAAGCGGCTATCTGGAAAGAGTGGGAGGGGTCCAGGAGGCCAGCCCCCAGGTGATACATACGTTTGCACAACAGTGACGGCGAGCCACGGGAAGTCTTTTCCAGCTGTACTGCGCTGTAATTGTGGTCGCTTGCTCAGGACAGCATGCTGCTTTCACAAGTTGTCTCCTTCCTGAGGGATTTGCTCCTAGAAAAAGCCACCACCGCCTTCTTCACTGTGCCTTCTTCTTCTTCTTTTTCTTTTTTTTCCTGGAGCTTGTCTCTTCTGCAGAGAAGAGCTTTTAACACCTCCCTGGATAGTCAGTAAAACCCCAAGCATTAAGAAGGCCAGAAAATACACGTCCACTTCATTTCACTGAAAAAGAAAGGTCATGATCCTATCCCTTCTTTGGGTCATCCACCCTGAGTCTGCACACCACATTTGCTCAGCAGCAGTCTGGCTACCCTTGCACATCCAGCAAACCCTTAGCACTCCTTCCTCTTATTCAGGATTCCAACTTTTTGAGCGACAAGAAGATCCCTGACACAGAGGGATCCTTGCTGAGGTATGAGAGCAGTGACACAGGATGCAAGAAGAGCACAAATGATGTTTCTTTATCCTCTGCCAAGCCCAGGGCACGCTTGGTGCTGCCATTCTCCTCCTGGGTGCAGCAGCAAACGCTTCTTCGTCAGTTCTATGATCCAACACTGCCGCCCTTAAAAATTAAGTCACCTCAAAAGTTACATAAGTATTTGAAAATACTCAAGAAAACTCTCCAAACACTGCTAGTTACACTTTGCTTGTCATAAATGGAACATCAATCTGAGCCCCAGGACAGGCCAGAGACAAGAACCTGTGATTTCCAGCCAGGCCTGAATTCTCCCCAAATTCCACAGAGTACCAAAACAGGACAATCTTGGCAGGAGCCAAGGGCAGCCTCCTCTACCCTGAAGCAGGCCATGCCTGGAGTCCTTGGCATGAACCAAGGGCAGCATCTCCTGCCTGGAAGCAGTCATGAAGCACACCGAAACACCACTTCCACGTGGGTGGGCCACTGTTGCTTTGCCTCCCACAGATCTGTCCCCCCTTTTCCCCTGGGTGATGGAGCTGCCAAAGATTCCTCAAAGCCCATCTCTTTTGAGCAGTGAGAAGCCCCGGGCTTCTCTTCCTGCATTTATTCTCCAGACCAAGAAGTTACAGGAAGAGACATAGGTGGGGTTTTGAACATAGGTTCAGTTTTACAAGTTTTGCAATAGAAGCTGGTAACATTCAGTCAAAACAAGTCAGATGACACTCTGTTAGGCAATTAAGTGATCCACTATAACAAAGCCTTGATTTACCCGAAATTCCTTTTCCCTCTAGCAGCTTTTTAGTAACGTTGCCTATCAATTAGTCACTTGTCTGTCTTAGAATCAGCAGCCTTGCTGTGTTATGATTCTTTTCCTGCAACAGAGACTCGATGCCCGGGGGTTAAAATTCCTGTCCTTTGCAAGGTCAATATTTGAAACTGCAAGGCTTTTGGTGACTAAAGTCACCTATTACCCAAGAGCAGTAATAGGAAATTAATGTAATACATTAAAAAAGGTAATTGCCTTCCTTAACCACGAAGATGGCATTTTATAAAATTAGCTGCTTCTCTTAAAAGGCAACCTTCATTATCCTTTACCTACTCTTTAAAGACTATACAAACAGGAATAAGTAAATTATGGATAAAATGTTCTATAACTGGGAGAACTCAACGGCCAGTTGCCCACAGCTTACCTGCTGGTGTCCTGTGACACATATTGAAGCCTCCGTTGTACTTTGAGGAAAAATGTTCAAAACATGCCCAAAGTTCTACCCAGCAGCCGCCCCGGGAACCTGCATGCACTTCTGTCCCACTGCGAGTGGCAACCACATCGGCGGTGCTGGACTCGGGTCAGCCCTGCTGGAATGGCAGTGAAAGAGAAACTCATGTTTCAGCACAGCTAAGACGTAAACGTGCAAGTGCAATTTTTAGTGAACAGTGTCGCGTATACATTTACAGGCGGCCAAGGGATAACTCTGTGACCAAAGGAAAACAAAACCTATTCTAGAAAAACAGCAGCTCTGCCTTTCAGGGATGAGACAACCCTGCAAGCTGCTGAGCTCTCTGCTGGTCACCGGTGATGTCATCCCGGTAGCACTGACCCTGTCACCGCCAGAGGTGCCTCACCCAGTCCCCTCCCATCTGTCCGCTGGACTGGAGGGGCGCCATTCTGTCCACACAGCTTCCTTGAGCACCTGCACCCTTGGGGCCTGCTTGTTGGGAGGAAAGCTGTCACCCGCGGCAGCTGGCTTAAACCTTAGCAGCAGGAGGAACAGCTGCCCGTGGCCAGGCCACTGCCCCAGATGAAACTGTTGCTGCCGGGCCTGGCCATCTCTTCCCAACGGAAATAAGTTGTTTGGGGTTCAGCAGACTCTAGAATGAAGCGGGCCCCTTGGGCACAGGGAGCAACAGCACATCCTAGTGGGCTAATTTCCCCAAAGCTTGAAACTAGGTGTCTTGTCTCACTCCAAGGATGGCTGTGGCACTACAGCATCGCTGGACGCTGGGTGGCAGTAGAGGGCCTCACAGAAACCAGGCACAGACAATCTGGCCTCCAGCAAAGGAATGATGCTAATGCGCTCCTCTGGGTAGAATTTGCACAATAACCCACATGGAAGTCGCAGCAGGACAGGGATGAAAACTATGGGGCAAGAGGTCAAGTCTGCACAATCCCAACCAACCCCACCGATGCCCATGTCCAGTAACGGCACACACTGGATGGCTCCCCACAGGCAAAGGAACAGGTGAGACACACCCCTTCTCTGTACCTGGTGACGGATTCAGGGAAGTCAGGCTCCAGGCCCTCTCTCACTCCCACCGTGTCCTGAATCCTCACCATCAGCTACAGCTGCAAGGACTGTTTCTCTTCTGTGAACCTGCAAGCTAAGGGTCTGAAGCGACACAGTGGAGAAAGCATGCGAGGAAATTCTGCTCCACTTTTCCACCTCAGTGAGGCACGTGCACAATGTAGTTTCCCATCTCAACTGTTGCTTCGCTGTCAAGATTTCTTTTGGTGTGAGAGACCAAGGTGTCAGTAGCAAAAGAAAATGTTTTGCTTTTGCTCCCCTCAGTATGCTTCAACATTTCCAAGTGAATTTCACGTCACAAGGGGAGATGGGGATTGCCCTCAACTGGAATGTGGGTCACCTCCCAGCTGTGTGGTGATGTGTCTGGGGCCAAGGCCAGAGCTGCTGCTTTTCCAGATTTTCCAAGCCAGAAACAAGCACTGTTCACTTTAATAAGGTTAAGTTTAAACCGACATCCTTTTTTGGTGCCTAAACTGTTGACTACATACCCCAGCAAGACAGAAGCGTGTGAAAGCCGTCCATTCACACTCCCCTTCTCGCAGACGGCCACATGCGCATATCCCCAGAGCTGAAGGCACTGTGCAAAGCACGGTGCAGTATATGCGGCCAGTAACCGTGTGTTCTTCTCACTGAACACTTCCAGGGTTGCATCAAGTAAAAGTTGCCTCAACTTTCACTGAAGTAGATAAAAGCTGCAAAAACCCTTACTGATTTCCTAAGTTTACTTCTCTAAGTCCCAAAAGCTAAGACTATAACTACGTTAGCGTTCATGTATGACAAACAAATATTAAATAGTTTACACCTTTATACCAATTTATCTGTAGCTCGTGCAGGTCCAATTGGACCTGGCAGACATCTACAGAACATTTCATGCAACAACTAGAGAATACACATTTTTTCTCATCGGCACATGGAACATTCTCCAGGATAGACCACATGTTAGGTCACAAAACAGGTTTCAGCAAATTTTTCAAAGCTGACATCATTCCTAGTATCTTTTCTGACCACAATTGACTAGCACTGGAAATCAATTACAAGCGAATTTCTGGAAACTACTCCAGTGCATGAAAACTGAACAACAGGCTCCCGAATGACCTATGGGTCCAAGAAGAAATTAAAAAGGAAATCAAAAACGTTCTTGAAACTAATGAAAAAAGATGCATCCTACCAAAACCTGTGGGATACTGTAAAAGCAACAGCGACGAGGCAATATATTGCAATACATGCTCACATCAAAAGGATGGAGAAACTTCACGTAAATGACCGAACCGTACACCTCAAAGAACCACCACCACCACAACAATGCAATCATAAAAGTACTAGAGAGAAAGAAATAATTAACATCAGGGCAGAGTTCAATGAAATGGAGACCCCCAAAACGATACAAAGGATCAGCGAAACACAAAGTTGTTTTTTGAGAAGATAAATAAAATAGACAAACCATTAGCTTTGCCCACTCTCACCACACTCATTCAACATAGTATTGAAAGCCCTAACCAGAGCAATCAAGCAAGACAAAGAAATAAAGGGCATTCAGATTGGGAAGGACAAAGTCAAGTTGTCCCTGTTTGCAGATGACGCGATCTTATAGATAGAAAACCTAAAGGCTACCAGGACGCCCTTACGGCTGACTAACAATTTTAATAATTTTGCGGGGTACAAAATCAACACCCACAGATCAGGAGCATTTTTATACTCCGATAATGAACTGGCAGAAAAAGAAATCAAGAAAGCAAGCCCATTTACAATAGTCACCCCCAAGATAAAATACCTAGGAACCAATTGAACCAAGGAGGTTAATGCAGATCTCTACAATGAGAACTACCAAACACCAGTGAGAGAAATTAAAGAGCACCCCAAAATAGTGGAATGACATACCAGGCTCTGGTACGGGAAGAATTAACATCGTGAAAATGTCCTTTCTACCCATAGCAGTCTACAAATTCAACGCAATCTCCGTCAAAATAGCAACAACTTTCTTCACAGAAATAGAAAAAGCAGTGCTAACATTCATATGGAATACGAAAAGATCCTGAATAGCCAAAGCAATTTTGAGCTTAAAAGCACCCCAAAAACAGAAAGGCTGGAGGCATAACACCACCCAATTTCAAATTCTATGACAAGGCTCAAAACAGCATGGTGATGGCATAGAAACAGACACTCAGATCAATGGAACAGGATAGAAAACCCAGGAATAATCAATTTGCCTACTTACAGCCAACCGATTTTTGACAAAGCCAACCAGAACATACGCTGTGGAAAAGACAGCCTCTTCAGGAAATAAACGGTGCCCGCAAAATTGGACAATCCACATGCAGAAGAATGAAACTGGACCAGCATCTCACCATATGCCAAAATCGACTCGAAATGGATTAAAGACCAGAATATAAGACCCCAAACCATTACATGACTGAAGGAAAACAGAGGGGAAACACTCCAGGAAGTAGGTGGGGGCAAAGGCTTTATGAATAAGACCCGAAACCCACAAGCAACAATATAAAAACTAAACAAATGAGCTAATGTCAAACTAAGAAGCTTCCACACAGCAAAGGAAACAATCAACAGAGCAGAAAGGCACCCTAAAAAAAGGGAGAAAATATGTGTAAACTATACGTCTGCCAAGGGCTTAATATCCAGAACATACCAAGAACTCAAACAGCTGTACAGTATGAAAACAAGTAATCCGATTTAAAACTGGGCAAACGAGATGAATAGACATTTTTCAAAGACATACAAATGGCCAACGGTACACGAAAAAATGCTCAGCATCACTAGTCATCAGAGAAATGCAAATCAAAACCACATTGAGATATCATGTCAACCCAGATAGACTGGCCATTGTTAAAAAGACCATTAATAAGAAATGCTACTGAGGATATGAGGAAAGGAGAACTCTTCTCCAATGTTGGTGGGACTGTAAATTAGCACAGTCACTATGGAAAACAGTAAAGAAGTTTCCTCCAATACAGATAGTACTACCATATGATCCAGCAGTTCCACTACTGGGTATATATCCAAAGAAATGGAAGTCATATGGAAGGGACACCTGCACTCCCATGTTCACTGCAGCTTTACTTACAATAGCCAAAATATAGAACCAACCTCAGTGCCCTTCGACAGATGACTGGATAAAAAAAATGTGATACACGTACACCATGGAATAATACTCAGTGATAAAGGAAAAGAATGAAATTCTGCCATCGGTAACAACCTGGATGAGTCTGGAGAAAATTATGTTGTGTGAAATAAGCCAGACAAGGGAAGATAAATATCACATGCTCTCACTTATAACTAGGTAGAAAGGAAGGAAGGAAGGAAGGAAGGAAGGAAGGAAGGAAGGAAGGAAGGAAGGAAGGAAGGAAGCAAAGGACTACAACAGTTCCTTGAACTTTCAGAAGGACAGAAGAAACCAATGGTTACTAGAGATGAGGGGATGGACGGAGGGAGGGAGTTGGGGGCGTGATGGGTCAGGCAAAGGGCATAAAGAAAAATCATGATTTGTAATAATGAATATGCTAATAAAAATAATTTAAAAAGTAAGACACTTTAAAACACAAAAAGAATGCCATTATTGACATTCCAGAAAATTCCAGCTATGTGGATAACATTAAAAACCAGCTGTCAAGCTAAATCCTTTATCAGTACAAATTTTGATATTTCTTCAAATTGGGAGGAGAATGTTGGTTTCGATGTACAATGTCTGGTCACTCCCAGCCTCATCTATTTGTCACTGACGACCCTGGGACAGACGGAAAAAAAAAAAAAAAAACGGTTTCTGCAACTTTTAAAATACAGACACGCCCTCCACCACCAACTTTCAATTTCTACAAAACGTCCTTGGGTTCTAGTATTCTTGCACATGTTTGTTCTCTTACAGGAAATTTGCTCCTTAGGATTTCACTGCAATGTGCTTCTGGATCCCATGCCATGATTTATCTCTGAGGACCCCTGTTCCCCTGGATCCATTTCACCCCGTGCCTGGCCACCTGTGTGGCACACACACATAGGAGCAGGAGGACAAGGCTTTGAGATGGGGAACCCGCACAAGCAATTATCTGGGTTTAGGTCTGCAGGTTATTAAGGTTTTCCGTTTCAACTTCCACAGCTAGAACGAAAGTGTAGAAATCTGTTTTCTAGTTAAAATCTGTTCACATCCAAAGTGTTTCTTAAGTTACTTAACAAGCCTTTGGTAGTCCGAAATACCGGGAAGTGTGCCTGTAACTAGAAACACCAGAAACTTCCATTTCAAAATTGTCATAAACCAGGGATACTTTAGAAAAACCTTTTCAGCCCACTTCGTGCCTTGAGTAATGGTGGGTAAACAGTGGAAACCAAGAGAGGCAACATGGAAGCAAACGGATATAAAAGCACAAGGGAGACATCGTGCTCTTGGGGAGAACTAAAATGCAAATTGTGTCTGTAAACGAAAGAAATTATACAGAAATCCCAGAAAAACAATTGACTGAAAATCAGACGAACGATCCCATGTTCATCTCATCACCTTGAGAACACGAAGGATACTTTTGTACAGGCAGCACACCTCCTTAAAGCAGCAGCAGAGTGCTTCGTGCACAGCAAGGCCTAGTTCACCGAGCAGCTGGACCTGTGCCCACACCCAGAGGGCAGCACCAGCCACGTGAGTGCAGAGGAGGTTGTCCCGGTGAACTCCACAAGCGGCAGCAACGCTAGGCTCTACGCCACAGGACTTCTGACAACGGACACAGTCGCACAGACTGCAAGTGGACCCCACATCAGCCTCAAGACCTCCCCCACCCGAAAACATCTCCACAGCCAGCCAGGGAGGCAAAGGAAGGGTCTTCATGGCGTGCAGAGTTACAATGAATCTGTGTTCACGCTGCCCCCTCCCACTGTACCCGTCGAGACCCAGACGACGTGCCCTGCTACTACAAAGTAGAAGAGATGTTTGATGGGGGCAGAGCGGAAGAGGCACATTGAATTTGGATCATTTTACCCATGACCCTTCTCTCCTCCCAACCCTCTTTGCGAAAGATGACATTTCTGGGGAAACAGAAGGTGATCAGAAGCAAGTAGCTCAAATGTATGTCCCTTGTAAATTTCGGATATCCATCAATTTCAATTTTGAGATATAGAGAAGTGCTGGGAAGGTTAATTGGCCCTATCAGTGTCAGTGAAGAGCTGATGGAAGAAGTGCGAAAGGCCAAAGGAGAAAACCCATGAGTAGAGAAATTAGCCTTCGGCTAATCTTATCTTCTCTGCTTCCATATATCCCTGTCCGTCCTCAAAAGTTGAGTGAGGTAGGAGATGATAAGATTGAGATTAGGGCAAATTATTTCCCCATCTTTTCCTTTCTCCAGTGCACAGTCTCCTCAACCCGCACACTTGGAGTCTCAGGGTCAGCTCTCCAATACTGGTCGACACAGAGGAAAACCAACTGAACCAAAACGAATCCACCGAATTATCTCTGCTGTGCTTATTTATACCTTCCCGGGTTTTCTTTCCTTTACTGTTAAGTGCCTATAATCAACTTCAATCATTTTAGCAGAGTACTAAAGAGTGACTGCTCCCAACCCCTTCAGATAGGTGATGCTTATGTTTACATCTGCTTATCAGCTCTGTCAAAGTGCTGTTTCGTGGAGGTGCTGTAATTTGATGAACACATGAGACATGCTATTTGCTAGCAAGAAATTCTCAGCTCAAACAAGCTAAGGTGTATGGAGATTCAGTATAACACAGTAATTGGTTAACTCAGTTTACTTGGGACTCCATTTCTTAGGTCTTGGGCTGTTTACATAACCAAAAGGAGTGTGTGTGTGTGCGTGTGTGTGTGTGTACCACACTTGACCTAGCGTGTGTGTGTGTGTGTGTGTGTGTACCACACTTGACCTAGCACCTACCTGCACAAGTACCCCCCTGCCAAGTGATGTGTTTAAAGGCCAACAAAAAGGAAAACACAGAACACATTTATAATCCTGAAAATCTAGGGCTACTTAACCTTTCTGCTGCTTAATTTTAAAGGCAAAAAATGTACTATGAGCAGCATAAATAAGAACTGATTTGAGCATAGTTTTATAATAGATAAAATGTACCTGATGGGTCTAATTCAAATTTCTAAAATCTAACTGTGCCGCATTAGTCTGAGATACAAGATCTAAAGCTGCATGATCTAATCTGAGAATTTACGGACCTGTTTGAAATACCTTCATTTGATTAATTTGAAATGGAGGCCAGGGTATGACCTCTAACAGTCTGATCTTTAATAACCGCTCAAGAGATGAGGCAGGAAGTCAGTCGCGCTTAGAATTCTATGCACTTTCCTCTAGTGAGCACACCCTGCGGTTCCACGCGTGCAAGCACACCCCTCGCTCACTGCGGGATCTACAGAGCAGCTGTACATGCCCTTCAAAACTCAAATGCGTGTTATGTGGGTGTGCGGTATAGGGGTAGGACATGAAAAAACTCCCACCTGTCCAGTCCGAGAGAAATTTAACTCCTGAGAAGCACACCTTAGTTGAACATCAGATGCAACACTAATTTGCAGAGGTTCCCACAACATAGGAACAAAAGGGCTGACGTTATGTGTTGATAGCAGATCGTGTGTGAAAACTAAAGTTTTATACGGGGCTGTACGAAGACTAACTGCGGTCTGGAAAATGAGGAATTTTAAATGCTGGACAGTCTCTATACTCAGATTCCGCTGAAGACAATGCAAATACTTATAAGAGCCTGATAATAAAAACAGATTAAAAAAACTTAATCATCAAGGTGAAGCATTTAGTAATGAGGTTTGTACAGCTTTTCGGAAAACACTGACTGGAAGTCCCAACCGGCTAGAGGTAGGCCAGTGTCAGGAGGCATCCCGGACATGGGCATTAGCTTCCAGCACTGATGGTGCAGCCAGTGTCGATGATAAGAATTAAAACACAACTGCAACCCCCAGTCCTGGACAGGCTCAGGAAGCGGCTATCTGGAAAGAGTGGGAGGGGTCCAGGAGGCCAGCCCCCAGGTGATACATACGTTTGCACAACAGTGACGGCGAGCCACGGGAAGTCTTTTCCAGCTGTACTGCGCTGTAATTGTGGTCGCTTGCTCAGGACAGCATGCTGCTTTCACAAGTTGTCTCCTTCCTGAGGGATTTGCTCCTAGAAAAAGCCACCACCGCCTTCTTCACTGTGCCTTCTTCTTCTTCTTTTTCTTTTTTTTCCTGGAGCTTGTCTCTTCTGCAGAGAAGAGCTTTTAACACCTCCCTGGATAGTCAGTAAAACCCCAAGCATTAAGAAGGCCAGAAAATACACGTCCACTTCATTTCACTGAAAAAGAAAGGTCATGATCCTATCCCTTCTTTGGGTCATCCACCCTGAGTCTGCACACCACATTTGCTCAGCAGCAGTCTGGCTACCCTTGCACATCCAGCAAACCCTTAGCACTCCTTCCTCTTATTCAGGATTCCAACTTTTTGAGCGACAAGAAGATCCCTGACACAGAGGGATCCTTGCTGAGGTATGAGAGCAGTGACACAGGATGCAAGAAGAGCACAAATGATGTTTCTTTATCCTCTGCCAAGCCCAGGGCACGCTTGGTGCTGCCATTCTCCTCCTGGGTGCAGCAGCAAACGCTTCTTCGTCAGTTCTATGATCCAACACTGCCGCCCTTAAAAATTAAGTCACCTCAAAAGTTACATAAGTATTTGAAAATACTCAAGAAAACTCTCCAAACACTGCTAGTTACACTTTGCTTGTCATAAATGGAACATCAATCTGAGCCCCAGGACAGGCCAGAGACAAGAACCTGTGATTTCCAGCCAGGCCTGAATTCTCCCCAAATTCCACAGAGTACCAAAACAGGACAATCTTGGCAGGAGCCAAGGGCAGCCTCCTCTACCCTGAAGCAGGCCATGCCTGGAGTCCTTGGCATGAACCGAGGGCAGCATCTCCTGCCTGGAAGCAGTCATGAAGCACACCGAAACACCACTTCCACGTGGGTGGGCCACTGTTGCTTTGCCTCCCACAGATCTGTCCCCCCTTTTCCCCTGGGTGATGGAGCTGCCAAAGATTCCTCAAAGCCCATCTCTTTTGAGCAGTGAGAAGCCCCGGGCTTCTCTTCCTGCATTTATTCTCCAGACCAAGAAGTTACAGGAAGAGACATAGGTGGGGTTTTGAACATAGGTTCAGTTTTACAAGTTTTGCAATAGAAGCTGGTAACATTCAGTCAAAACAAGTCAGATGACACTCTGTTAGGCAATTAAGTGATCCACTATAACAAAGCCTTGATTTACCCGAAATTCCTTTTCCCTCTAGCAGCTTTTTAGTAACGTTGCCTATCAATTAGTCACTTGTCTGTCTTAGAATCAGCAGCCTTGCTGTGTTATGATTCTTTTCCTGCAACAGAGACTCGATGCCCGGGGGTTAAAATTCCTGTCCTTTGCAAGGTCAATATTTGAAACTGCAAGGCTTTTGGTGACTAAAGTCACCTATTACCCAAGAGCAGTAATAGGAAATTAATGTAATACATTAAAAAAGGTAATTGCCTTCCTTAACCACGAAGATGGCATTTTATAAAATTAGCTGCTTCTCTTAAAAGGCAACCTTCATTATCCTTTACCTACTCTTTAAAGACTATACAAACAGGAATAAGTAAAT
Organism: Cynocephalus volans; assembly: GCF_027409185.1. Lineage (NCBI taxonomy): Eukaryota > Metazoa > Chordata > Mammalia > Dermoptera > Cynocephalidae > Cynocephalus > Cynocephalus volans. Next base: position 158,575,880 of record NC_084467.1, on the reverse strand, counting down.
TATGGATAAAATGTTCTATAACTGGGAGAACTCAACGGCCAGTTGCCCACAGCTTACCTGCTGGTGTCCTGTGACACATATTGAAGCCTCCGTTGTACTTTGAGGAAAAATGTCCAAAACATGCCCAAAGTTCTACCCAGCAGCCGCCCCGGGAACCTGCATGCACTTCTGTCCCACTGCGAGTGGCAACCACATCGGCGGTGCTGGACTCGGGTCAGCCCTGCTGGAATGGCAGTGAAAGAGAAACTCATGTTTCAGCACAGCTAAGACGTAAACGTGCAAGTGCAATTTTTAGTGAACAGTGTCGCGTATACATTTACAGGCGGCCAAGGGATAACTCTGTGACCAAAGGAAAACAAAACCTATTCTAGAAAAACAGCAGCTCTGCCTTTCAGGGATGAGACAACCCTGCAAGCTGCTGAGCTCTCTGCTGGTCACCGGTGATGTCATCCCGGTAGCACTGACCCTGTCACCGCCAGAGGTGCCTCACCCAGTCCCCTCCCATCTGTCCGCTGGACTGGAGGGGCGCCATTCTGTCCACACAGCTTCCTTGAGCACCTGCACCCTTGGGGCCTGCTTGTTGGGAGGAAAGCTGTCACCCGCGGCAGCTGGCTTAAACCTTAGCAGCAGGAGGAACAGCTGCCCATGGCCAGGCCACTGCCCCAGATGAAACTGTTGCTGCCGGGCCTGGCCATCTCTTCCCAACGGAAATAAGTTGTTTGGGGTTCAGCAGACTCTAGAATGAAGCGGGCCCCTTGGGCACAGGGAGCAACAGCACATCCTAGTGGGCTAATTTCCCCAAAGCTTGAAACTAGGTGTCTTGTCTCACTCCAAGGATGGCTGTGGCACTACAGCATCGCTGGACGCTGGGTGGCAGTAGAGGGCCTCACAGAAACCAGGCACAGACAATCTGGCCTCCAGCAAAGGAATGATGCTAATGCGCTCCTCTGGGTAGAATTTGCACAATAACCCACATGGAAGTCGCAGCAGGACAGGGATGAAAACTATGGGGCAAGAGGTCAAGTCTGCACAATCCCAACCAACCCCACAGATGCCCATGTCCAGTAACCGCACACACTGGATGGCTCCCCACAGGCAAAGGAACAGGTGAGACACACCCCTTCTCTGTACCTGGTGACGGATTCAGGGAAGTCAGGCTCCAGGCCCTCTCTCACTCCCACCGTGTCCTGAATCCTCACCATCAGCTACAGCTGCAAGGACTGTTTCTCTTCTGTGAACCTGCAAGCTAAGGGTCTGAAGCGACACAGTGGAGAAAGCATGCGAGGAAATTCTGCTCCACTTTTCCACCTCAGTGAGGCACGTGCACAATGTAGTTTCCCATCTCAACTGTTGCTTCGCTGTCAAGATTTCTTTTGGTGTGAGAGACCAAGGTGTCAGTAGCAAAAGAAAATGTTTTGCTTTTGCTCCCCTCAGTATGCTTCAACATTTCCAAGTGAATTTCACGTCACAAGGGGAGATGGGGATTGCCCTCAACTGGAATGTGGGTCACCTCCCAGCTGTGTGGTGATGTGTCTGGGGCCAAGGCCAGAGCTGCTGCTTTTCCAGATTTTCCAAGCCAGAAACAAGCACTGTTCACTTTAATAAGGTTAAGTTTAAACCGACATCCTTTTTTGGTGCCTAAACTGTTGACTACATACCCCAGCAAGACAGAAGCGTGTGAAAGCCGTCCATTCACACTCCCCTTCTCCCAGACGGCCACATGCGCATATCCCCAGAGCTGAAGGCACTGTGCAAAGCACGGTGCAGTATATGCGGCCAGTAACCGTGTGTTCTTCTCACTGAACACTTCCAGGGTTGCATCAAGTAAAAGTTGCCTCAACTTTCACTGAAGTAGATAAAAGCTGCAAAAACCCTTACTGATTTCCTAAGTTTACTTCTCTAAGTCCCAAAAGCTAAGACTATAACTACGTTAGCGTTCATGTATGACAAACAAATATTAAATAGTTTACACCTTTATACCAATTTATCTGTAGCTCGTGCAGGTCCAATTGGACCTGGCAGACATCTACAGAACATTTCATGCAACAACTAGAGAATACACATTTTTTCTCATCGGCACATGGAACATTCTCCAGGATAGACCACATGTTAGGTCACAAAACAGGTTTCAGCAAATTTTTCAAAGCTGACATCATTCCTAGTATCTTTTCTGACCACAATTGACTAGCACTGGAAATCAATTACAAGCGAATTTCTGGAAACTACTCCAGTGCATGAAAACTGAACAACAGGCTCCCGAATGACCTATGGGTCCAAGAAGAAATTAAAAAGGAAATCAAAAACGTTCTTGAAACTAATGAAAAAAGATGCATCCTACCAAAACCTGTGGGATACTGTAAAAGCAACAGCGACGAGGCAATATATTGCAATACATGCTCACATCAAAAGGATGGAGAAACTTCACGTAAATGACCGAACCGTACACCTCAAAGAACCACCACCACCACAACAATGCAATCATAAAAGTACTAGAGAGAAAGAAATAATTAACATCAGGGCAGAGTTCAATGAAATGGAGACCCCCAAAACGATACAAAGGATCAGCGAAACACAAAGTTGTTTTTTGAGAAGATAAATAAAATAGACAAACCATTAGCTTTGCCCACTCTCACCACACTCATTCAACATAGTATTGAAAGCCCTAACCAGAGCAATCAAGCAAGACAAAGAAATAAAGGGCATTCAGATTGGGAAGGACAAAGTCAAGTTGTCCCTGTTTGCAGATGACGCGATCTTATAGATAGAAAACCTAAAGGCTACCAGGACGCCCTTACGGCTGACTAACAATTTTAATAATTTTGCGGGGTACAAAATCAACACCCACAGATCAGGAGCATTTTTATACTCCGATAATGAACTGGCAGAAAAAGAAATCAAGAAAGCAAGCCCATTTACAATAGTCACCCCCAAGATAAAATACCTAGGAACCAATTGAACCAAGGAGGTTAATGCAGATCTCTACAATGAGAACTACCAAACACCAGTGAGAGAAATTAAAGAGCACCCCAAAATAGTGGAATGACATACCAGGCTCTGGTACGGGAAGAATTAACATCGTGAAAATGTCCTTTCTACCCATAGCAGTCTACAAATTCAACGCAATCTCCGTCAAAATAGCAACAACTTTCTTCACAGAAATAGAAAAAGCAGTGCTAACATTCATATGGAATACGAAAAGATCCTGAATAGCCAAAGCAATTTTGAGCTTAAAAGCACCCCAAAAACAGAAAGGCTGGAGGCATAACACCACCCAATTTCAAATTCTATGACAAGGCTCAAAACAGCATGGTGATGGCATAGAAACAGACACTCAGATCAATGGAACAGGATAGAAAACCCAGGAATAATCAATTTGCCTACTTACAGCCAACCGATTTTTGACAAAGCCAACCAGAACATACGCTGTGGAAAAGACAGCCTCTTCAGGAAATAAACGGTGCCCGCAAAATTGGACAATCCACATGCAGAAGAATGAAACTGGACCAGCATCTCACCATATGCCAAAATCGACTCGAAATGGATTAAAGACCAGAATATAAGACCCCAAACCATTACATGACTGAAGGAAAACAGAGGGGAAACACTCCAGGAAGTAGGTGGGGGCAAAGGCTTTATGAATAAGACCCGAAACCCACAAGCAACAATATAAAAACTAAACAAATGAGCTAATGTCAAACTAAGAAGCTTCCACACAGCAAAGGAAACAATCAACAGAGCAGAAAGGCACCCTAAAAAAAGGGAGAAAATATGTGTAAACTATACGTCTGCCAAGGGCTTAATATCCAGAACATACCAAGAACTCAAACAGCTGTACAGTATGAAAACAAGTAATCCGATTTAAAACTGGGCAAACGAGATGAATAGACATTTTTCAAAGACATACAAATGGCCAACGGTACACGAAAAAATGCTCAGCATCACTAGTCATCAGAGAAATGCAAATCAAAACCACATTGAGATATCATGTCAACCCAGATAGACTGGCCATTGTTAAAAAGACCATTAATAAGAAATGCTACTGAGGATATGAGGAAAGGAGAACTCTTCTCCAATGTTGGTGGGACTGTAAATTAGCACAGTCACTATGGAAAACAGTAAAGAAGTTTCCTCCAATACAGATAGTACTACCATATGATCCAGCAGTTCCACTACTGGGTATATATCCAAAGAAATGGAAGTCATATGGAAGGGACACCTGCACTCCCATGTTCACTGCAGCTTTACTTACAATAGCCAAAATATAGAACCAACCTCAGTGCCCTTCGACAGATGACTGGATAAAAAAAATGTGATACACGTACACCATGGAATAATACTCAGTGATAAAGGAAAAGAATGAAATTCTGCCATCGGTAACAACCTGGATGAGTCTGGAGAAAATTATGTTGTGTGAAATAAGCCAGACAAGGGAAGATAAATATCACATGCTCTCACTTATAACTAGGTAGAAAGGAAGGAAGGAAGGAAGGAAGGAAGGAAGGAAGGAAGGAAGGAAGGAAGGAAGGAAGGAAGCAAAGGACTACAACAGTTCCTTGAACTTTCAGAAGGACAGAAGAAACCAATGGTTACTAGAGATGAGGGGATGGACGGAGGGAGGGAGTTGGGGGCGTGATGGGTCAGGCAAAGGGCATAAAGAAAAATCATGATTTGTAATAATGAATATGCTAATAAAAATAATTTAAAAAGTAAGACACTTTAAAACACAAAAAGAATGCCATTATTGACATTCCAGAAAATTCCAGCTATGTGGATAACATTAAAAACCAGCTGTCAAGCTAAATCCTTTATCAGTACAAATTTTGATATTTCTTCAAATTGGGAGGAGAATGTTGGTTTCGATGTACAATGTCTGGTCACTCCCAGCCTCATCTATTTGTCACTGACGACCCTGGGACAGACGGAAAAAAAAAAAAAAAAACGGTTTCTGCAACTTTTAAAATACAGACACGCCCTCCACCACCAACTTTCAATTTCTACAAAACGTCCTTGGGTTCTAGTATTCTTGCACATGTTTGTTCTCTTACAGGAAATTTGCTCCTTAGGATTTCACTGCAATGTGCTTCTGGATCCCATGCCATGATTTATCTCTGAGGACCCCTGTTCCCCTGGATCCATTTCACCCCGTGCCTGGCCACCTGTGTGGCACACACACATAGGAGCAGGAGGACAAGGCTTTGAGATGGGGAACCCGCACAAGCAATTATCTGGGTTTAGGTCTGCAGGTTATTAAGGTTTTCCGTTTCAACTTCCACAGCTAGAACGAAAGTGTAGAAATCTGTTTTCTAGTTAAAATCTGTTCACATCCAAAGTGTTTCTTAAGTTACTTAACAAGCCTTTGGTAGTCCGAAATACCGGGAAGTGTGCCTGTAACTAGAAACACCAGAAACTTCCATTTCAAAATTGTCATAAACCAGGGATACTTTAGAAAAACCTTTTCAGCCCACTTCGTGCCTTGAGTAATGGTGGGTAAACAGTGGAAACCAAGAGAGGCAACATGGAAGCAAACGGATATAAAAGCACAAGGGAGACATCGTGCTCTTGGGGAGAACTAAAATGCAAATTGTGTCTGTAAACGAAAGAAATTATACAGAAATCCCAGAAAAACAATTGACTGAAAATCAGACGAACGATCCCATGTTCATCTCATCACCTTGAGAACACGAAGGATACTTTTGTACAGGCAGCACACCTCCTTAAAGCAGCAGCAGAGTGCTTCGTGCACAGCAAGGCCTAGTTCACCGAGCAGCTGGACCTGTGCCCACACCCAGAGGGCAGCACCAGCCACGTGAGTGCAGAGGAGGTTGTCCCGGTGAACTCCACAAGCGGCAGCAACGCTAGGCTCTACGCCACAGGACTTCTGACAACGGACACAGTCGCACAGACTGCAAGTGGACCCCACATCAGCCTCAAGACCTCCCCCACCCGAAAACATCTCCACAGCCAGCCAGGGAGGCAAAGGAAGGGTCTTCATGGCGTGCAGAGTTACAATGAATCTGTGTTCACGCTGCCCCCTCCCACTGTACCCGTCGAGACCCAGACGACGTGCCCTGCTACTACAAAGTAGAAGAGATGTTTGATGGGGGCAGAGCGGAAGAGGCACATTGAATTTGGATCATTTTACCCATGACCCTTCTCTCCTCCCAACCCTCTTTGCGAAAGATGACATTTCTGGGGAAACAGAAGGTGATCAGAAGCAAGTAGCTCAAATGTATGTCCCTTGTAAATTTCGGATATCCATCAATTTCAATTTTGAGATATAGAGAAGTGCTGGGAAGGTTAATTGGCCCTATCAGTGTCAGTGAAGAGCTGATGGAAGAAGTGCGAAAGGCCAAAGGAGAAAACCCATGAGTAGAGAAATTAGCCTTCGGCTAATCTTATCTTCTCTGCTTCCATATATCCCTGTCCGTCCTCAAAAGTTGAGTGAGGTAGGAGATGATAAGATTGAGATTAGGGCAAATTATTTCCCCATCTTTTCCTTTCTCCAGTGCACAGTCTCCTCAACCCGCACACTTGGAGTCTCAGGGTCAGCTCTCCAATACTGGTCGACACAGAGGAAAACCAACTGAACCAAAACGAATCCACCGAATTATCTCTGCTGTGCTTATTTATACCTTCCCGGGTTTTCTTTCCTTTACTGTTAAGTGCCTATAATCAACTTCAATCATTTTAGCAGAGTACTAAAGAGTGACTGCTCCCAACCCCTTCAGATAGGTGATGCTTATGTTTACATCTGCTTATCAGCTCTGTCAAAGTGCTGTTTCGTGGAGGTGCTGTAATTTGATGAACACATGAGACATGCTATTTGCTAGCAAGAAATTCTCAGCTCAAACAAGCTAAGGTGTATGGAGATTCAGTATAACACAGTAATTGGTTAACTCAGTTTACTTGGGACTCCATTTCTTAGGTCTTGGGCTGTTTACATAACCAAAAGGAGTGTGTGTGTGTGCGTGTGTGTGTGTGTACCACACTTGACCTAGCGTGTGTGTGTGTGTGTGTGTGTGTACCACACTTGACCTAGCACCTACCTGCACAAGTACCCCCCTGCCAAGTGATGTGTTTAAAGGCCAACAAAAAGGAAAACACAGAACACATTTATAATCCTGAAAATCTAGGGCTACTTAACCTTTCTGCTGCTTAATTTTAAAGGCAAAAAATGTACTATGAGCAGCATAAATAAGAACTGATTTGAGCATAGTTTTATAATAGATAAAATGTACCTGATGGGTCTAATTCAAATTTCTAAAATCTAACTGTGCCGCATTAGTCTGAGATACAAGATCTAAAGCTGCATGATCTAATCTGAGAATTTACGGACCTGTTTGAAATACCTTCATTTGATTAATTTGAAATGGAGGCCAGGGTATGACCTCTAACAGTCTGATCTTTAATAACCGCTCAAGAGATGAGGCAGGAAGTCAGTCGCGCTTAGAATTCTATGCACTTTCCTCTAGTGAGCACACCCTGCGGTTCCACGCGTGCAAGCACACCCCTCGCTCACTGCGGGATCTACAGAGCAGCTGTACATGCCCTTCAAAACTCAAATGCGTGTTATGTGGGTGTGCGGTATAGGGGTAGGACATGAAAAAACTCCCACCTGTCCAGTCCGAGAGAAATTTAACTCCTGAGAAGCACACCTTAGTTGAACATCAGATGCAACACTAATTTGCAGAGGTTCCCACAACATAGGAACAAAAGGGCTGACGTTATGTGTTGATAGCAGATCGTGTGTGAAAACTAAAGTTTTATACGGGGCTGTACGAAGACTAACTGCGGTCTGGAAAATGAGGAATTTTAAATGCTGGACAGTCTCTATACTCAGATTCCGCTGAAGACAATGCAAATACTTATAAGAGCCTGATAATAAAAACAGATTAAAAAAACTTAATCATCAAGGTGAAGCATTTAGTAATGAGGTTTGTACAGCTTTTCGGAAAACACTGACTGGAAGTCCCAACCGGCTAGAGGTAGGCCAGTGTCAGGAGGCATCCCGGACATGGGCATTAGCTTCCAGCACTGATGGTGCAGCCAGTGTCGATGATAAGAATTAAAACACAACTGCAACCCCCAGTCCTGGACAGGCTCAGGAAGCGGCTATCTGGAAAGAGTGGGAGGGGTCCAGGAGGCCAGCCCCCAGGTGATACATACGTTTGCACAACAGTGACGGCGAGCCACGGGAAGTCTTTTCCAGCTGTACTGCGCTGTAATTGTGGTCGCTTGCTCAGGACAGCATGCTGCTTTCACAAGTTGTCTCCTTCCTGAGGGATTTGCTCCTAGAAAAAGCCACCACCGCCTTCTTCACTGTGCCTTCTTCTTCTTCTTTTTCTTTTTTTTCCTGGAGCTTGTCTCTTCTGCAGAGAAGAGCTTTTAACACCTCCCTGGATAGTCAGTAAAACCCCAAGCATTAAGAAGGCCAGAAAATACACGTCCACTTCATTTCACTGAAAAAGAAAGGTCATGATCCTATCCCTTCTTTGGGTCATCCACCCTGAGTCTGCACACCACATTTGCTCAGCAGCAGTCTGGCTACCCTTGCACATCCAGCAAACCCTTAGCACTCCTTCCTCTTATTCAGGATTCCAACTTTTTGAGCGACAAGAAGATCCCTGACACAGAGGGATCCTTGCTGAGGTATGAGAGCAGTGACACAGGATGCAAGAAGAGCACAAATGATGTTTCTTTATCCTCTGCCAAGCCCAGGGCACGCTTGGTGCTGCCATTCTCCTCCTGGGTGCAGCAGCAAACGCTTCTTCGTCAGTTCTATGATCCAACACTGCCGCCCTTAAAAATTAAGTCACCTCAAAAGTTACATAAGTATTTGAAAATACTCAAGAAAACTCTCCAAACACTGCTAGTTACACTTTGCTTGTCATAAATGGAACATCAATCTGAGCCCCAGGACAGGCCAGAGACAAGAACCTGTGATTTCCAGCCAGGCCTGAATTCTCCCCAAATTCCACAGAGTACCAAAACAGGACAATCTTGGCAGGAGCCAAGGGCAGCCTCCTCTACCCTGAAGCAGGCCATGCCTGGAGTCCTTGGCATGAACCGAGGGCAGCATCTCCTGCCTGGAAGCAGTCATGAAGCACACCGAAACACCACTTCCACGTGGGTGGGCCACTGTTGCTTTGCCTCCCACAGATCTGTCCCCCCTTTTCCCCTGGGTGATGGAGCTGCCAAAGATTCCTCAAAGCCCATCTCTTTTGAGCAGTGAGAAGCCCCGGGCTTCTCTTCCTGCATTTATTCTCCAGACCAAGAAGTTACAGGAAGAGACATAGGTGGGGTTTTGAACATAGGTTCAGTTTTACAAGTTTTGCAATAGAAGCTGGTAACATTCAGTCAAAACAAGTCAGATGACACTCTGTTAGGCAATTAAGTGATCCACTATAACAAAGCCTTGATTTACCCGAAATTCCTTTTCCCTCTAGCAGCTTTTTAGTAACGTTGCCTATCAATTAGTCACTTGTCTGTCTTAGAATCAGCAGCCTTGCTGTGTTATGATTCTTTTCCTGCAACAGAGACTCGATGCCCGGGGGTTAAAATTCCTGTCCTTTGCAAGGTCAATATTTGAAACTGCAAGGCTTTTGGTGACTAAAGTCACCTATTACCCAAGAGCAGTAATAGGAAATTAATGTAATACATTAAAAAAGGTAATTGCCTTCCTTAACCACGAAGATGGCATTTTATAAAATTAGCTGCTTCTCTTAAAAGGCAACCTTCATTATCCTTTACCTACTCTTTAAAGACTATACAAACAGGAATAAGTAAATTATGGATAAAATGTTCTATAACTGGGAGAACTCAACGGCCAGTTGCCCACAGCTTACCTGCTGGTGTCCTGTGACACATATTGAAGCCTCCGTTGTACTTTGAGGAAAAATGTCCAAAACATGCCCAAAGTTCTACCCAGCAGCCGCCCCGGGAACCTGCATGCACTTCTGTCCCACTGCGAGTGGCAACCACATCGGCGGTGCTGGACTCGGGTCAGCCCTGCTGGAATGGCAGTGAAAGAGAAACTCATGTTTCAGCACAGCTAAGACGTAAACGTGCAAGTGCAATTTTTAGTGAACAGTGTCGCGTATACATTTACAGGCGGCCAAGGGATAACTCTGTGACCAAAGGAAAACAAAACCTATTCTAGAAAAACAGCAGCTCTGCCTTTCAGGGATGAGACAACCCTGCAAGCTGCTGAGCTCTCTGCTGGTCACCGGTGATGTCATCCCGGTAGCACTGACCCTGTCACCGCCAGAGGTGCCTCACCCAGTCCCCTCCCATCTGTCCGCTGGACTGGAGGGGCGCCATTCTGTCCACACAGCTTCCTTGAGCACCTGCACCCTTGGGGCCTGCTTGTTGGGAGGAAAGCTGTCACCCGCGGCAGCTGGCTTAAACCTTAGCAGCAGGAGGAACAGCTGCCCATGGCCAGGCCACTGCCCCAGATGAAACTGTTGCTGCCGGGCCTGGCCATCTCTTCCCAACGGAAATAAGTTGTTTGGGGTTCAGCAGACTCTAGAATGAAGCGGGCCCCTTGGGCACAGGGAGCAACAGCACATCCTAGTGGGCTAATTTCCCCAAAGCTTGAAACTAGGTGTCTTGTCTCACTCCAAGGATGGCTGTGGCACTACAGCATCGCTGGACGCTGGGTGGCAGTAGAGGGCCTCACAGAAACCAGGCACAGACAATCTGGCCTCCAGCAAAGGAATGATGCTAATGCGCTCCTCTGGGTAGAATTTGCACAATAACCCACATGGAAGTCGCAGCAGGACAGGGATGAAAACTATGGGGCAAGAGGTCAAGTCTGCACAATCCCAACCAACCCCACAGATGCCCATGTCCAGTAACCGCACACACTGGATGGCTCCCCACAGGCAAAGGAACAGGTGAGACACACCCCTTCTCTGTACCTGGTGACGGATTCAGGGAAGTCAGGCTCCAGGCCCTCTCTCACTCCCACCGTGTCCTGAATCCTCACCATCAGCTACAGCTGCAAGGACTGTTTCTCTTCTGTGAACCTGCAAGCTAAGGGTCTGAAGCGACACAGTGGAGAAAGCATGCGAGGAAATTCTGCTCCACTTTTCCACCTCAGTGAGGCACGTGCACAATGTAGTTTCCCATCTCAACTGTTGCTTCGCTGTCAAGATTTCTTTTGGTGTGAGAGACCAAGGTGTCAGTAGCAAAAGAAAATGTTTTGCTTTTGCTCCCCTCAGTATGCTTCAACATTTCCAAGTGAATTTCACGTCACAAGGGGAGATGGGGATTGCCCTCAACTGGAATGTGGGTCACCTCCCAGCTGTGTGGTGATGTGTCTGGGGCCAAGGCCAGAGCTGCTGCTTTTCCAGATTTTCCAAGCCAGAAACAAGCACTGTTCACTTTAATAAGGTTAAGTTTAAACCGACATCCTTTTTTGGTGCCTAAACTGTTGACTACATACCCCAGCAAGACAGAAGCGTGTGAAAGCCGTCCATTCACACTCCCCTTCTCGCAGACGGCCACATGCGCATATCCCCAGAGCTGAAGGCACTGTGCAAAGCACGGTGCAGTATATGCGGCCAGTAACCGTGTGTTCTTCTCACTGAACACTTCCAGGGTTGCATCAAGTAAAAGTTGCCTCAACTTTCACTGAAGTAGATAAAAGCTGCAAAAACCCTTACTGATTTCCTAAGTTTACTTCTCTAAGTCCCAAAAGCTAAGACTATAACTACGTTAGCGTTCATGTATGACAAACAAATATTAAATAGTTTACACCTTTATACCAATTTATCTGTAGCTCGTGCAGGTCCAATTGGACCTGGCAGACATCTACAGAACATTTCATGCAACAACTAGAGAATACACATTTTTTCTCATCGGCACATGGAACATTCTCCAGGATAGACCACATGTTAGGTCACAAAACAGGTTTCAGCAAATTTTTCAAAGCTGACATCATTCCTAGTATCTTTTCTGACCACAATTGACTAGCACTGGAAATCAATTACAAGCGAATTTCTGGAAACTACTCCAGTGCATGAAAACTGAACAACAGGCTCCCGAATGACCTATGGGTCCAAGAAGAAATTAAAAAGGAAATCAAAAACGTTCTTGAAACTAATGAAAAAAGATGCATCCTACCAAAACCTGTGGGATACTGTAAAAGCAACAGCGACGAGGCAATATATTGCAATACATGCTCACATCAAAAGGATGGAGAAACTTCACGTAAATGACCGAACCGTACACCTCAAAGAACCACCACCACCACAACAATGCAATCATAAAAGTACTAGAGAGAAAGAAATAATTAACATCAGGGCAGAGTTCAATGAAATGGAGACCCCCAAAACGATACAAAGGATCAGCGAAACACAAAGTTGTTTTTTGAGAAGATAAATAAAATAGACAAACCATTAGCTTTGCCCACTCTCACCACACTCATTCAACATAGTACTGAAAGCCCTAACCAGAGCAATCAAGCAAGACAAAGAAATAAAGGGCATTCAGATTGGGAAGGACAAAGTCAAGTTGTCCCTGTTTGCAGATGACGCGATCTTATAGATAGAAAACCTAAAGGCTACCAGGACGCCCTTACGGCTGACTAACAATTTTAATAATTTTGCGGGGTACAAAATCAACACCCACAGATCAGGAGCATTTTTATACTCCGATAATGAACTGGCAGAAAAAGAAATCAAGAAAGCAAGCCCATTTACAATAGTCACCCCCAAGATAAAATACCTAGGAACCAATTGAACCAAGGAGGTTAATGCAGATCTCTACAATGAGAACTACCAAACACCAGTGAGAGAAATTAAAGAGCACCCCAAAATAGTGGAATGACATACCAGGCTCTGGTACGGGAAGAATTAACATCGTGAAAATGTCCTTTCTACCCATAGCAGTCTACAAATTCAACGCAATCTCCGTCAAAATAGCAACAACTTTCTTCACAGAAATAGAAAAAGCAGTGCTAACATTCATATGGAATACGAAAAGATCCTGAATAGCCAAAGCAATTTTGAGCTTAAAAGCACCCCAAAAACAGAAAGGCTGGAGGCATAACACCACCCAATTTCAAATTCTATGACAAGGCTCAAAACAGCATGGTGATGGCATAGAAACAGACACTCAGATCAATGGAACAGGATAGAAAACCCAGGAATAATCAATTTGCCTACTTACAGCCAACCGATTTTTGACAAAGCCAACCAGAACATACGCTGTGGAAAAGACAGCCTCTTCAGGAAATAAACGGTGCCCGCAAAATTGGACAATCCACATGCAGAAGAATGAAACTGGACCAGCATCTCACCATATGCCAAAATCGACTCGAAATGGATTAAAGACCAGAATATAAGACCCCAAACCATTACATGACTGAAGGAAAACAGAGGGGAAACACTCCAGGAAGTAGGTGGGGGCAAAGGCTTTATGAATAAGACCCGAAACCCACAAGCAACAATATAAAAACTAAACAAATGAGCTAATGTCAAACTAAGAAGCTTCCACACAGCAAAGGAAACAATCAACAGAGCAGAAAGGCACCCTAAAAAAAGGGAGAAAATATGTGTAAACTATACGTCTGCCAAGGGCTTAATATCCAGAACATACCAAGAACTCAAACAGCTGTACAGTATGAAAACAAGTAATCCGATTTAAAACTGGGCAAACGAGATGAATAGACATTTTTCAAAGACATACAAATGGCCAACGGTACACGAAAAAATGCTCAGCATCACTAGTCATCAGAGAAATGCAAATCAAAACCACATTGAGATATCATGTCAACCCAGATAGACTGGCCATTGTTAAAAAGACCATTAATAAGAAATGCTACTGAGGATATGAGGAAAGGAGAACTCTTCTCCAATGTTGGTGGGACTGTAAATTAGCACAGTCACTATGGAAAACAGTAAAGAAGTTTCCTCCAATACAGATAGTACTACCATATGATCCAGCAGTTCCACTACTGGGTATATATCCAAAGAAATGGAAGTCATATGGAAGGGACACCTGCACTCCCATGTTCACTGCAGCTTTACTTACAATAGCCAAAATATAGAACCAACCTCAGTGCCCTTCGACAGATGACTGGATAAAAAAAATGTGATACACGTACACCATGGAATAATACTCAGTGATAAAGGAAAAGAATGAAATTCTGCCATCGGTAACAACCTGGATGAGTCTGGAGAAAATTATGTTGTGTGAAATAAGCCAGACAAGGGAAGATAAATATCACATGCTCTCACTTATAACTAGGTAGAAAGGAAGGAAGGAAGGAAGGAAGGAAGGAAGGAAGGAAGGAAGGAAGGAAGGAAGCAAAGGACTACAACAGTTCCTTGAACTTTCAGAAGGACAGAAGAAACCAATGGTTACTAGAGATGAGGGGATGGACGGAGGGAGGGAGTTGGGGGCGTGATGGGTCAGGCAAAGGGCATAAAGAAAAATCATGATTTGTAATAATGAATATGCTAATAAAAATAATTTAAAAAGTAAGACACTTTAAAACACAAAAAGAATGCCATTATTGACATTCCAGAAAATTCCAGCTATGTGGATAACATTAAAAACCAGCTGTCAAGCTAAATCCTTTATCAGTACAAATTTTGATATTTCTTCAAATTGGGAGGAGAATGTTGGTTTCGATGTACAATGTCTGGTCACTCCCAGCCTCATCTATTTGTCACTGACGACCCTGGGACAGACGGAAAAAAAAAAAAAAACGGTTTCTGCAACTTTTAAAATACAGACACGCCCTCCACCACCAACTTTCAATTTCTACAAAACGTCCTTGGGTTCTAGTATTCTTGCACATGTTTGTTCTCTTACAGGAAATTTGCTCCTTAGGATTTCACTGCAATGTGCTTCTGGATCCCATGCCATGATTTATCTCTGAGGACCCCTGTTCCCCTGGATCCATTTCACCCCGTGCCTGGCCACCTGTGTGGCACACACACATAGGAGCAGGAGGACAAGGCTTTGAGATGGGGAACCCGCACAAGCAATTATCTGGGTTTAGGTCTGCAGGTTATTAAGGTTTTCCGTTTCAACTTCCACAGCTAGAACGAAAGTGTAGAAATCTGTTTTCTAGTTAAAATCTGTTCACATCCCAAGTGTTTTTTAAGTTACTTAACAAGCCTTTGGTAGTCCGAAATACCGGGAAGTGTGCCTGTAACTAGAAACACCAGAAACTTCCATTTCAAAATTGTCATAAACCAGGGATACTTTAGAAAAACCTTTTCAGCCCACTTCGTGCCTTGAGTAATGGTGGGTAAACAGTGGAAACCAAGAGAGGCAACATGGAAGCAAACGGATATAAAAGCACAAGGGAGACATCGTGCTCTTGGGGAGAACTAAAATGCAAATTGTGTCTGTAAACGAAAGAAATTATACAGAAATCCCAGAAAAACAATTGACTGAAAATCAGACGAACGATCCCATGTTCATCTCATCACCTTGAGAACACGAAGGATACTTTTGTACAGGCAGCACACCTCCTTAAAGCAGCAGCAGAGTGCTTCGTGCACAGCAAGGCCTAGTTCACTGAGCAGCTGGACCTGTGCCCACACCCAGAGGGCAGCACCAGCCACGTGGGTGCAGAGGAGGTTGTCCCGGTGAACTCCACAAGCGGCAGCAACGCTAGGCTCTACGCCACAGGACTTCTGACAACGGACACAGTCGCACAGACTGTAAGTGGACCCCACATCAGCCTCAAGACCACCCCCACCCGAAAACATCTCCACAGCCAGCCAGGGAGGCAAAGGAAGGGTCTTCATGGCGTGCAGAGTTACAATGAATCTGTGTTCACGCTGCCCCCTCCCACTGTACCCGTCGAGACCCAGACGACGTGCCCTGCTACTACAAAGTCGAAGAGATGTTTGATGGGGGCAGAGCGGAAGAGGCACATTGAATTTGGATCATTTTACCCATGACCCTTCTCTCCTCCCAACCCTCTTTGCGAAAGATGACATTTCTGGGGAAACAGAAGGTGATCAGAAGCAAGTAGCTCAAATGTATGTCCCTTGTAAATTTCGGATATCCATCAATTTCAATTTTGAGATATAGAGAAGTGCTGGGAAGTTTAATTGGCCGTATCAGTGTCAGTGAAGAGCTGATGGAAGAAGTGCGAAAGGCCAAAGGAGAAAACCCATGAGTAGAGAAATTAGCCTTCGGCTAATCTTATCTTCTCTGCTTCCATATATCCCTGTCCGTCCTCAAAAGTTGAGTGAGGTAGGAGATGATAAGATTGAGATTAGGGCAAATTATTTCCCCATCTTTTCCTTTCTCCAGTGCACAGTCTCCTCAACCCGCACACTTGGAGTCTCAGGGTCAGCTCTCCAATACTGGTCCACACAGAGGAAAACCAACTGAACCAAAACGAATCCACCGAATTATCTCTGCTGTGCTTATTTATACCTTCCCGGGTTTTCTTTCCTTTACTGTTAAGTGCCTATAATCAACTTCAATCATTTTAGCAGAGTACTAAAGAGTGACTGCTCCCAACCCCTTCAGATAGGTGATGCTTATGTTTACATCTGCTTATCAGCTCTGTCAAAGTGCTGTTTCGTGGAGGTGCTGTAATTTGATGAACACATGAGACATGCTATTTGCTAGCAAGAAATTCTCAGCTCAAACAAGCTAAGGTGTATGGAGATTCAGTATAACACAGTAATTGGTTAACTCAGTTTGCTTGGGACTCCATTTCTTAGGTCTTGGGCTGTTTACATAACCAAAAGGAGTGTGTGTGTGTGTGTGTGTGTGTGTGTGTGTGTGTGTGTGTGTGTGTGTGTGTACCACACTTGACCTAGCACCTACCTGCACAAGTACCCCCCTGCCAAGTGATGTGTTTAAAGGCCAACAAAAAGGAAAACACAGAACACATTTATAATCCTGAAAATCTAGGGCTACTTAACCTTTCTGCTGCTTAATTTTAAAGGCAAAAAATGTACTATGAGCAGCATAAATAAGAACTGATTTGAGCATAGTTTTATAATAGATAAAATGTACCTGATGGGTCTAATTCAAATT